>NC_041230.1:1566235-1685150 GCF_002837175.3 Physeter macrocephalus
AAAAAATAATTGCTGTGATTTATGTTTGAGAATATTTTCCTGTGTTGTCTTGTAAAAGTTGACCATGTCATGACATACATAGTTCTTTAAACCATTTTGACTACTTGTTTAATATGTGAGGGAGTGTTCTAATTTCATTGATTTTTCATGTAGCTGTCCAGCTTTCCCAGTATCACTTCTTGAAGAGAGTGTCTTTTCTCCATTGTAATTTCTTGCTCCTTTGTCTTAGATTAATTGACTGTAGGTGTGTGGATTTATTTCTGGACTCTCTATTCTGTTCCTCTGATATATGTGTCTCTTTTTGTGCCAATACCACACTGTTTTTATTTCTTTTGCTTTGTAGTATTGTCTGAAGTCTGGAAGGTTCATGCCTCCAGCTTTTTTCTTTTTCCTCAGGATTGCTTTGACAATTCAGAGTCTTTTGTGGTTCTATATGAATTTAAGGATTTTTTTGTTCTAGTTTTGTGAAAAATATCATGGGTATTTTGATAGGGATTGCATTAAATCTGTAGACTGCTTTGGGTAGTGTGGCCATTTTAACAAAAGTAATTCTTCCAACCCGTGAGCATGGGATACCATTCCATTTCTTTGAATCACCTTCAGTTTTCTTCATCATTGTTTTTTAGTTTTCAGCATATACGTCTTTCACCTCCTTTGATAAGTTTATTCCTAGGTATTTTTTGATGTGATTTTAAATGGAATTTTTAACTCTCTCTTTC
Source organism: Physeter macrocephalus (assembly GCF_002837175.3). Taxonomy (NCBI): domain Eukaryota; kingdom Metazoa; phylum Chordata; class Mammalia; order Artiodactyla; family Physeteridae; genus Physeter; species Physeter macrocephalus. The sequence continues at coordinate 1,566,955 of NC_041230.1, forward strand.
TGATATTTCATTGTTAGTGTAAGAAATGCAACAAATTCTGTATATTAATCTTGTATCTTCTACCTTGCTGAATTCATTTATTGGTTCTAATAGTTTTTGTGGGGCGTCTTTAGGGTTTTCTATATAGAGTATCATGTCATCTCCATATAATGACAATTTTACCTCTTCCCTTCCAATTTGGATACATTTTCTTTCCTTTTCCTGTCTGATTGCTGTGGCTAGGACTTCCAGTACTATGTTGAATAGAAGTGGTGAGAGTGGGCATCCTTGTCTTGTTCTAGATTTTAGCAGGAAGGCTTTCAGCTTTCCACCATTGAGTATTATGTTGGTGATGGTTTTGTCATAAATGGCTTTCATTATGTTGAGATATCTTCCCTCTATACCTGCTTTGGTGAGAGTTTTTATCATGAATGGATGTTGTGAATTTTGTCACATGCTTTTGCAGCGCCTGTTGAGATGATCACGTGGTTTTTGTCGTTTCTTTTGTTAATCTGGTGTATCACATTGATTGATTTTGTGTATGTTGAACCATCCTTGCAACACTGGAATGAATACAACTTGATCATGGTGTATGATTCTTTTTACATATTGTTAGACCCAGTTTGCTAATATTTTGTTGAGGATTTTTGCATCTATATTCATCAAAGATATTGGCCTATTTATTTATTTATTTATTTATTTATTTTGCTGTATGCGGGCCTCTTACTGTTGTGGCCTCTCCCGTTGCGGAGCACAGGCTCTGGACGTGCAGGCTCAGTGGCCATGGCTCACGGGCCTAGCCGCTCCACAGCATGTGGGATCCTCCCGGACCGGGGCACGAACCCGTGTCCCCTGCATCAGCAGGCAGACTCTCAACCACTGCGCCACCAGGGGAGCCCTTGTTTGTTTTTTGAATTAAGATTTTTTTTAAATTGAAGTGTAGTTGATTTACAATGTTGTGTTAATTTCAGGTGTACAGCAAAGTGAATCAGTTATACATATATATTTTTCTTCTTTTTCAGATTCTTTTCCCTTATAGGTTATTACAAAATATTGAGTATAGTTCCCTGTGATATACAGTAGGACCTTGTTGTTTATGTATTTTATATATAGTAGTGTGTATATGTCAATCCCAACCTCCTTATATATCCTTCCTCCCCGCTTTCCCATTTGGTGACCACTACTATCACTGTAGTAGTGATAGTGATAGTGTTCCCTGAAGTTTTATTTTCTGTGCTCACAATCTGGACCCGTGGCTCCATAATTGCCACCCTGTACAGGCACAAACAACGAGTCCAAAACATTCACAGGAATAATGTGTCTCCCAGATCCTCTGCTGAGTCCAGAGCCACCCAAATCATCCTTGTTCTTGTGGGCACCTTTGTATCTTTTCACACCCTTTCCTCCATCTTTCACATTTCTTACGTTCTTTTTCATAATTCCAGTTGATGGCTCATGAAAACTGCTGCCCGAATTTCTGTGTGTTTTCCAACTGTCAGCCCCTTTCTGCTCATGACCCGTGACTACACTATATCCACGCTCTGCTTTGTATGGATAATGAATACAAAATCTGCTACTTTTAATCAGAAATATATAAATTGTTAGTTTAGGCACAATAATCAGTTGTCTATTCACTTATCACCTGAGAACGTTGATTCAGAAACTTATGGAGAAATCAAAAGTCTTTCTTCAGTACATGCTATTGGGTATTGGGTTTTTCAGTGGGTTGAATGTGGCACCTACATTGCTATAGTATTAAGCAATTAAGGTGAATTAAGCCTCCACCTGATACACAGGATCCTGTAGATAGTAAACTTAATCAAATGTTGCTTGAGGCAAATGAATAGATCTGGTCCTACCTCCTGTCAGAAAAAAAGCATGGTTGACCAACTGGTGTACATATGGGAAAATTTGCCAGTAGTGAATATGGTGAAGAAATGAGTGGTAGATATTATTGGAAGACAATTAATTATGGATTTCTCATGTATGTGTCTGTCTTATGGACAGTTTTTGTTTTGGACTGTGTTTTCATGAATGTTTGCATGAAAAAGAGCTTTGGGGAAAAAAGAGACAGTGTCACCCTCTGGGACAGTGGACAGGTTTGTTTGCTGTACAGTTAAATAAGGATGTTTCCCTTTGGGGCAAATGGTAGGTCAGGTTCCCTTTAAAAGATTGGGTTTTTCTACACGGAGTTCCTCAGCTGTGATTCAATCCCATTACATGTGCTATACCCACCAGGGCCTCGCCACCTCATCCTGATTGGAATTAGGGAGGCGAGTGGAACTGATTAAGTCAGGATGTTCTTGAGACTGCTGTGCCATTAATAATAAAGTCTCTGGGTTTTTTTCTGTTGTTTTTTAATAGACTTTGTTTTTTCGTGCAGACTTAGGTTAAGAGCAAAATTGAGTAGAAGGTACTGAGATTTCCCCTGTAATTCCTGACCCCACATACACACAGCCTCCACAACTATCCAATCCCACATCAGAGTGGTGCATTTATTAAAACTGCAGAACCTACATTGACACAAAATTATCACTCAAAGTCCATAGTTTACATTATTGCTCACTCTTAGTGTATACTCTATCAGTTTTGATGTGTAATGACATATACCCATCATTACAGTATAATACAGAGTAGGTTCACTGCCCTAAAAACCCTCTGTGCTCCACCTATTCATCCTTCCTTCCCCCTAACTGTTAGCAACCTCTGATCTTTTTACTGTCTCCACAGTGTTGCCTATTCCAGAACGTCATACAGTTGGAATCATACAGTATGTAGCCTTATAGATTGGCTTCTTTCACTTAATAATATACATCTAAGGTTTTTACATGTGTTTTCTTGGCTTGATAGCTCACTTCTTTTTAGCACTGAATAATATTCCATTGTCTGGATGTACCACAATTTATTTAACCATTCACTTACTGAAGCACATCTTGGATGCTTCCAAGTTTCAGTAACTACACATAAAGCTGCTATAAACATTTGTGTTCAGGTTTTTGCATGGACATTAGTTTTCAACTAATTTGTGTAAATACCAAGGAATGTGATCATATGATAAGAGTACATTTAATTTTATAAGAAAATGCCAAACTGTCTTCCAAAATGGCTCTATCTACCATTTTGTGTTCCCACAGCAGTAAATGAGAGTATCTGTTGCTCAGCGTGCTTCCCAGCATTTGGTGTTGTCATTGTTCTGGATTTTGGTCTTTCCACTGGATGTGTAATGGTATCTCATTGTTGTTTTGTTTTGCAACTCTCTCATGATACATGATGTTAATCTTATTTTCATATGCTTATGAAAATATCTGTATATCTTCTCTGGTGAAGTTTTTGTTCCTGTCTTTTTCGCATTTTCAAATCAGCTTGTTTGTTTCCTTATTGTTGAGTTTTAACAGTTCTTTGTATATTTTGAGTAGCAGTCCTTATTAGAATTCTGTTTTACAAATATTTTCTCCCAGTCTGTGGCTTGTCTTCTTATTCTCTTGACGTGTTTTGGAGAGCCGAAGTTTTTAATTTTAGTGAAGTCTAAATTATTCATTATTAACTGCATGGATTGTGCCTTTGGTGTTATATCTAAAAAGACATTGTGGGGATTTCCTTGGTGGTCCAGTGGGTAAGACTCCACGCTCCTAGTGCAGGGGGCCTGGGTTCAATCCCTGGTCAGGAACATGATCTCACACGCCACAGCTAAAGATTCCGCATGCTGAAAATAAGACCGGTGCAGCCAAATAAATAAATCAAATAAATATTAAAAAAAAAAAGACATGGTGAAACCAAAGGTCATCTAGATTTTTTCCTATGTTATTGTCTAGGAATTTTATAGTTATGCACTTTACATTTACATCTATAATCCATTCTGTGTTGAATTTTGTGACAGGAATAAGGTCTATATCTAGATTCATTTTTCTTTTTTTAATGTGGATGTCCCAATTGTTACAGCACCATTTGTTGAAAAGACTGCCTTTTCTCTATCGTATTGCCTTTGCTTCTTTGTCAAAATCAGTTGACTCTATTTGTGTAGGTCCATTCCTGGACTCTCATTATGTTCCTCTGATCTATTTGTCTATACTTTTGCCAATACCGCAATGTCTTGATTACTGTATATTTGTAGTAAGCCTTGAAATTGAGTAGTGTCTTCTGACTTTGTTCAACTCCTTCAATGTGTTTTTGGCTATTATGGGTCTTCCGACTCTCCAATTAAACTTTAGAATCAGTTTGTTGATATCCACAGAATAACTTGCTGGCATTTTGATTTGGAATGCATTTAATCTATAAGTCAAGTTGGGAGAAGCTGTCACCTTGAAAATACTGAGTCTTTCTCTCCATGAACATGGAATGTCTCTCCATTTATTTAGTTATTTGATTTCCCTTATCAGCGTTATGTAGATTTCCTCATATAGATCTTATACATATCATGTTAGATTTATACCCAAGTATATCTTTTTTTAGGTGCTAGTGTAAATGTTATTGAGCTTTCAATTTCAAATTACTGTTTATTACTGACTTATAGGAAAGCGACTGAGTTTTGTATGTTAACTATCTTAGTCAGTTTGGGCTGCCATAACAAAGTACCACAGAAAGGGTGGTTTATAAACAGAAGACATTTCTCATAGTTCTAGAAGCTAAGAAGACCAAGATCAAGGTGCTGGCTGATTTGGTGTCTGGTGGGAGCCCTCTTCCTGGTTGCAGATGGCTGTCTTCTTGTATCCTCATATGGCAAAGAGTAAGAGAGCTCTCTGAAGTTTCTTTCATAAGGGCACTAATCTCATTCATGAGGGCTCCACCCTCACGACCTAATTGCCTCCCAAAGGGCCCACCACCACATACCATCACATTGTGGGTTAGAATTTCAACATGTGAATGGGGCAGGAGATACGAACATTCAGTCCATTGGATAATATTAACCATGTATCCTTCAATCTTGCTATAATCACTTATTAGTTCCATACGTTGTTGATTCTCTTCGAGTTTCTACATAGATGTCATCTGTGAACCATGACAGTTTTATATCTTCCTTCCCAGCAAACAGAAGTCCAGGACAAGAGAGATTCACAGGGGAACTCTAGCAAACATATAAAGAAGAACAAATGCCTATCTTTCTCAAACTATTCCCAAAACTTGAACAGAAAGGAACACCCTCAAATTCATTATACAAGGTCACCATTACTCTGTCTGATACAAAAACCAAAGAAAGACACTACAAAAAAAGAAAATTAAAGGCCAGTATCTTTGCTGAATATAGCTGCAAAAATCCTCAACAAAATGTTACCAAACTGAATCCAACAATATATACAAACGATCATACACAATGATCAAGTTGGACTTTTCCAGGGACACAAGAACAGTTCAACATTCACAAATCAACCAATGAAATATACCACATTAACAAAAAGATAATAAAAGTCACATGACAGTCTCAATAAATGAAGCAAAAGTATTTGACAAAATTCAACATACATTCATGATCAACACGTTCATCAAAGTGGGTATACAGGGAATATACCTTAACATAATAAAGGCCATTTATGACAAACACACAACCAACATCATACTCAAGATGAAAAGCTGAAAGCCTTCACACTAAATTCAGAAACAAGACAAGGATGCCCACTCTTGCCACCTCTACTTAACATAGTATTGGAAGTCCTAGCCATAGCAGTTAGACAAGAAAAACAAAAGCTATCCAAATTAGAAGGGAAAAGATAAAACTGGCACTATTTGCAGATGACATGATACTATATATAGAAAACCCTAAGGTCTCCACCCAAAAACTATTAGAACTGATAAATGAATTCAAAAATATTGCAAGTTACAAGGCTAATATGCAGAAATCTGTTGCATTTTTATACAGTACTAATGAAATATCACAAATATAAAGTAAAAAAAAATCCCATTTAAAATCAAATCAAAAGGAATAAAATACCTAGGAAAAAACTTAAGAAGGTGAAAGACCAATACTCTGAAAACTCTAAAATGTTTATGAAGGAAATTAAAGATACGAAGAAAGGGAAAGATATCTCATGTTCTTGAATGGAAAAAATTAATATTGTTAAAATGCATATACTACCTAAAGCAATCTACAGATGTAATGCAATCCCTATCAAAATACCTATGATATTTTTCACAGAACTAGAATGAAGAATCCTAAAATTCATATGGAGCCACACAAGACCCCAAATTGCAAAAACAATCTTGAGGAAAAAGAACAAGGCTGGAGGTATCACCCTCCCAGGCTTCAGACTATACTACAAATCTATAGTCATCTAAACAGTATGGTACTGGCACAAAAACAGACACATAGATCGACAGAACAGAATAGAGGGCCCAGAAATACACCCATGCACTTATGGTCACTTAATCTATTACAAAGGAATCAAGAATACATAATGGAGAAAAGATAGTCACTTCAACAAGTGGTGCTGGGAAAACTGGTTACATGGAAAACAATGAGATTAGAACATTCCCTCACACCATATACAAAAATAAACTCAAAATGTATTAAAGACCTAAATGTAAGACCTAAAACCATAATGCAGCCATATGGAAAACAGTATGGAGGCTCTTCAAAAAACTAAAAATAAAACTATCATGTGACCCAGCAATTCCACTCCTGGGTGTATATCCAAAAGAAAAAAAAAAACCCACTACTTGAAAAAATACATGCACCCCAATGTTCATAGCAACACTGTTTACAATAGCCAAGTCATGGATACAACCCAAGTACCCATCAACAGAAGACTGGATTCAGAAGATGTGGAATATATGTAAACAGTGGAGTATTAGCCATAAAAAAGAATGAAATTCTGCCATTTGCAGCAACGTGGATGGATCTAGAGAATATTATGCTTAGTGAAATAAGTCAGAGAAATACAAATACTGTATTATTATCACTTATATGTGGAATCTAAAAAATAGTATAAATGACTGTATATGCACAACAGCAACAGGCTCACACATATAGAAAACAAACTTGTGATTACCAAAAGGGAGAAGGAAGGGAGGAGGGACAAAATAGGGGCATGGGATTAAGGGATACAAACTACTATGTATAAAATAGATAAGTAATGAGGATATACTATATAGCACTGGGAATTATAGCCATTATCTTGTAATAACCTAAAATGGAGTATAATCAACAAAAATACTTATTCACTATGCTGTACACCTGGAACAAATATAATACTGTAAATCAACTGTACTTCAATTAAAAAGAATGGACGTCAAAGATGATTATTATGGCAATGATAATAAATGGAAGAATTGGAGGGGCTTCCCTGGTGGCGCAGTGGTTGAGAATCCGCCTGCCAATAATATTGTGTTCCCTAAATCCCAGTACTAGATTTGTGGGGTATCAAAAGGCCTCCTAGTTCCAACTTAATAGATTTCAGTTCACCATTTTGTATTGTCCCACTTCTTTCATTGAACTAAAGATATAAAAGGACTCTCATTCTTCATATCTATAAAGCATTTGCTTTGTACTTCTTATTGTCCTGGGTACATTTTCATGTTTCAAACTCAAAAACAATCTTTAATTCATATATCTTTAAAATTTTTCACTGTAGTTACACAGGGAAATGTAGATTAAATCTATAAAAGTGTGTTAAAAGATGTGGAAGAAAAATATAATGGTAAGGAAAATTTTCTAAAAAAAGAAAGTTTACTAGAGTTAAAAAGAATCATATAATGCTGTACTCACAAACTGAGATTTTTATAGCCTTTGAAAAACTGCTCTTCTAGTAAAATTATTTAATTATATTTATTGCCTGATACATTGTCATGAAACTAGTGTAAAAATAATTTAGGCAATTTATCTAAACAGTATTTCAGAAGTACTTTTGACAGTTGTACTGGGTAAAGGGTCCTAGGTGTGCAGCAGGAAAGTGTATGCAAGAAGTTACTAACGTGAGAAAAACTGTTTTTTCCTAACCAAGGAATCAAGATATTTAACAGTAAATATTATGTGCTGTATAAGAGTCTTACTCCAGTTTTTGACATTTGACCATGGACAGCTTTTCTTTTTTTTTTTCTTTTTTTTTGACAAAGAGAATTAAAAATTTTTTTATTGTGACCCTCAGAAAGACATAAATTTTACATTGTGATCCAGGATAACACTTTCATATCTACACATGAGACTAAAATTAGAGTTACATGTAACAATATTCACCTCTACTACATGCATTCTGGTATTTTCTGTTTTATTATGTTTCATGCCATTCCATCCCATTCTGTTTCTCTTTTTAAAACTATTGATCAAAACACACTAAACATTGTTGCTTCAATTAATTAATGTTGGTATCCAGAAAACAAACTTGATGACTGTGGTGAAAGGAAGAGTAACTCAGCAATAATCATGCTTCCTCTTACTCTGTCTTCTTAAACTACACACGCTCCAGACAAGTTACTTGCTCTTGCTATAAGACTGGTTTTATAAGAAAATCTTATGGAATCTGACTTGTCTGTTAGACAGTTGTTTATTGTAAATAGAGAAAAAGGTATATGTGTGTATAACCATGTAATTGCAGTAGTTTTAAAAAAGTGCTTAAAGTTTTTGCTATTAATATGTTTGGTAGTTTTTAATGTATGATACAGTTTAAAATAGTTCATCTTCAAAATCATATTTGTTTTTGTATAAAAAATATCTTAAATATTCCTTCAGAAACAACAAACAAAAAACACACTAAACAAATTAGTCAATGCTTTGACCCTTAGTTTGAACAATATAGGCTAAAGGAAAATGAACATTCACCTTCCCTGACACACAAATGTAGATAAGCATCATACATTATTCCCTTGTAATTCATGTAAATAAGGTTTATAAATCATTGTATGAATGTCATATATTTTCAGCTACATTTTAAAAAATACAGTGTATTTGGGAGCATTTCAGTTATAGACTCCAAATAATAATTTAGAATAAATTAAAACTCAGAACCAGTGAAAAATATAAAATCCACATATGATTGCCTCACAGCAACAGCTGTTATTACTTAGGAATGAGTGATTTTCAGACCAACTGGAAGACAAGTAAATTCAACTAACTAGAACTCAACAATGCTTCCATCATTTGATGATCACATGTAATTGTTCATACATGGGACTAAAATTCAGAAAATAAACTTTAGCAGTAACTGAGGTCAACTGAAAAGTTGATTTTTTCCTGGCTGTTGTTTAAATATAAGCTAAGATTTTGCTTATTTTTTAAAAAGTCTATCATAAAAGAGAATATGTGGGCTTCCCTGGTGGCGCAGTGGTTGAGAGTCCGCCTGCCGATGCAGGGGACACGGGTTCGTGTCCCAGTCCGGGAAAATCCCACATGCTGCGGAGCGGCTGGGCCCGTGAGCCATGGCCTCTGAGCCTGCGTGTCCGGAGCCTGTGCTCCGCAACTGGAGAGGCCACAACAGTGAGAGGCCCGCATACCCCACCCCCAAAAAAAGAGAATATGACACAGAAAAATTAGTCATGTTAGACATAATACTAACATGTGCCTCACTCCTGGCTTCCATCTAAGGTCTTGCTACTTCCAGAGCTGCTGCCGCTCCCCAAGGCTTCTCTTCACCTTCAGGGTGCCTTCCCACCAAGACATTCTCTGTTTCTTGGTGACTCATCCAAACAAAACAAGGACAACCATCCCACCATGATCCCTACCACCATCAAGAAAATCTGTCCATTTCTGAAGACAAAAAACAAGAAGTGTTGTTTCTTTCTAATAAGTATTTAAAAATAAACCTCAAACTTCCCTTGAGCAGGAAGCCTACAAGAATATCCCTCACCTCACACCATCCATTACTGAACCTGGTGGGCTAATTCTAATACTGTTCCAGCAGCACCCGGAAACTTAATAGAGCTCAACTACAGCTGCCCCTCAATGGGTTACAGTGGTGTTTGGCAAGTTTACACCAAGTATAACTACCTCTGGTGAAGAAGTCATTTCAGTTTGGGAAAAGTGAGTAATTTGGCCATTTAATTTGCATTGTTCTGGAAGTTGCCAGACTTGTCCTGCCAGGCATTAGTGTCAGAAACTTTCATCTTCCTTGGCTCTGCCTCCTCTCTCTGTGTGCAGAGCAGAACAAAGGGAGGAGGCCCCAAGGCAGTGCCATCCAAGGAGCAAAAGTGAGGTCTGGGTTTTGAATGTATGAGGACTTTTGAATTATAAATGCCTTTCCATGGAAGCTTTCACTCAAGACTTTTACTGACTTTACAAACTGGAATGAATCCAAGCTGGGGAGTACACCACTGGAAGTTCAGTGACAAGAACAGGTCTGCGATTATTCCTCCCATGAAAGATAAGTTCCCTGTGTTTCTTGTTCTCTACAAACACACAGAGGGGACATACACACGTTTTTTCCTATATTCTTACTTTGGAAAATATCACACATGTTGATAAACTTGTTTCTGTAAGTGACTCGGTTGGTACCTGATTTTAGCAAACTCCTACATGTAAGTGAAGTCACTCTGTAACTAGGAGGTGAACTGCTTATTTAAACATTTGTTTTCCCTTATGCTTGGAAGTATATATGTGCTGCCGAAGCAAGCACTGGACAGCTTTTCTTAAAGTTTTTTATTGAAGTACAGTTGAGGTACAATATTATATAAGTTACAGGTATACAACCTGGTGGTTCACATTTTTTAAAGGTTACACTACATTTATAGTTGTTATAAAATACTGGCTGTATTCCCTACATTGTACAATACGTCCTTGTGGCTTATTTTATACACAGTAGTTTTAAGCTCTCAATCCCCTACCCCAATCTTGCCCCTCCCCCTTCCCTCTCCTCACTGAAACCACTAGTTTTCTATATCTGAGTCAGTTTCATTTTTGTTATATTAACTATCTTATTTTATTTTTTACATTCCACATATAAGTGCTACTGTATGGTATTTGTCTTTCACTGTCTCATTTCACATAGCAGGTCCATCCATGTTGTCACAGATGGCAAAATTACATTCTTTTTTATGGCTGAGTAGTATTCCATTATATACATATACCATGCCATCTTTATCCATTTATCTGTTAAATGGACCGTTAGGTTGCTTCCATATCTTGGCAAATGTAAATAATGCTGTGATGAACATTGGGATGCACGTATCTCTTTGAATTATTGTTTTCATTTTTCTAAGATATACAGCCAGGATGGAATTGCTGAATCATATGGTAGTTCTATTTTTAGTTTTTTTGAGGAACCCCCATACTGTCTTCCAAAGTGACTGCAGCAATTTACATTTCAGCAGCAGTGTACGAGGGTTTCCTTTTTCCACATCCTTGCCAACATTTGTTATTTGTGTTCTTTTTGAAGATAGACATTCTGACAAGAATGAGGTGATATATCTCACTGTGGTTTTCATTTGCATTTCTCTTATGATTAACAATGTTAAGCACCTTTTCACTTCCCTGTTGGCCATCTGTGTGTCCTCTTTAGAAAAATGTCTGTGCAGGCATTCTCCCCAGTTTTTAATTGGGTTGTTTGGTTTTTTGATGTTGAGTATTATGAGCTGTTTATGTATTTTGGATATTAACCCCTTATTGAACATATCATTTACAGATGTTTTCTCCCATTCAGTAGGTTGTCATTTCGTTGATGGTTTCCTTTGCTGTGCAAAAATTTTAAGTTTTAATTCATTTGTTTCTTTTTCTTTTTATTTCCTTTGCTTTAGGAGACAGATCCAAAAAAAATTATTGCTACAATTTATGTCAAAGTGTGTTCTGCCTACATTATCTTCTAGGAGTTTTATGGTTTCAGATCTTACATTAAGGTCTTTAATCCATTTTGAGTTTATTTTTGTACATCGTGTTAGAAAATGTTCTAATTTTTGTTTTTGTTTTGTTTTTTGTTTTTGGCCGCACCACATGGCATGTGGGATCTTAGTTCCCCGACCAGAGATCAAACCCGCACCACCTGCATTGGAAGCACAGAGTCTTAACCACTGGACCACCAGGGAAGTCTTAATTTTTGTTCTTTTACATGTAGCTGTCCAGATTTCACAGCACCATTTATTGAAGAGACTATCTTTTCTCCATTGTATATTCTTACTACCTGTGTTGTAGATTAACTGACCATAAATGTGTGGGTTTATTCCTGGGCTCTCTATTCTGTTCCATTGATCTATTTGTCTGTTTTTGTGCCAGTACCACACTGTTTTGATTACTGTAGCTTTGTACAAGAGTCTGAAGTAAGGGAGTGTGATTCCTCCTGTGCTGTTCTTCTTTCTCAAGATTGTCTTGGCTATTTGGGGTCTTTTGTGTTTCCATACAAATTTTTAAATTTGTTCTAGTTCTCTGAAAAACGTCCTTGGTATTTTGATGGGGATTGCATTGAATCTGCAGATTGCCTTGAGCAGTATGTTCATTTTAACAATATTAATTCTTCCAATCCATAATCGTGGTATATCTTTCCATCTGTTTGTGTTGTCTTCAAGTTCTTTCATCAATGACTTATAGGTTTTTTTTTTTAAGATCTTTTAAAAAATATTTATTTATTCCAGCTGCATTGGATCTTTTAGTTGCAGCATGCAGGATCTTTTAGTTGTGGCATATGGGCTCATAGTTGCGGCATGTGGACTCTTAGTTGTGCCATGCAAACTCTTAGTTGCTGCATGCACGCAGGATCTAGTTCCCCAACCAGGGATCATACCCGGGCCCTGTGCATTGGGAGTGCGGAGTCTAACCCAGTAGACCACCAGGAAAGTCCCAGTGACTTATAGTTTTAAGAGTACAGGTCTTGGGGTTTCCCTGGTGGCGCAGTGGTTGAGAATCCGCCTGCCGATGCAGGGGACATGGGTTCGTGCCCCGGTCCGGGAAGATCCCACATGCCGCGGAGCGGCTGGGCCCGTGAGCCATGGCCGCTGAGCCTGCGCGTCCGGAGCATGTGCTCCGCAACAGGAGAGGCCACAACAGTGAGAGGCCCGCGTACCGCAAAAAAAAAAAAAAAAAAAAAAGAGTACAGGTCTTTTACCTCCTTAGGTAGGTTTATTCCTAGATATTTTATTCTTTTTAAAAAAATTTTTTTTATATTGGAGTATAGTTGATTTACAGTGTTGTGTTAGTTTTAGATATACAGCAAAGTGATTCAGTTATACGTATACATATAACTATTCCTTTTTCAAATTCTTTTCCTATTTAGGTATTACAGAATATTGAGTAGAGTTCCCTGTGCTGTACAGTAGGTCCTTGTTCGTTATCTATTTTAAATATAGTAGCATTTTGGGGAATCCCCTGGCAGCCCAGTGGTTAGGACTCCGCGCTTTCACTGCCATGGGCCTGGGTTCGATCTCTGGTCAGGGAACTAAGCTCCTGCAAGCCATGCAGCACAGCCAAAAAAAAAAAAAAAAAAAAATATATATATATATATATAGTAGTATTTATTCTTTTTAATGAGATGGTAAATGGGATTGTTTCCTTAATTTCTATTTCTGATAGTTTATTGTTAGTGTATAAAAATGCAACAGATTTCTGTATATTAAATTTGTATCCTGCAACTTTACCAAATTCGCTGATGACCTCTAGTAGTTTTCTGGTGGCACCTTTAGGATTTTCTAAATATAGTATCATGTCATCTGCAAACAGTGGCAGTTTTATTTCCTCCTTTCTAATTTAGATTCCTTTTCTTTCTTTTCTTTTCTGATTCCTGTGGCTAGGACTTCCAGAACTATGTTGAATAAAAATGGTGAGAGTGGACATCCTTGTCTTGCTCCTGATCTTAGAGGAAATGCTTTCAGCTTTTCACTGTTGAGTATGATGTTAGCTGTGGGTTTGTCATATATGGGCTTTATTATGTTGAGGTTTGTTCCCTCTATGCCCATCTTCTGAAGAGTTTTTATCATAAATGGATGTTGGATCTTGTCAAAAGCTTTTTCTGCATCTATTGAGATGATCATATGATTTTTATTCTTCAATCTGTTAATGTGGTGTGTCACATTGATTGGTTTGCAGATGTTAAAAAACCCTTGTATCTGTGGGATAAATCCCACTTGATCAAGGTGTATGGTCCTTTTAATGTATTGTTGGATTCAGTTTGCTAATATTTTATTAATAATTTTTGCATCTTTGTTCATCAGTGATATTGGCCTCTAATTTTCTTGGTTTTTTTGTGTGTGTGTGTGTGTGATATCTTTGTCTGGTTTTGGTATCAGGGTGATGCTGGCCTCTTAGAATGAGTTTGGGAGTGTTCATTTCTTTGCAGTTTTTTGGAATAGTTGAAGGATAGGTGTTAACTCTTCTCTAAATGTTTGATAAAATTCTCCATGAAGCCATCTGGTCCTGGACTTTTGTTTATTGGGAGTTTTAAAATTACTGATTCAAGTTCATCACTGGTAATTGGTCTGCTCATATTTTCTGTGTCTTCCTGGTTCAATCTTGGGAGAGTGTACATTTCTAAGACTTTGTCCATTTCTTCTCAGTTGTCCATTTTATTGGCATACAGTTTTTAGTAGCAGTCTCATGATCTTTTGTATTTCTGTGGTGTTGGTTATTACTTTTCTTTTTTCATTTCTGATATTATTGATTTGGCCCCCACCCTTATTTTCTTGATGAGTCTGGCTAAAAGTTTATCAATTTTGTTTACCTTTTCAAAGAACCAGCTCTTAGTTTCATTGAGCTTTTCTATTGTTTATTTAGTCTCTATTTCATTTATTTCTGCTCTGATCTTTATGATTTCTTTCCTTCCTACTAACTTTGGGTTTTGTTTATTCTTCTTTTTCTAGTTCCTTTAGGTGTAAGGTTAGGTTATTTGAGATTTTTATTTCCTGAGGTAAGCTTGTACTGCTATAAACTTCCCTCTTAGAACTGCTTTTGCTGTGTCCCATAGGTTTTGGTTCATCATGTTTTCATTTTCATTTGTCTCCAGATATTTTTTTGGTTTCCTCTTTGATTGCTTCAATGATCCATTGGTTGTTTAGTAGCATATTGTTTAGCCTCCATGTGTTTGTGTTTTTTGCAGTTTTTTTCTTGTAGTTGATTTCTAGTCTCACAGGGTTGTGGTCAGAAAAGATGCTTGATGTGATCTCAGTTTTCTTAAATTTACCAAGCCTTGTTTTGTGGCCTAGCATGTGATCTAGTCTGGAGAATGTTCCATGTGCACTTGAAAAGAATGTGTATTCTGCTCCTTTTGGATAGAATGTTATGTGTGTGTGTATGTATGTGTGTGTGTATATATATATATATATATATATATATATATATAAATCTGGAGTCCATCTAGTGTAATGTGTCATTTAAGGCCAGTGTTTCCTTATTCATTTTCTGTCCATTGATCTAATTGGGGTGTTAACATCCCCTACTGTTATTGTTACTGTCTGTTTCTCCCTTTACATCTGTTAATATTTGCTTTATGTATTTAGGTGCTCCTAAGTTGGGTGCATATATATTTACAGTTGGCCTCCTGTTGAAAAGGCTGGGTCCTTAGGTTGCAGGACTATGGTTTTCCTATATCTGGTGTCTGCTCCCTGGTGAATGAGGCTGGTCCAGAGACTACAGCAGACTTCCTAGAGGACAGGGTCAGGGCCCAGAGGATTCTGGAGCTGATGCCTGCCCACTGGTGGGTGGAGCTAGATCCTGGGTCCTCTGGTGGGCAGGGCCATGTCCAGAGGTGGATGTGAGCTCAGGGTGTCTTGAGGCAGCTTATCTGCTGATAGGTGGGGCAGTGTCTCTGCCCAGTTAGTTTCTTGGCCTGAGGTGTCCCAGCACTGGTACCTACAGGCTGTTGCACCAGGGCAGGGCAGGGTCTTGGGGCTAATAAGCTAGAGGGAGGATTCTACAATGGCGCTTGCCAGCACCACTGTCCACATAGTAGAAGGAGCTTCCAAGAATGGCTGCTGCCAGTGTCTGTGTCCACAGGGTGAGCTGCAGTTGCCTCCTGTCTCTCCAGGAGACTCTCCAAGATCAGCATGTAGGTCTGACACAAGCTCCTGTCAAATTACTGCTTTTGCCCTGGGTCCCGGAGTATGTGATATTTTGTGTGTGCCATTTAAGAGTGAAGTCTCTATCTCCCCCAGCCCTCTGGGACTCCTGAAAGCCCCACTGGCTTTCTAAGCCAAATGCTCTGAGACTTGACTATATCACGACTCTGACCCTCCTAGCCATCTTGTTATAGTTACTTCTTTATGTCTTTAGTGGTCTTTTCTGGCTGGTTCTGGTCTTTTTCATCAGTGGTTGTTCTGTAAATAGTTGTGACTTTGGTGTGCCCATGAGATGAGGCGAGCTCAAGGTTTTTCTACTCCACCATCTTGACTGATCTCAGTTCTGGAGGATGAAAGTTCAAGATTATTGTGTCAGCATGGTCTGATTCTGGTGAGAGTCCTCTTCCAGGTTGCAGATTGCCGACTACTTCACAAATCCCTCATGGTGGAATGAGACTGACCATAGACAGCTTTTAAGCCTCAACCCCTCTCCCCATTTTTAGTACTGCTTATTGAGGTACAATTGACATACCACAAAAAAAAAAAAAAAGCACATATTTATTCTGTCCTCCCTGTACCCTACAGTTGGGAAGTTTATAAGCCAAGGTGCTCCTTTGTTTGGTGCCACCAGGAAAATCAGACCTCTTGCAGGACTCATAATCTCTACATAAACCTAAAACAGGTCTCCTCTCCTTGCTCTCTCAAGCCATTTTGTGCCAACTTGGGAAGCCTGCACTGCTGTATCCAAAAAGTCTAATTATGTTTAAAACATTTTCATCCTCATTTGGTGTCTAGCATTACCAGTCTTGACATCTAAACCAGATTTTGGGTTCTAGTTGTTGACCTAAAACAATAAAACAGCCAGTTATTTTACAAGCAAAGTGGGTTTATTCAGAAGCAGCAAAGAAGTGCAATTCAGGACATGCAATCTATGGCAGACCACAGGCAAGTCTGGAGAAACAAAGGAGAGAAACTTTTTCATAGAAGAGAAGGGGAACTTGTGAAGGGCTGTCATAAAAAAAAAAGTCCATTAAAGGAAACTGGGAGTTCAAAGTATAAAGGCTTCCCATTGGCTGAGTTGTGACAGTCTCTCATTGGCTGGGCTGTTGCTGGGCAAGGATAGATGATTCCTTCCTCCTGCTGGGTAGTAAAGTAGTAACGTTTCTCCAGGTGGATGGAAGAAACTTCTCTTCCTATTGGCTTTGCAGTTGATGTCAAGTGGGAGGACATGAGAGTTCCCCCTTCTGGCCTCCCAACTCCATTTTACAAGAGATTTCTGTATTAACTTTTCGAGGGTCCATCTTATATCTGTGGGATATCTAAAAGTGCAATTAACTATTTTTGAGGGGGGGGGTCCATATGTTCAGTTCCTAGTTGGCCTATAAATAAAATAAACCAACCTTTCCTCCTTAAGTTAGTCTGTTTGTTCTTTTTTTAAAATTTTTTATTTTATTTATTTATTTATTTTTGGCTGCGTTGGGTCTTCATTACTGCGTGGGGGCTTTCTCTAGTTGCGGCGAGTGGGGGCTACTGTTCGTTGCAGTGCACTGGCTTCTCATTGTGGTGGCTTCTCTTTGTTGCAGAGCACAGGCTCTAGGCGCGTGGGCTTCAGTAGCTGTGGCCCGCGGGCTCTAGAGTGCAGGCTCAGTAGTTGTGGCACATGGGCTTAGTTGCTCCACAGCATGTGGGATCTTCCCAGACCAGGGCTCGAACCCTTGTCCCCTGCATTTTCAGGTGGATTCTTAACCACTGCACCACCAGGGAAGTCCCGAGCCTGTTCATTCTTAAGGGGAAACTTACGATCAGTGATCTTTTCAAATTACTCCAGTAAGAGCTCCAAGAATAAAATACTGTTCCTTTTTTTTTTTTTTTTGTGGTACGCGGGCCTCTCACTGTTGTGGCCTCTCCCGTTGCGAAGCACAGGCGCTCTGGAGGCACAGGCTCAGCGGCCATGGCTCATGGGCCTAGCCGGCAGGCGTACTCTCAACCACTGCGCCACCAGGGAAGCCCTGTTCCTATCTTTATTCCTTAAATTTTCTACTTCCTAACACTTCATATGCTTAATATGTTATTTTTTACCTTGTATACTGATAAATCAAGGCATTGCAAGCCATGGGTCTTATGCAGGCAAAAAACGGGGCACGTTGAAATATAATCATATCACATTTACAAATAGTACTTCAAATGTTAAAGAGGGCAGAGTCTAAAGTTGTACTGCTATGGTATTTTAATCATATCCACATAAATACCCAAGGGGCAGAGTGTAGAAAGAATAACTCAAGGATGTTGTGAATATATAGTCATAAAATTGTATGTTGTTTGATTCCATCATGCAAAGAAATTGTTGCAGGTGCCTTTCAACCTTAACATTCTAAAGATGTATTGTTAGTATTTGTTACAAAGTACCACAGTGAGGTGGCACAGGCTTGATAAGATAGAAAAAAATTCACTTAGAGTTTTAAAATGATTAAACTGTATTAATAAAACATGACAACTCTGACACATTTTGAGTGAAATGGTATCAAAGTGATACAGTGGTTAAACGTGAATCCTACACATGTACACTGCATTCTGGGTGTTTTGATTAAGTTCTCCTTTCTGATAATTGTTCTCTTTAGTTACTACGAATAAGACTGTATTTTCTCTCATCTTTGACATCAGCTATTTTCTTTGAAAAGAGAGGAGGACCATCATTTCTTCTCCATTATTTCTACCACATAAGCAGTCCCTACTAACCTATCATCCTATTCCCATGAAAATCTCAATCTCTTAATCTTAAGGACTGCTCTGTTTCACCCTCAACCGGCAGAGCATTGGTTTCTGATAATCCAGTGGGTCCTCTGTTGTACCAACAAATCTGTAGAAGAGGATCTGAAATTATTATGATTTACATCATTGTTTTACATATATTTCCCAAGCTCTCATTCAAAAACACAATGTTGTTTGTTAAAATTCAGTGTCCTGTTCCTTCAGAAAACATGAATATGAATGATCCCCACCTAATACAAGTAGGCCCTTTTATCTTAATGATCCCTTAGCAGAGCCCATCATGGTAACACATAAAAGCATGTGATGAAGGCATAACATCAACAAATTTTAAACTTCAGGTTGAAAAACATCAATAGTAATACAGCCTTTTCAAGAAACTTCATATAATAAAAGTATTTTTAAAAAGAGGAAATGGTACATTTCCAAAGATCTCCTTGCTCTACCAATACCCATCATTTCATAAATTTGAAATGATTTTGACTTTTAATAACTGTGAAGAACTTAACATCTGAAATTGATTAATCTAGGACTAGAGACTTAGTCTCCCTAGTATAAGTTATCTGATTATAGTCCGTTGTTTAAAATGGTTAAATGATCTACACCATTCATTACATTTCTAAGGGTTTCTCTCCAGTATGAATTCTTTGGTGAATCCTAAGGTCAGACCATTGTCTAAAGGCCTTGCCACATTCAGTACATTTGTGTGACTTCTCTCCAGTATGCATTCTTTCATGACCCCAAAGGTGTGAACGTTTGATAAAAGCCTTACCACACATATTACATTTGTGTGGCTTCTCTCCAGGATGTATATTCTGATGTCTGGTGAGGCTTGAGTACTGCTTAAAGGCTTTGCCACATTCATTACATTTGTAAGGTTTCTCTCCGGTATGAATTCTCTGATGAATTGTTAGGTTTGAGTTTTGACTGAAGGCCTTGCTACATACATTACATTTATATGGTTTCTCTCCAGTATGTATCCTCTGATGTCGGGTGAGGCGTGAACACCAGTTAAAGGATTTGCCACATTCATTACATTTGTAAGGTTTCTCTCTACCATGAATTCTCTGATAATCCTCCAAGCTTGAGCTCTGAATAAAAGCATTATCAGGTACATTAGACTCATGATTTTTCTTTTTGGTATGTATTTTCTGATGTCTAGTAAGGTGTACGAATTGTGTATAGGCTTTATCACACTCATTACATTTGTAAGGTTTCTCTCCAGTATGGTTTCTTTTATGTTTAGTTAGGCTTGAACGCACAGTGAAGGCCTTGCCACATTCATTACATTTATAAGGTTTCTCACCGGTATGGATTCTCTGATGTTCTATAAGACTTGAACTTTGGATGAAAGCCTTACCACATTCATTACATTTGTATGGTTTTTCTCCAGTATGAATTTTCTGATGTTTTACCAGACTTGAAATGTGGATAAAAGCCTTGCCACACACAGTACATTTGTGTGGCTTTTCTCCAGGATGTACATTCTGATGTTTAGTCAGGTGTGAGCACTGCTTAAAAGCTTTGCCACATTCATTACATTTATAAGGTTTCTCACCAGTATGAATTCTTCTGTGAATCCTGAGGGTAGACCACTGCCTAAAAACCTTGCCACATTCAATACATTTGTATGGTTTCTCTCCAGTATGAATTCTCTGATGATCCCAAAGATATGAACGTTTGGTAAAACCCTTACCACATTCGTTACATTTGTAAGGTTTCTCTCCAGTATGAATTCTCTCATGACGCCAAAGGTCTGAACATTTGATAAAAGCCTTACCACATTCATTACACTTGTGTGGTTTCTCTCCAGTATGAATTCTCCAATGATTTGTAAGGTGGGAATTCTGATTAAAGACCTTGTCACATATATTACATTTATATGGTTTCTCTCCAGTGTGGATTCTCTGATGTCTTGTGAGGTTTGAGAACTGTTTAAAGGCTTTACTGCACTCATTACATTTGTAAGGTCTCTGCTCAGAATGAATTCTCTGATGACTAGTAAGGACTGAATGATGGATAAAAGTCTTTCCACATTCACTACATTTGTATAATTTTTCTCTAATGTTTGTTTTCTGTTGCTGTGTTAGCAATGAAGGATAGATAGGAATGAAGGAAGAAACCTTTCCATATGTGTTACAAATGTTGGTTTTGACACTAGGAGGAAATCTTTGAAGTGATGAAATTGAGGAACAAGTTTTGACAGACTTCTCAACTTGATTACATTCATAAATTTTCTCTTCAGTTTGAAATCTCTGCAATTCAGCCAGATGTGACTGAAAGCTTAATCCAGTCCTATTTTCAAAATGTTCTGTATACTTGTTTCCTGCATAAACTATGTTATTTTTTATTTTTAACAAATTCTTTATAAATGACTTCCTATTTTTTAAATATTGACATGTACTTTTTCTTAAAGAAACACTTTGTTTTAAAGGTAAGTTAATCCAGGATTTGCTGTATTGTTTATCTTTTCTACCAGTGTGATTTATGTTATCTGTCATAAGCTTTCCTTTGGAATTTCTTTCTTCACATCCACACTTATTCTCAAATTCATACACAGTTCCCCTGACTTTGCTGAAGTCAAAATCCTCAATACCATGGCTTCCATGTCTTCCCAAGACCATTGGTTGGTATAATTCTCTGTTATTAATGTTTTTCTTCTTTAATAATTCCTTGGTCATAAAACTAATGGAGATATCTGAAAGATAACCATAGTCTTCATATTAAGTAGAGTTGGAAGATGAATATTACACTAAAAGTAATACTTACATTGAAGAGATGAAAAACTTCTTAACCAAACTCTATAAATGTTTAAGAATAGAAAGTGAATAGAATCCTTAAATAAAATATACATGCATTTTAAATTATTTTAAGTGAATCCTACTTTCAAACACACTAAAACCAAATCACTCACACTATGTAAACTTACCTAATCTATGAAAGTGTATTCTTTGACTACCACACCAAAAAACACACCAATTGGCAGTAGACAAATGGTTGTCTCATATTGAAGAGAAACAGGTATTATACGAATGCAGATTTAATACATAAATTATTGCATGCAAATAAGTGCTAACGAATGGCACCATATGAAGTAATGATAAATAATCCAAAAAAACAATGATTAAGATAAATACATGAAAATTACAAATTGAAAAACTAAAAAGGTAATAGCAAAATCAGGAAGAATTTAATAATATATCATTGGTGTGACAAAATATTCTGAATATCTACTCTAAAACTATCTATATTCAAGCAGAATAGGCATTATACAACATTAACAGTTGGTGAACTGCAGTCATACTCTATGCTAGCTACTGAAATCCATAATCTGTAAATGAAAAATTAATAAATAAAAAATTTTAATAAACCAAGATAAAACCAACACGTAAATAGTAAGTAACCACAATTATATAAAATTACAGACTGTGGAAATCTAATGATTTCTCCCTTAAGAACAAGAAAAAGGACTTATATTCAAAGGAACACATAATATGAGAATTGGAAAATGTTGCATAACTCAGAACTCTCCCAGGGCAGAGATGCTATGCAGGGAGCACTTATCAAACATATTTAGGGACTTCCCTGGTGGTCCAGTTGTTAAGACTCCGTGCTCCCAATGCAGGGGGCATGGGTTTGATCCCTGGTTGGACTAAGATCCCGCATGCCGCATGGCATGGCCAAAAAAAAAAGGAAAAAGAAAAAACAACCATATATAAAGGGAAATGTATTAGCTGCTGACACTTGGGGCAAGAGATTAAAGTTGGGGCAAAGAGCAGACACATTGAAAAGCCAGGTTATAGTGGTTAGGATTCGGAGCTTTCACTGCTGTGGCCCCCAGGTTCAATCCCTGGTCAGGGACTGAGATCCCACAAGCCGTGCAGCATGGCCAGAAAAACCAAAAAACAAAAAAACCCAAACAAACAGATAAGATGCAGAACCACAGATAAGAAGAAATCACATATACAGAAGAATTGCATATACGGAGTACTGAGTATAAATTATAAACAGTTTTCAACTGTGTGGCGGGTCAGTGCTGCAAACCCCCACATCATCCAAGGGCCAACTGTATAGTAAAGGAAACAGGAAGGAATCAAAATTGTACATTAGGAAATACCTATCTAACACAAAGAAGGCAGTAATGGAAGACTTGAGGAGAAAAGATATAAGACACATGGAAAACAAACAGCTAGTGACAGAGGTCCTCCTTTATCACTAATTACAGTAAATGTAAATGGATTAAACTCCAATTAAAGGGTGGAGGTTTGCAGCAAGGATTAAAAAAATAGGATCCAACTATACAGGCATACTTCCTTTTATTGCACTTAGCTTTATTGCGCTTCACAGATATTGCATTTTTTTACAAATTGAAGGTTTCTGGCAACCCGGTGTTGAGCAAATATGCTGGCACCGTTTTTCCAGCAGCATTTGCTCACCTTGTGTCTCTGTGTCACATTTTGGTGATTCTTGCAGTATCTCAGACTTTTTCATTATTATTATATTCATTTTGGTGATCTGTGATCAATGATCTTTGATGTTATTACTGTAATTATTTTGAGGTACCACGAACTGCACCCCATATAGACAGCTAACTTAAATCAGTAAATGAGTTGTGCTCTGATTGCTCCACTGACTGGCTATTCCCCCATCTCTCTCTCTCTCTCTTTCTCTCTCGGCCTCCCTATTCTCTGACACATAGCAATATTGAAATTAGGTCAAGTGTTCAAGTGAAAGGAAAAGCCACACATCTCTAAATTTAAATCAAAAGCTAGAAACAACTAAGTTTAGTGAAGAAGGCATATTGAAAGCTGAAACAGGCCAAAAGCTAAGCCTCTTGCACCAAACAGCCAAGCTGTAAACACAAAGGAAAAGTTCTTGAAGGAAATTAAAAGTGCTACTCCAGTGAACATATGAATGATAAGAAAGCAAAATAGCCATATTGCTGATGTGCAGAAAGTTTTAATGGTCTGGATAGAAGACCAAACCAGCCACAACATTCCCTTAAGCCAAAGTCTAATCCAGAGCAAGTCCCTAACTCTCTTTTAAGAAGGCTGAAAGAAGTGAGGAAGCTGCAGAAGAAAAGTCTGAAGGTAACAGAGGTTGGTTCATGAAGTTTTAGGAAAGAAGCCATCTCCATAACATAAAAGTGCAAGGTGAAGCATTAAGTGCTGATGTAGAAGCTGCAGCAAGTTATCCAGAAGATCTAGCTAAGATAATTAACGAAGGTGGCTACACTAAACAAATTTTCAATGTAGATAAAACAACCTTATATTGGAAGAAGACGCCATTCAGGACTTTCATAACTAGAGAGGAGAAGTCAATGCCTGGCTTCAAAGCTTCAAAGGAGAGGCTGACTCTCTTGTTAGGATCTAATACAGCTGGTGATTTTAAGTTGAAGCCAATGCTCACTTACCATTCCCCAAATCCTAGGGCCCTAAAGAATTATGTTAAATCTTCTTTGCCTGTGCTCTATAAATGGACCAACAAAGCCTGGATGACAGCACATCTGTTTACAACATGGTTTACTGAATATTTTAAGCCCAGTACTAAGATCTACTGCTCAGAAAAAAGGATTCTTTTCAAAATATTACTGCTCAGACAATGCACCTGGTCACCCAAGAGCTCTGATGGAGATGTACAAAATTAATGTTGTTTTCATGACTGCTAACACAACATCCATTTTGCAGCCCATGGATTAAGGAGTAATTTCAACTTTCAAGTCTTATTATTCAGGAAATACATTTTGTAAGGCTATAGCTGCCATAGACAGTGATTCCTCTGATGGAGCTGGGCAAATTAAATTGAAACCTTCTGGAAAGGAGCCACCATACTAAATGCCATTAAGAACATTCATGATTCATGGGAAGAGGCCAAAATATCAACATTTACAAGAGTTTGGGAGAAGTTGATTCCAATCCTCATGGATGACTTTGAGGGGTTTCAAGCCTTCAGTGGAAGTAACTACAGATGTGGCGAAAATAGCAAGAGAACCAGAAGTGGAGCTTGAAGATGTGACTGCATTGCTGCAATCTCATGATAAAACTTTAACAGATGAGGAGTTGCTTCTTATGGATGAGCAAAGAAAGTGGTTTCTTGAGATGGAATCTATTCCAGGTGAAGATGCTGTGGAGACCACTGAAATGTTAAATAAAGAATTTAGAATATTACATAAACTTAGTTGATAAAGCAGCCGCAGGGTTTGAGAGGACTGACTCCAATTCTGAAAGAAGTTCGACTGTGGGTAAAATGTTACCAAACTACATTGCTTGCTACATGAAAGGAAGAGTCACCCGATGAGGCAAACTTCTTAGTTGTCTTATTCTAAGAAACTGCATCAACTATACTCCAATAAAAATGTTTAAAAAAAGAAAAGAAGGGCTTCCCTAGAGACGCAGTAGTTAAGAATCCGCCTGCCAATGCAGGGGACACGGGTTCGAGACCTGGTCTGGGAAGATCCCACATGCCACGGAGCAGCTAAGCCCGTGCGCCACAACTACTGAGCCTGCGTGCCACAACTACTGAAGCCCTCAGCCCAGAGCCTGTGCTCCGCAACAAGAGAAGCCACCGCAATGAGAAGCCCGCGCACCTCAACGAAGAGTAGCCCCTGCTCGCCGCAACCAGAGAAAGCCCGCATGCAGCAACAAAGACCCAACGCAGACAAAAATAAATAAATAAAATTTTAAAAAAAGAAATTGCTACAGCCACCCAACCTTTAGCAACCACCACTCTGATCAGTCAGCAGCCATCAAACATACAGGCAAGACCCTCCACCAGCAAAAGGATTATGACTCACTGAAGGCTCAGATGATCATTAGCGTGTTTTAGCAATAAAGTTTTTTTTTTTTTTTTTTGCTGTGCCAGACAGCATGCAGGATCTTAGTTCCCTGACCAGGAATTGAACCTGTGCCCCCCTGCAGTGGAACACAGAGTCCTAATCACTGGACAGCCAGGGAATTCCCTAAAGTATTTTTTAATTAAGATATGTACATATTTTTAGACATATTGCTATTGTACACTTAATAGACTACCACATAATGCAAACGTAACTTTCATATGCACCAGGAAACCAAAAAATTCGTGACTCACTTTATTGTGATATTTGCTTTATGGCAGTGGTCTAGAACCAAATCCACAGTATCTCTAAGGTATGCCTATATTCTATATGTAGGAGATTCACTTTAGATACAAAGATGCAAATAGGTTAGAAATGAAAGAACAGCAAATGAATCTGTTATGGGGTGAATTGTGTCCCCCCAAAATTATGGGGTGAATTGTGTCCCCCCCACAAAATTGTGGTCCTAACATCAAATACCTCAAAATATGACTGTATGACTAAAGATAGGGCTTTTAAAGGAGTAATTAAGGTTAAATGAGGTCAATGGAGTGGGCTCTAATCCAATGACTGGTGTCCGTATAAGAAGAGATTATGACACAGACACACACAGAGGGAAGACCATGTGAAGACACAGGTAGGAAAAGACAGCCAGCCACAAGCTAAAGAGAATAACCTGGGATAACAACTCTGCTGACAACCTGATCTCAGATTTCTAGCTTCCAAAACCGTGAGAAAATACATTTCTGATGTTTAAGCCACACAGGCTGTGGTACTTTGTTATGGCAGCCCTAGCAAACTAATACAAATTGCATGCAAATAGTAACCAAAAGAGACCTGGAGTGCTATACTATTATCAGACAAAATAAACTTTAAGTCAAATTTTTTTATGAGACAAAGAAGGACATTATTTATTAAAAAAGGATAACTCATCAAGGAATTACAACAAATATGAACATATACACACCTAAACAAGAGTGCCCCCAAATATATGAAGCAAACACTGACAGAATTTAAGGAAGAAATAAAAACAGTTCTACAATAACATTTGGAGACTTCCATTCCCCCCTTTTAATAGAGAGTACAGCCAGGCAGAAGTTCAGTAAGGACACAGAGAATTGGAGCAAGACTATAAACCAGCTAGCTCTCACAGACATATATAGAACACTCCACCCAATAAAAGCAAAATACACATTCTTCTCTAGGTGCACATGGAACATTCTCTAGGATAGACCACATATTAAACCATAAAGCAAGTCTCAATAAGTTGAAAAAGAACGAAATCATACAAAGTATTTTCTCCGACCACAGTAGAATGAAAATAGAAATGATTAACTTAAGGAAAACTGGAAAGCTCACAAATATATGGAAATTTTAAAACAACCAATGGGTCTGAGGTGATCTCACAAGGGAAATTAGAAAATACTCTAAGAAAGAAACAAAAGCACAACACACCAGAACTTAAGGTATGGTATGGTAATGCATATACTCCCGCTGAGTAAAAGCAATTTTACTGCTGGATCAAAAGACCCACACCACTTCTGTTACACATACTCCTTGATGTGTGGCAAAAGCAGAACTGAAGAAATGGCTGGCGGTCCTAAAGAGGCAGAGAGGACTTGAGATAGCCCCATGCACTCTCCTGGGGCCCCAGATGGCAATGTTTTCCCATCCCATGAGGTCTCCCAAGTATTGAAATGGGAATGGAACCTGGAGAAGAACTGGGGCCAGGACTGGGGAGGCTTCAGCTCTGATCTGTGTGGACTGAAAACTGGATATAGAATGAGACCAAAGAAGAAAGAGGACCTCTTATAACCAGCCCTCCCAGTGCCCCACAAAGAGTGTCATAGGTCATGCTCAAAATTTTGCCTTGGTCTTTGCATGAGCTGGAGCACCCCTGGAGGCTGGAAGAATGAACTTTTACATGTCTGAAGAAGAAAGCAAAAAGTGGAAGGGAAGGAAAATTTCCTTTGAGAGCTCACAAGAAATAAACATTTGTTTTCCCATAGAACTTTCCCACTTACAGGGACTTTCCCAAACTATTAATGGTGCGGCTTCCTCTTTGCCCTTCTGAGCTCTTACTGATGTGCACATCTTTGATACATTCCCACCCACTAACTTTTTTCACTTCTTTCATTTTGTTCTCCACATTCTGGGGCTTTCTTCCTTGCTCCAAAATTTAAACAATATTCAGGTCAGAAAAAGAGTTTTCTGCTTATAGTTCTTTTGAGAGGACATTACAGGTGTGCCTAAAAAAATATTTCACAAATCTCTTCACTCACTGTCTCATTCTGAATGCTTAAGGAGCATCTTTTAAAAAGATAACCTAGTTGTCTTCCAAGAACTACTGAATGAAAACTACAGGGATAAGAGTGGATTCAGAATTGGAAATTTTTTTAAGTTTGCCATATGATTTTGTTTTTACTCATCTTCTGGAGCCACTACTAATCTGATGTGTGTGACCATCTAAAGAGAGGGGAAGGTTGAACTCCACATGCTTCATTATCCTATGTTTCATTTCATAGTCAGCACAGCTTCAATCTCAGTCAAGCAAGGTAGGGGTTCTCAAGAGACTCACTAGGGCAGATCCCAACTTCTGGAGGGGCATTATCCTCACCCAGGGAGAGCAGGTTCCTGTAGGTCTCCAGCATCACGTCCTTGTACAAGGCCCTCTGAGCAGGGTCCAGCCATTCCCACTCCTCCTGAGAGAATTCTATGGCCACATCCCTGAATGTCAATAGTCCCTGAAATAAAAAACATGTTTCACTAAGAGACCATGGGGAGAGTTCTTGTCTTCACACAAAATGTAAGTAGGAAAGAGGCGTAGGGATTGATTCAGTTGAAGTGACAGATCATTTTGAGTAATTTATATTCCCTAATTTTATTATATTTTTCCAGCAGAGGATATCAGATCCACTGAATCACTGTAGATTTCCCATTTTGAGGACAATGGAAGAAATATACAAATGAAATTATTCAACACAGGATTGTTTATGTGGAGGAGATACGTATTATGTTCTACACACTAAGTGATATTCAGTACCTGGATGAGCTAGAGTATGAGTGGTATCTTCAAGCATGACAGAGTCCACATACATGCAAAAACATAAATACAGGTCTATCCATTTAACTCAGATATTCAGCCACCAACAAAAGTCAAGTGAAGTTTATTCCACTAATAAAAAAAAAAGTGATTCAAGATGAGGAAATTTACTAATGTTGTAGGTTAATTTAGCAGCTTAAATAGAAAAAATGTTTATCACGGCAGTAGACCTTTGAAGAAATACTGGATGATTAAAATTATGCTGGGCTTCCCTGGTGGCACAGTGGTTAAGAATCCGCCTGCCAATGCAGGGGACATGGGTTCAAGCCCTGGTCCGGGAAGATCCCACATGCCGTGCAGCAACTAAGCCCATGTGCCACAACTACTGAGCCCATGTGCCACAAATACTGAGCCCACGTGCTGCAACTACTGAGCCCACGTGCTGCAACTACTGAGCCCACGTGCTGCAACTACTGAGCCCACGTGCTGCAACTACTGAGCCCACGTGCTGCAACTACTGAGCCCACGTGCTGCAACTACTGAGCCCACGTGCTGCAACTACTGAGCCCACGTGCTGCAACTACTGAGCCCACGTGCTGCAACTACTGAGCCCACGTGCTGCAACTACTGAAGCCCGCATGCCGCAACAAGAGAAGCCACCACAATGAGAAGCCCGTGCACCACGTAGAAGAATAGCCCCCACTCACCGCAACTAGAGAAAGCCCGCGTGCCACAAAGAAGACCCAATGCAGCCAAAAAAATAGACAAATAAATAAAATGATGCCAAGTAGGGATAAGCGACAAGGTCCTACTGTATAGCACAGGGAACTATATTCAATATCCTGCGATAAACCAGAATGGAAAAGAATATATATATGTATAATTGAGTCACTTTGCTGTACAGCAGAAATTAACACAACCTTGTAAATCAACTATACTTCAATAAATTTTTTAAAAAGTGGATATAGTAAACTAACCCCCCCCCAAATTATGCCAAATAGGAAATTAAAGGAACTGTTATTAAGCAAAACTATTTCACCAAGCATCATAATCACTGGAAGCACTGGAGGCATTTCCACTAAAGGTAAGGAAGGCTGAAGCAAGAGGGCCAGCAGGCTCCTGCCATTCACCACTGCACAGGACGCCTAAGCCGGAGCCAGAAGAGGGAGAAGCAAATTCCCATTAGCAATTTTACTGTGACACCTATTCATAAGACATATGTGATGAAATTTTAAAAACTTTACTGAAGGATATAACAAAGACGCGATCCAAGACCGGCAAACCTACTTTTCGCTGGAAGATGTGGTGGCGTAAAGACCTCAGGGATTTAGAAATTCAGAGCAATTCAAAGGCAAAAGAAATGTGGGATTTCAAATAAAAAGTCTGCATTGTATTTAGGAGAGAGAAAATTTTGAAGAGAAAAACAAAATGGTGGGCCTTGCCAAATTACATGTGAACCTACTGACATACGTGAATGTGTGTGGGGGGGTATGCACAGTGTGGGTAATATCTGAAACTAAAGTGAATGAAATAAAATAGCTGCAAGATATACACAAAAAAGCCAAATTAGAGATTTAGTTAAATCCAAATTAAAGACATAATTATAAACAGGAACGATTAGGACTATACGGAACACAGTATTTTAAAATTATGCGAGGTGAGGCCTTCTCAAGCAAGATCAGAAAGCAGAGGGCAAGAAGGAAAGATTTATGTGTCACTGCAAAGAAATGCTAAACTAAGAAGGATACCAGGGCATGTGTAAGAATTAAATTACAAAATATAAAATAGCTTTTAAATATATATCAAAAGAAAACTGAGCAAAGTATGAAAATCCATGTTTTATTTCCATAAAAGAATGAACTTGACTCACAAGTAGTTGGAAATGGAAATACAAAGGATTGTCATTTTCCCCCCAATTTTCAAAATACAAAAAGAATACAGTATCAAGTTTTGCTTACATTGAGGAAAATCTCACATGTTGGTGGCGGGGAGGGAACCTTTGCAGTTTTAGGGGAGGACATCTGACAAAATCTATCAAAATATGAAATGCATTCTTGACCCAGTAGTCACATGTCAGGTTGCCCAGAGAAATCCTCAGACATCTGCAGAGAAGTCAGCCTGCTCCAAGGCAGCCACTGACACATTCTTTATGTCATCAAAAAATTGTAAAGGTCCCATGAAGTCTTCATTAAGATAAACTTCCAATGAAGATCACGCTGTATCTGTGTTTACTAATGTGAAAACCACTTCTAGACACATGCTGTTTATGTTTTTAAAATTTACAGAATAAAATATTACAACAAACATTCAATGAAGAATTTTTCCTAAAATTGCATAATGACGTGAAATGCAGTCTTACGAGATCTGAGCTGAGTCTTGCCACAAAACCTACAACAGTGTTTCCCCACTGAGACATGAGGCGTGGAGATAGGGAAGGGGATGCTTTACATCCTAGTACCTAAGCTGCTGCTTTGTTGGAAGTTTGAGCACCATATATATATATCTCACATGATGCTTAAAATAAAAGAATAGAGTATTTATTAATAACAGTGGAACCAGAATTTGGCTACAGCCTCTCTGATGACAACAATAAGGTTATGGCTCCATGTCTTGGCTGAATTATCATCATTTTTACCTAAAACACCTGCTGCAAGATAGTCCTTGCAGGAACACCGTGGTCCCTATGGGATGGATGTGCTGAGAATAATTTTTTAAACCTCTTAATGATAAATATTTCGATTGACTCCATATTTTAAAACCAATTATCGAATAAAACATCCTCTATCACTGATGTCTGTGGACATCAGGACTACACCCAATGGAGCATCTTCACAAGTTCCAGGTCACTGGGTCCTGGGGAGACGGGATCTAAGTGGAGAGGACAGGCCCTGAAGAAGGACCTGGGTGGGTGTGACTGTACAGGTGTCAGGCAGGACATTTCAAAGTCAGATAAGATTAGTGAGTCCAAAAAAGGGCATTTCAGGAAGGACAGACAAAACAATCAACTGAGAATATGACTTTACCTGAGAAAGAGCCATTCCTGACTCCTGTTCTTTCCTCTTCCTCCTCTTCCAGATTTCTTCCCCAGGCAAAGATCAGTCTTGAGAAGTCAATCCTGAGTGTCAAGAACAGGCCGTTTAATGCTTAGAATCGACACACCCCCTTCCTGAGTCACAACCACACACACAGGGAAGCCCTCAGCATGTGGAACAGATGGTCCTCTGCTGCCCACTGTCCCAGGAGGGACTCAGGACAGTCAACTCCCACACGGAGTCCAACAAGGGAGTTTTCCACCCTTTCTTCAGATCTCGCTCCCCTCCTGGTGAGCCACATGCCGTGCAGCAACTAAGCCCATGTGCCACAACTACTGAGCCCATGTGCCACAAATACTGAGCCCACGTGCTGCAACTACTGAGCCCACGTGCTGCAACTACTGAAGCCCGCATGCCGCAACAAGAGAAGCCACCACAATGAGAAGCCCGTGCACCACGTAGAAGAATAGCCCCCACTCACCGCAACTAGAGAAAGCCCGCGTGCCACAAAGAAGACCCAATGCAGCCAAAAAAATAGACAAATAAATAAAATGATGCCAAGTAGGGATAAGCGACAAGGTCCTACTGTATAGCACAGGGAACTATATTCAATATCCTGCGATAAACCAGAATGGAAAAGAATATATATATGTATAATTGAGTCACTTTGCTGTACAGCAGAAATTAACACAACCTTGTAAATCAACTATACTTCAATAAATTTTTTAAAAAGTGGATATAGTAAACTAACCCCCCCCCAAATTATGCCAAATAGGAAATTAAAGGAACTGTTATTAAGCAAAACTATTTCACCAAGCATCATAATCACTGGAAGCACTGGAGGCATTTCCACTAAAGGTAAGGAAGGCTGAAGCAAGAGGGCCAGCAGGCTCCTGCCATTCACCACTGCACAGGACGCCTAAGCCGGAGCCAGAAGAGGGAGAAGCAAATTCCCATTAGCAATTTTACTGTGACACCTATTCATAAGACATATGTGATGAAATTTTAAAAACTTTACTGAAGGATATAACAAAGACGCGATCCAAGACCGGCAAACCTACTTTTCGCTGGAAGATGTGGTGGCGTAAAGACCTCAGGGATTTAGAAATTCAGAGCAATTCAAAGGCAAAAGAAATGTGGGATTTCAAATAAAAAGTCTGCATTGTATTTAGGAGAGAGAAAATTTTGAAGAGAAAAACAAAATGGTGGGCCTTGCCAAATTACATGTGAACCTACTGACATACGTGAATGTGTGTGGGGGGGTATGCACAGTGTGGGTAATATCTGAAACTAAAGTGAATGAAATAAAATAGCTGCAAGATATACACAAAAAAGCCAAATTAGAGATTTAGTTAAATCCAAATTAAAGACATAATTATAAACAGGAACGATTAGGACTATACGGAACACAGTATTTTAAAATTATGCGAGGTGAGGCCTTCTCAAGCAAGATCAGAAAGCAGAGGGCAAGAAGGAAAGATTTATGTGTCACTGCAAAGAAATGCTAAACTAAGAAGGATACCAGGGCATGTGTAAGAATTAAATTACAAAATATAAAATAGCTTTTAAATATATATCAAAAGAAAACTGAGCAAAGTATGAAAATCCATGTTTTATTTCCATAAAAGAATGAACTTGACTCACAAGTAGTTGGAAATGGAAATACAAAGGATTGTCATTTTCCCCCCAATTTTCAAAATACAAAAAGAATACAGTATCAAGTTTTGCTTACATTGAGGAAAATCTCACATGTTGGTGGCGGGGAGGGAACCTTTGCAGTTTTAGGGGAGGACATCTGACAAAATCTATCAAAATATGAAATGCATTCTTGACCCAGTAGTCACAT
Source organism: Physeter macrocephalus (assembly GCF_002837175.3). NCBI lineage: Eukaryota > Metazoa > Chordata > Mammalia > Artiodactyla > Physeteridae > Physeter > Physeter macrocephalus. Next base: position 1,600,344 of record NC_041230.1, read on the forward strand.
GTCAGGTTGCCCAGAGAAATCCTCAGACATCTGCAGAGAAGTCAGCCTGCTCCAAGGCAGCCACTGACACATTCTTTATGTCATCAAAAAATTGTAAAGGTCCCATGAAGTCTTCATTAAGATAAACTTCCAATGAAGATCACGCTGTATCTGTGTTTACTAATGTGAAAACCACTTCTAGACACATGCTGTTTATGTTTTTAAAATTTACAGAATAAAATATTACAACAAACATTCAATGAAGAATTTTTCCTAAAATTGCATAATGACGTGAAATGCAGTCTTACGAGATCTGAGCTGAGTCTTGCCACAAAACCTACAACAGTGTTTCCCCACTGAGACATGAGGCGTGGAGATAGGGAAGGGGATGCTTTACATCCTAGTACCTAAGCTGCTGCTTTGTTGGAAGTTTGAGCACCATATATATATATCTCACATGATGCTTAAAATAAAAGAATAGAGTATTTATTAATAACAGTGGAACCAGAATTTGGCTACAGCCTCTCTGATGACAACAATAAGGTTATGGCTCCATGTCTTGGCTGAATTATCATCATTTTTACCTAAAACACCTGCTGCAAGATAGTCCTTGCAGGAACACCGTGGTCCCTATGGGATGGATGTGCTGAGAATAATTTTTTAAACCTCTTAATGATAAATATTTCGATTGACTCCATATTTTAAAACCAATTATCGAATAAAACATCCTCTATCACTGATGTCTGTGGACATCAGGACTACACCCAATGGAGCATCTTCACAAGTTCCAGGTCACTGGGTCCTGGGGAGACGGGATCTAAGTGGAGAGGACAGGCCCTGAAGAAGGACCTGGGTGGGTGTGACTGTACAGGTGTCAGGCAGGACATTTCAAAGTCAGATAAGATTAGTGAGTCCAAAAAAGGGCATTTCAGGAAGGACAGACAAAACAATCAACTGAGAATATGACTTTACCTGAGAAAGAGCCATTCCTGACTCCTGTTCTTTCCTCTTCCTCCTCTTCCAGATTTCTTCCCCAGGCAAAGATCAGTCTTGAGAAGTCAATCCTGAGTGTCAAGAACAGGCCGTTTAATGCTTAGAATCGACACACCCCCTTCCTGAGTCACAACCACACACACAGGGAAGCCCTCAGCATGTGGAACAGATGGTCCTCTGCTGCCCACTGTCCCAGGAGGGACTCAGGACAGTAAACTCCTACAAAGACCCAGAGGTGAGTTTTCCCACCCTTTCCTGCAGATCTCGCTCCCCTCCTGAAGCCCCCACGTACGCTGTAGCAGGAGGACTCGGGGCTGGATGGACTCTCCCCTTGGTCACAGACCAGCCCTGATCAAACTCCACTCAGAACAGAGCCCCCTCACCTCTCTGGATCATGGGCTGATTTCAGCTTCATAAATGGAGGACCCAGAGCCTTGGTGCTCAAAGCCGGATACATACAGATCAGAATCACTGGAGGCACTTTAAACATTATGGAGGTTCCATTCCACATGACTATTTGAAGGGGACTCTCTGGTCAGGAGGCACAAAAGATGTATCTGCAAAATGCCTCAGCAAGCTACTGTGATGCCAGACTTGAGCACCACTCAGAGCAGGCAGGCCCAGCCCACCTCCCATCTTGTGGCTCTGCTCTGTCCTGGGGCCTTGCTGTCATGCGCATCCAGCCAGGGGAAGGGGACGGGGAAGGGGAAGGGAAGCTGCAGAGAAACATGCAGAGCAGGCGATATGGATATGGACCGGAAGTAGGGGTGAGGGAGTGCCTGGAATGTTATTAGGGGGGCGGGGGAGGAGGGAGAAGCCAGAGAAGGTGCCAGTGAGAGGTGACAGCAGAACAAAGACCCGAGGAAAGAAGGGATTTTGCCACCTGCAAGTGAAGGGTCAGAGGCTTCTAGGCAGAGGGCCACCATGGGAAGGCCCTGAAGTGGTAGTGTCCTGGTCCCAGAAAGGGCAAACAGGCCTGTGTGGCTTCAGTAGAGTGAGGAGGGGACAAGTAGGAGAAAAGATCAGAAGGGTATTAGAGGTACAGATGAACTTATTTACAAAACAGAAATAGACCCACAGACACAGAAAACAAATTTATGATTACCAAAGGGGAGTGGGGTGAGGGATAAATTAGGAGGTTGGGATTAACATATACACACTACTATATATCAAACAGATAACCAACCAGGACCTACTGTATAGCACAGGGAACTATACTCAATATCTTGTAATAATCTATAAGGGAAAACAATATGAAAAAGAATATATATAATATGTATATAATACACAACTGAATCACTGTGCTGTACACCTGAAACTAACACAACATTGTAAATCAACTCTACTTCAATTATATATATATATATATATATATTTTTTTTAAAGGGTATTAAAGAAAGCAGATAAGAAAGGGCTGTGGTCTTCAAACCTTTTTTTCCATACACCTGAAACTAACACAACATTGTAAATCAACTCTACTTCAATTATATATATATATTTTTTTTTTTTTTTAAAGGGTATTAAAGAAAGCAGATAAGAAAGGGCTGTGGTCTTCAAACCTTTTTTTCCATACCCCAGGAGATTTTAGAACCATGTATTATTCCCTTATCCATTTTAACTAAACATCTATTTTTAATTTTTTTTTTTGTCATTAGTTAAAACACTAGCGAGTAAAGCAATGTATATTTTTAAAACATGCTGAGATGCTCCCCTAAGCCCCAGGACCTAAGTACAGGGTCGCCCTATACTGAGAAGTGGAGGACGGCAAGAACATATCCGGGAGGGTTCGGGGGGTCGTTTTTGGACATATTAAGGTGAAGATGCCAGTTGTCTGTCCCAGCAGAGATGCTGAGGTGACAGCTGGATAAGCTGGGTACAGGACTGCGGTTTCAGGGGAGAGGTCTGGGTGGAGACGTGAAAGTTATGACATGAGATAGAAATAGAAACAGTGGGTGCAGACAGAGACAAGAAACTCAAGGACTAAGGCCAGAGATACTCCCACAGTCAGAGACCAGGGAAGTCGGAGAAAGAGGCACAGGAAACTGAGAAGTGAACACAGAGAAGAAAATTAAAACGGACGGCTGGTAGCTAGCTAAATTTATTTTCTAAAAACAGTGGGATGTGAAAGCCAAGAAAAGAGTGCTTCCAGAAGACGGAGTGCAACAAATTTTTGAAAGGACAAGATGATGACTGATAATATACCACTAGATTCAGAAATACGTTTAGATAAGCAAAGTATCAGTGGAACAGTGGGTGTGAAAGCTGGACTGGATGGGTTTCAAATGAGAACTGGAAGCAAGAATGGAAGCAGTGAAATAAACAACTTTTTAGTTGTTTATTTTGTTCTGAAATGGAGAGTAAGAAAGGGCACTTACTAGAGTGGGAAATATAGCTAATTGAAGATTTTTTTGTTTTAAAGATGGGCAAATGTAGTAAAGGGCTCTTTTTTGCTGTTTCTTTTTAAGATGGGATGATATCACCATCTGTATATGCTGAACAAAATAACTGCCCAGAGATACAAACTGATGACACAGTGGCAGTGGCCGAAGGATGCCGTCCTGTCCTGACTTACAGCTCCTCCAGGTTTGTGCCCAGAGATCCACCCCCAGCAAGCCCCCCCCAATGAAAACCCCCATCACCTGACCCCAGTCCCGCCCCACACTCCTACAAGCTCCCAGTGGGCACCCCACAACGTTACAGGACAGAATCCCCTACTGATCTGCACACTCTGCCATGGCATCCCACACCACGTTCCAAACGTCAGTAGCTTTTGTTCTGGCAGGAAGACACCCACCAACCCAGGATCCCATATATTCCTTCTTGGAGACCTTGCCCTAAAGTCAGGCACTGCCATAAGGTCATAATGCAAGAGTCATGTCTCCAATGATCCACATATTCCGACGAGACTCCAGTATCTTCAGGTGAAACCCTTCAAAATGTCATCTGTATCCCACAGAACCCACGTGACACCTTCAGTAATGCTTGGTCAGTAATAATGAGATTCCCCCATCCAAAATGGTCTGTGAAAATTTTCCCTTTAACCCCTTATGGGTCGATGAACTTCACACTCCTAAGACACCCCACAGAAGTTACTATGTAGAGTAAACATCCTGAATCCACCCCCTCAGGATCCAGACACGAACTTCCTCACAGCCAGGAGTTTGGCTGCTGATGGCTCACAGCTCCACACCCCGCCTCCCCCTTGAAAACTGGACTCAGCCACAGGGAGCTGCCGCCCCAAAATCACGGCACCTCATTGGACAGCCGCTGTCCAATGTCTGATCAGTGCAGGATAGAAAAGCCTATTCCTTCCCTCGAATTGGACCAACTCCGGAGGGTCACCCCACCTCCAGAGCTCTCAGCTATAAAGTCATACAGCAGAGTCTGGATTGTCGGCCTGAGGGCAATGAGAAGGCATGGAAGGGATTAGTGCCAGGGAATTTCCTCCCTGCTCTGTTTCTCCCTCTGATCTCCCTGTCACCTCTTGCCCCTCTTTCTGTGCCAGCACCACGTGTCTCTGTTGTCCATGGCCTGAACTCTGATTCCCTACCCGCTCTCTCAGTTCGATGTACCGGCCCCTTGCTGCTTCCACTTCTACCCCATCAAGGTCCCTCTCGTCCAATTTGCTTCCCTTTGTCTTTCTGGAGGTGCCTTTTTATCTAGGTTTCTTCCTCTGGTTCACTCTTTTGCTCTTACCGTATCTCCACATCCACCTGCCCCATCCTCCATTTCACCCTCTCTTTTTCACTATTACTTTCTCTCTCAGTCTTTCTCATTCTCCCTCGGACTCTGCTCCATCCCCTGCCCTGTACGTTCACAGGTATGGAAGAGAGAGAAAGATGTCCCTTGCCCACGAAGTGCATTTTCCAGTGGGGCTGCGGGAATGTAAACACACCACGACAAGCACAGACAGTGGGATGCGTTTTGTCCAGAACAAATACAAAGAGTGTCACCGAACGGGCGCATGTCACCTGTCCCAGTGCGTGGGTCAGAGATCTCCAAAGCGGTGAGTGCAAAGTGGATGACCAGGGAGGGGAGGGGCCGGGCCGACTCCAGAGGTCGCGTAGATGGGGAAGGTGTCAGGAGAGGGGTGATGTCTGTACGACCCCAAGGCCAAGGAGAAGATGTGGCCTCTGAGTCTGCACGGCCATCTCTGCCCGGGAAGGGTCGAATGGGAGGACGAGAATCCACCTCCGGAGTGAGGACTTGAAACAGCGCGTCTGAGAGGGAGAGGGGATCCGAGCCTGCGGAAGTCACTGAAGGGTTCTGAGCAGGAAAGCAACGCGGCAAGCGGTGTCTACCCGGACCTAGGGCGGAAAGGCCAGGGCGGAGACCTAGAATGTCTCACGGTGCTGCCGGGACTTACCAGGCGCAGAACGAGCAGATGAAGGGGTTTTAACGTACGTGACAACCCCTGAACCTCGGGTGTGGCGGATCGGGGGCCTGGGGGCGTCCCAAAGACCCGAGTTGAACCAGAAAAACCGAGGACCGTGCCCCTCACTCCGCTTCCGGGTTTGAAGGCAACTGCGCGTGCGCGACAGTGCAGCAGGCGGGGCCGAGGAGGGGAGGGGCGGGGCGTGGGCAGTAGTCTGGACTGAACAGAAAGCCAGGGGCGGGGCCGACGTGGGGCGGGCCCTGGAGGGAGCAGTGTCTGGACCTCCGCCCCGCCCCCGGACCTTTGGAGAACTGTTATTCTGCCCAGCATTACCTGAACTGCTTTCGAATTCTTTGAAACTGGTGTCCTGTGGACCCAGCCGCTTCCTCGCTATTTTTTTTTTTTAAACCATGGGCATGTATTACTTTTTTTTTTTTTAAGTAAGCTAATATTTTATTTATTTATTTTTGGCTGGGTTGGGTCTTTGTTGCTGCGTGCAGGCTTTCTCTAGCTGCTGCGAGCGGGGGGCTACTCTTCATAGCTGTGCGTGGGCTTCTCATTGCGGTGGCTTTTCTTGCTGCAGAGCACGGGCTCTAGAGCGTGCGGGCTTCAGTAGTTGTGGCATGGGGGCTCAGTAGTTGTGGCTTGCGGGCTGTAGAACGCAGGCTCAGTAGTTTTTAAGTAATCTAATATTTTATTTATTTATTTTTGGCTGGGTTGGGTCTTTGTTGCTGCGTGCAGGCTTTCTCTAGCTGCTGCGAGCGGGGGGCTACTCTTCATAGCTGTGCGTGGGCTTCTCATTGCGGTGGCTTTTCTTGTTGCAGAGCACGGGCTCTAGAGCGTGCGGGCTTCAGTACTTGTGGCATGGGGGCTCAGTAGTTGTGGCTTGCGGGCTGTAGAACGCAGGCTCAGTAGTTGTGGCGCACGGGCTTAGTTGCTCCGCGGCATGTGGGATATTCCCGGAGCAGGCTCAAACCCATGTCGCCTGCGTTGGCAGGTGGATTCTTAACCACTGCGCCACCAGGGAAGTCCCTTCCTCGCTATTTTAAGTTAATGTTTCAAACAGTTGAAGGTAAAAGATTAGAGTTGTGAGGACGACTTAAATTACAAGCTGAGATATTTTCCTCTTAAGTTGAAAATGGTTTGAGTCAAAGCTCTTTTTGCCAACGGGTGGTGTTGGGTAATATAATTTAAAATGAAGGGCTTCCCTGGTGGTGCAGTGGTTAAGAATCCGCCTGCCAATGCAGGGGACACGGGTTCGATCCCTGGTCCGGAAAGATCCCACATGCCGTGGAGTAACTAAGCCCGTGCCACAACTACTGAGCCTGTGCTCTAGAGCCAGAGAGCCACAACTACTGAGCCCGTGTGCCACAACTACTGAAACCCACATGCCTGGAGCCCATGCTCCACAACAAGAGAAGCCACCGCAATGAGAAGCCCGCGCACCACAACAAACAGTAGCCTCCGCTCGCCGCAACTAGGGAGAAGCCCACGTGCAGCAACGAAGACCCAACGCAGCCAAAAGTAAAAAAACTCAATAAATTTGGTTTAAAAAATAAAATAAAATGAAATCAGCTCACAACCCAGAAATCCTCTCCCCAAAGGTAATAAAGGAAGAAAACAGTTTTATTATTAAATAAGCGTTAAACAAGGAAGTGATGTGCATCACAGGCAATCTTCTGAGAGACTGAAAGAAAATCTTACCCTGTAATATTAGATAAGCAGATACAAGTGGTACTTACTTGTTCTCAGTATAAACAATAACTAGTTCTCAGGTAAGAAGACGTGATAGCATCATTTGTCACACACAGTTCATCCCAACATCATCAGCTAATTGGACTGACCAACTGTGGTAGCTAACTGGCTTTATCCAGAGGAAGAGCAAACTTCTCATATCTTTATGACAGGAGGGAGTTCTGTAGCTTGGAGCAAGTTAGGCTCTTACCCTTCCACAGAAACTGGGAGATAAGTGTGCTATCTCCCTGGATGTTTACATTTCAAAGAGATGGCTTCCAGGTCTTTGAGGAAACATTCCTGGGTTGCCAAATTGGCAGGAGCCTTATGTAGCTTTTTTAATTTTTGAAATGCAAGGATTTTATTTTATTTTATTTATCTTGATTGGAGTATAAATGCTTTACAATGCTGTGTTAGTTTCTGCTCTTATTTAGCTTTTTAAAAAGCTGTACATACATTTCAAGGAGGCAGAGAAAGAACTTACAAGTTTTCTAAAGGAAATGCTCTAAGAAAAGGGAGGGAGAGAAGGCTCTTCCCTTCTTTTCAACAAAGGGAATTAAGCTGGGCTTTTTTCCCCTTGTTTTTAGTTTTCATTTGTCCTTAGAGAAACCACATGCATTCATTCGTTAAAGCAATATTTATTGAACATCTACTATATGTTCACAGGAATGGTAGCATGGCCTCTGTCTTAGGCACTGTGCTGGGAACCTCACATAAATTGTGTGAGTTAATCTTTGTAATACCCTGGGAGTTGGGTATTATATGTCCATCTTCCCTAGGAGGATTTAGGTGCTGGGCTGCGCCTTTCTGGGGGTAGAGATTCTCTATGTCTCTTCTGTTTCCCCATCACTGATCATCAAAATGATCTTACATGTGATGGTAGCTCACTCAGTATGTGGAAGAGAGGAAGGCAGAAAAGAATGGTGGGATTAGTGACGCTGAGGGATCTTCTGATGGTTTGTCCATTTGTGTTCATATATTTTGTTTGTTTTACCATGTGAAGCAACCACTGGGCCCCTAGGAGTTGGAAACATGGTGCTTTGAAGAATTCTCTAAACACAAGGTATAACCAAAAAAGCAAATTCACTTACCAAACTTTAAGTCCTTTGCTCCCTTCTACATGTATCCAGGTTTCCGGAAACTGGAAATTCTGAGTGCCAGTTCCGGGTAGGCAGCAACAGAAGCCACCCTAAATTAAGTTCTCCTCTAAGCAGTTCTGAGAAGGGAGGACCTGAGGATGGGGAGAGGACCAGAGAGGTTCCAGAGGCAAATTCCGTATCTAAGAAGTTATTTTAGAGGGTGCCTGAGGATTCTGTTAGGCCCAGAGACGCCAGCTAGGCAGAGGAGATCGCCTCCTGGGTGCAGGCAGCTGAGCTTTGTGTGCACAGCTGTGTTAGGCCAGAAGTGTGAAGTAGAAACCTAGCAAGTTTGCGGGGGGAGCAGCTCTAGCTAGGGCCTGTGGGCGCCTTCTACGCTTATACAGTGCAGGGTAAATCTGTGTGGCCAGCCCTGGTGCTGTTCCGGAGACACACGGATTATAGGACGCGCTGGATTCAGGCCCTGAGGGGCTGCCGGCTTTCCTGTGTGTCCATGCCAGAGGGTTTGGGCAGGAAAGAAGAGGCAGAAAGGGTGAGGGTGGGGGAGAGGAGATCAAGTACAGCGCGGGATGGTGGTAAGACTGGTTTGTGCTACAGATTTACGTCCAGACCGGGCTGAACCCTGCAGCTTCTTCCCGTGGGCTTGGGTCAGATTGCCTTCTGGTTGGGTGATCAGAGCCCTGAGTCGACAGGGGGACCAAGTTGTTGCTGCAAGTTTGGATCCTGGGTAAGGGGTACTAAGACAAGACTTCTGAGCAGAGGTATACAATCTGGGCAGAACCTACAGCAGCGCAGGCGCCTTGGGGAATGACTCCAGGGGGCGGAGTCTGGTCCCACGAGGGGCGGGGCTACATAAAGTTTCTGGAGCATGCGCGGGTGTATGTGCCAGACGCCCTTTGGGGGCTTGGTGGCCCAAGGAAGTCCCTTCCTAAGTTCCTTGGAGAAGCTGCGGCCCAAAGGCCTGTGCCCAGGTGAGATCCTGCCTTCTCCCAGTGACTCTGTTTTTTTATATTGCTTGTAATCTATCGTGACCATAAAATTCATGATGCTGTCTTCAGAATTTTTTTCCCCATGATCAGCAGAAGAATGACAAAGGGAAAAAATATTTTTCTTAATATAGCTCCTAGGTTTATTTTATTTTATTGAAGTATAGTTGATTTACAATGTTGTGTTAATTTCTTCTGTACAGCAAAGTGACTCAGATATGTGTGTGTGTGTGTGTGTGTGTGTGTATATATATATATATATTCTTTTACATATTCTTTTCCATGATGGTTTATCACAGGACATTGAACATAGTTCCCTGTGCTATACAGTAGGACCTTATTGTTTCTCCATCCTATATATAATAGTTTGCATCTGCTAACCCCAAACTCCTAATACTTCCCTCCCCCACCCAGCCCCTAGGTTCTTATTCAACTTAACAGTCACAGAGACCTCTGACTTTGGTGGTTTAGAGCCATGTCTTCCAACAGATAATGATGTATTTCCTTTTTATTTATTTTACTGAAGTATAGTTGATTGACAATGTCGTGTTATAACAGACAATGATGTCTTATGTGTGATAGTGTGAAATCATAGAAAATATATGTACTGGTCTCTGCCCTTGGTTCCTGGCACAGAGCCCTTGAAACTCTTGAAATTTCCTAAGTGATAAAAGAGCACTAGAGCATCTTTTGTTCTAACATTTGGGCTTTGATTCCTGCCATAGAGCTCCAAAATCCTTTAGAATTTCCTGGGTGATAGGAATCTCTTTGGCCTAATGAGACAAATCTTGGTGGGTTCCTAGACGGAAGCTGGTCACCAGAAAGACCAATCTATGGTTAGAAGGTGGGAACTTTCCATACCTCCCTCACCTACTGCCCCCATTCTCCACAGAGAGGAGGGATGAAAATGGAGTTAATGATCCATCATGCCTATGTGATGAAGCCACCATAAAAATCCCAAAAGTATGGGGTTCTGAGAGCTTCTTGGCTGGTGAACACGTGGAGGTGCTGGGAGAGTGGCACACCCAGAGAGTGTATGGAAGCACCAAGCCCCTTTCCACATCCCTTGCTCCATGCATTCTTCCTTTTAGCTGTACCCGAGTTATATCCTTTTATAATAAACCAGCAATCTAGCAAGTAAACTATTTTCCTGAGTTCTGTGAACCACTCTAGCAAATTAATTGAACTGGACGAGGGGGTCATAGGAGCCTTTGATTTATACCTGGTCAGCCAGAAACACAGATGACAATCTGGACTTGTAATTGGCCTCTGCAGTGGAGGAGGGGTGGTCTTGTAGGACTGAGCCCTTAACCTGTGGGATCCAATGCTATCTCCAGGTAGATAGCATCAAAATTGAGTTGAATTGTAGGACACCCAGCTGGTGTCAGAGGATTGTTTGGTGGGGAAAACACTATGTTAGAAGTGTCAGGGACTTCCCTGGTGGTGCAGTGGTTAAGAATCTATTTGTCAATGCAGGGGACACAGGTTCGAGCCCTGGTCCCGGAAGATCCCACATGCCGCGGAGCAACTAAGCCCGTGTGTCACAACTACTGAGCCTGTGCTCTAGAGCCCGCGAGCCACAACTACTGAGCCTGCGAGCCACAACTACTGAAGCCCGCGCACCTAGAGCTTGTGCTCCGCAACAAGAGAAGCCACCGCAATGAGAAGCCTGCGCACCGCAATGAAGAGTAGCCTAAAGAAGTGTCAGAAGTGTTGTGTGTGAACAAAAGAGAAACACAGGAATGTGTTTTTCCAACTCAGACAGGGACACAACAAGAACACAATGAAGGCACAGGACCCTTCGGTGCTATTCAAAGGGCATATAGACCAAAGTTCTTGGGCAAATTTGTTATTATTATCATTAGTTAAAAGTTTCTAATGTTCTGTTGTTCAGATATAGCATGTGTACTTATTATTTCTGGAATTTTACTTGGTGTCAGTGTTGAATTTGTTGAATTAATATGTGGTGACACTGTTGAACTTTTCTCCAACTCTATAATTTTGGAAAATGGCTAAGGTTAAAGAACCCCTCACCCCCACCCACATGTAGGAAACAGCTTACTGCAAAGGGCTACCCTTCCCCATTTGACTTCAGTAAGACTCATGAGAATCCCCTTGTTTACCTAGGAACAAGACAGATACAGACCCTTCAAATCGCCATTCTTTGTCTCATCAATATTTACTGAATTGTTTGTCCCCACTGATCAATAGGAACTAAAGAAAACCAAACTATGTAAGTCCCCAAAATGCCACTTCAGCATGTCGATTATTTTGAATTAAATGCACTTAAGAACAGCCAGTGAAAGAAAGACATTCTGACCATCCATTGTCTTCCTGAAAGCAGGATCTCCCATGTAAAATGTGCCCTCCTCGTACCAGGAGGAAGAAAGACATTCTTATCACCAGAGACAGGAAATTTGGGGCCAAGAAATCTGTACAAACAAACCTTGTTAAACGAATCCTTATCTTTCTATTTTCTTCTTTACCACTTACTGCCCTAGCCCAAACCCTTTGTTTTGTCAATTCTTCACAAATTGATTGTTTTTTGTTTAAAAGGTATAAAAGCTTCCTGCTGTGGTCACTTCTTTGGGTCTTCACTCTCTTGTGAAGGTTCCCATGTAGAGTGAGAATTTAATAAAATTTTTATGTGTTTCTCCTGTTAATCTGTCTTATAGCAGTTTAATTCTTAGGCCAGAGATCCAAAGATGGTAAAGGAGAATTTGGTAATGCAGCAACCTCATCCACTCTCACCTGTTTTTTGTTTTGTTTTGTTTTGTTTTGGCCTCCCTGTGAGGCTGGCAGATCTTAGTTCCCTGACTAGGGATCGAGCGGGCGCCCCCTGCGGTGGAAGCGTGGAGTCTTAACCACTGGACGGCCAGGGAAGTCCCACTCTCACCTGTTTTTTGTTTTTTTGTTTTTCTAGCCTTGTTTATCCTTCCTTATAAAGAAAAGCTCTTGTCTGTCTGGCCTTCGAGACTTTTGCAGATCATAAGGTTGGAGCATTCTCTCTAGTGTATCCTTTCAAACAAAACCTCTCCTTATCTAAGTTCAAATTTGTTTTCTTTTTGAGAGTGGTAACTATTTTAGTTGTTTCATCTGTGCTAGAAAATGTATATTCTCTATTTTTATGTCACAGCGTTTAATATTATAGTCATATTGAAACCAGGCACCTCAGATTGGGATTTGAACCCACGTGCCAGGACTCGAACCCGGTTAAAACCCACAGTCTTCTAACTGAGCTCACACAATTCAGTGAGAGACAGGAATTCAGTGAAAGAATTCAGTGAGAGACAAAGTGACAGTTAAGAAGTGGATTTTTTTTTAGAGAGAAACACACTTCACAGACAGAGTGCAGGCCATCTCAGAAGGTGAGAAAAGGCACCAGGGTATGGCGTTGTCAGTTTTTATAGTGGTGCGTAATTTCTTAGGCTAATGAGTGGGAGGAGTATTCCAGCTATTTTGTGAAGAGGCGGGGATTTCCAGGAATTAGTCCACCACCCACTTTCTGACCTTTATGGTCGGTCTTGGAACTGTCATGGCGCCTGTGGGTGTGTCATTTAGCTTGCTGATGTGAACGTATACTGAGGTTCATGGTGTAGTGGAAGTAGGATTGTCCACCGTTTTGGACCCATTCTTTTTTTTTTTTTGCGGTACGCGGGCTTCTCATTGCCGTGGCCTCTCCTCACTGCGGAGCACAGGCTCCGGACGCGCAGGCCCAGCAGACATGGCTCACGGGCCCAGCCGCTCCGTGGCACGTGGGATCTTCCCGGACTGGGGCACGAACCCGTGTCCCCTGCATCGGCAGGCGGACCCTCAACCACTGCGCCACCAGGAAAGCCCCGCACTATTGTTTCTTGACTGCTCCTCCCTGTTTCTGCATTCCCTCCCTTCCCTAATTAGCAACTGTTTGAATCTGCCCTTTGGAACTCAGGGAAGGTCAAGGAGGCTGAATTGAATGAGGCTATTTTCTACAAACAAGAAGCAGGGACACAGAAAGGACTTGTACCCAGGAGGGCCCCATAGGGTTCTGCTCCACTTTAACTCCACATCAGTTCCCCAGACCACAGTGTTGCTTCAGCCTCACTGGCAGGACTCCAACATGCTCACAAAAATAGCTTTGATTTAAGCCGTTTTCAACTGCGAAGAGGAAGACATCTTAGGTTCCTACATATGTGGTCCGCACAACTGTAGCTTTTACCTTAAAACTGTGAGAGAGAGTGTTACCAAACTCAAGTTCGTGTGCCCGATGCACAGGGAGGCCAAACTGAAACGTCAGGGTTTGGAGGAGAGAAAGTTTTACCGCAGTGCCAAGCAAGGAGAAAGGGTGGCTCATGTGCAAAAAAAAACCTCCCCAGTGGTTTTCAGGGAGAAGTTTTTAATAGGCAAAATTTGGGGTGAGGGCTGCAGGGTGTGTGACTTTCTTCTGATTGGTTGGTGGTGAGGTAACAACAGGGCGGGGTCCAGGAATCTTGCACTTAGCCTGAAGTTCCCATCCTCCACCTGAGTGGGGGCCTGAGTTCCTGCAGAAGAACTCAAAAATATTGTTATATATATATTCCTTCAGAAGGAACCAGGATCCTGCTTTAATTTCTGCACTATTATTTCTTGATTGCTCCTGCTTTTCTTCTGCATTCCCTTACTTCTCTGATTAGCAACTATGTGAATCTGCCTTTTGGTACTGAAGGAAGGTCTAGGAGGCTGAAGCCTATTTACTATAAACAAGAAGGGGGACATAGAAAGGATCTGTACCCGGTAGGGCCCGAGAGTGTCCTGCTCTGTTTCAACAGTAACTTAAAGTAAGCAGGAAGCAACAGGGCTGCACAGAAGAAACAGACAAGCACTTCCAAACCCTGAAAACCCAGAGGCACTGAAAGCGAAACCCTGGCCCCGCCCCTGCTTTGGCCCCTCCCCTGCTTTGGCCCCTCCCCTGCTTTGGGCCCGCCCAAGCCCGGCCTCTTTTACGTCTCTACGTTCCCGCCCAGCCCAGGCCCCGCCACCGAGATGCCCCGCCTCTCCCCTTGGTGCTCATGCGCAGTTTCCTGCAGACCCCGGAAGCGGTTACCGCGGAGCGAAGGTCGCTCTACGGGATCGTGAGTTTCATCTTTCTTGTTTAAACCTGCGCTTTGCGTTACCCCGTCCTCCATACCTGGGTCTGAGGGTCTATAGGGATCTTAAAATCCTGGCACTCCTCCTCCACCCAAAGTAAATGCAGACGTCGCCAGTGAGAGGTGGGAGGGGGAGGTTGTGGGGGTGGGGAGGTGCCGCTTTTCTTTCTTTTTGAAATGCGCGAGCCGAATCCCTGCCTTGCGCGCCCCTCAGACTCGCCCCTGGAGGGCAGAGCCAACTGCCCCGCTTCAGAAGAGGCCGCGTCCTCTTTATGATCCTGGGATTCTGGAGAGTCCGCCCCGTTTCCTAAACACACCCACTTCCCTTTGGCCCCTCCCCTGCTTTGGGCCCGCCCAAGCCCGGCCTCTTTTACGTCTCTACGTTCCCGCCCAGCCCAGGCCCCGCCTCCGAGATGCCCCGCCTCTCCCCTTGGTGCTCATGCGCAGTTTCCTGCAGACCCCGGAAGCGGTTACCGCGGAGCGAAGGTCGCTCTACGGGATCGTGAGTTTCATCTTTCTTGTTTAAACCTGCGCTTTGCGTTACCCCGTCCTCCATACCTGGGTCTGAGGGTCTATAGGGATCTTAAAATCCTGGCACTCCTCCTCCACCCAAAGTAAATGCAGACGTCGCCAGTGAGAGGTGGGAGGGGGAGGTTGTGGGGGTGGGGAGGTGCCGCTTTTCTTTCTTTTTGAAATGCGCGAGCCGAATCCCTGCCTTGCGCGCCCCTCAGACTCGCCCCTGGAGGGCAGAGCCAACTGCCCCGCTTCAGAAGAGGCCGCGTCCTCTTTATGATCCTGGGATTCTGGAGAGTCCGCCCCGTTTCCTAAACACACCCACTTCCCTTCACTTCGCACACTCCTCAGCCGGGTCTTTCCGCTCCCCAGGCCTCCTCTTGTTAGTCACCGCCTCTTCTCACCTTACGTTGAGGGAAGAGGCTAAAAAAGGGCCTGTCTCGAGTCACCCAGAGTTTTTCTGTCCCGAATTCTACCCCACTGGATAATGTGCTCTATTAATGTGGAATTAATAGGCGGGCATCTAATCCCATCTGTTGACTGAAAAAAATAAAATAAAAACACCACATAGCAGTTGAGAGTTATGTTTTATTTGGCAGACAGATCTGAGGACTTAAGCCCAGAAGACAGCCTCTCAGATCGCTCTGAGGGACCGCTCCCAAGAGGTAAGGGAGGAGCCAGGGTATATAGGAGTTTTGCAACAAAAACCAGGTAGTTAGAACATCAAGAGATTAGTTAATTTAAGAAAACCAGACATCTCCAGTTAATGAATTTAGTGCTTTTCTGTGTATGGGAAGATGCGAGTCTGGGCTCACTGAAATCATTCCTTTGGTACGCACCTTAGCTATCTAGGGCTGGCATCCTGCTTTTCTCCACCCTGAATCCCGTTAGGGAGTACAGTCGCGGTGGCTGCAGTGGCTCTTGGCTTGATGGCTGCAACGTCCTTTGTTTAATGGTATGGCAGGAGGCATTCATCATCCACAGAGCCCATTCCTGGGTGAATGAGGCACAGACCCACCGAGAGAATAAGGAAAATGAGAAGAGAAGAATGAGGGAGAACCATAAATAGATGGCAAAGTGAAGGATAGATGGATGAGCTTGCCAAGAGACAGAGTTACTGCCCTAAAAAATAGAACAGCCAATTATTTTACCAGCAGAATGGGTTTATTAAGGAATTGCAATACATGACAGGCAGACGGTAGCAAAACACCATAGGCAAGTCCAACAAGTCAAGGAGAGGAATGTTGCTTTATAGAGAAAAAGGAGGAAGTTGGGAGTGGTTGTTTTGAACAAAAGTCCTTTGAAGGGAAGCGGAGAGTTTGGAGTTGGCAAGGCGTTTCCCATTGGCTGGGTTTGTTGCTGAATAATTCTTTTTTTGGGGGGGGAGTAATTCTTGTTTGAGATCTGTAATTGATGTCTTCCTGTTGGCGTGTTTGTAATTGACTTCTAGTGGTAGTGCCTGAGGGCTTTCCCTTAAAGCCTCCAGATTGATGAGGTTTTCCTTATTCTGTTTCACAGAGTGAAAAAATAAGCTGAGAAAGTAGGGGGAGAAAAGAAGATACAGATTATTTAGTGTGTGTGTGGAGGGTCCTCTAGGGAGATGAAGGGGAGCAAATAGGGAGAGGGGGCCCTTGATCCGCAAGAAGAGCGTGGATAATAAAGGGGGACGCGGGGCGTTTTACCCAGAGTGGGGAAAGAGGATAAAAGAGTTGGGCAGACAGCACCTTTGAGCTGGTACAGAAAGAAGGGGCAACGGGAGACAAGAGGAGCAGATCAAGCCGGGGGTGCCAGAGGGTGGGGACGTGTCGGGTTTAACAGGAAAAGAGCGAACATAACAGAGAGCAAAGATGGGGGAAAAGAAAGAGGCAGAAATACATGAAGATTTGAGGCTATCCAGGGAGACTGGACAGAAAGAGCAACAAGAGGGGAAACAAGTTGCCAGAATGGAGTAGAACAGGTGTGAGAGGAGGAATAAGACAGAGAAGGGGAGAAACGGCAGGACAGGGGAGGAGACCAAAGTGAGCAGAAACCTAAGAGGGAAACAGAACAGCCAACAGAAATAATGAGAGAGGGAAACAGGTAGCTGTGAAGAGAGGGAGCCAGATGAGTGGTGAGTTGATTGGATGTTGGTGACGAAGTGGCGAGATATATTTATTTGTGACTTCTAATATAATGCATTGAAAATGTGGTTAAAATATGCATGAAAATGACATTTGCAAAACTCCTTTCTAAAAGGCTTGTGCATTTTATAATTATTTGTATCAGAAGATAACTTCCATTTGCAATCGATGGAGCAGTGATTTGACTTGGTTGTGGGTCACCCTCTTCCCTTTTCCTAGCATGGGGTAGAGGGTCAGGGAGATGAGAAGGAGGGCAAGAAATGACTGTCACTGTGCGGTGCCCTTTGTTTGTTTTTGGCTGCACCTCGCAGCTTTCGGGATCTTAGTTCCCTGACCAGGGATCAAACCCACGTCCCCTGCAGTGAAAGCGCAGAGTCCTAACCACTGGACTGCCAAGGAATTCCCTATATGGTGCCTTTTTATTTTACTTTTTATTTTTTAAAGATTTTATTTAATTTATGTATTTTTGGCCTCACCACACAGCATGTGGGATATTATTTCCCCAACCGGGGATCGAACCCGTGCCCCCCTCATTGGAAGCGTGGAGTCTTAACCACTAGACCAACCAGGGAAGTCTCCATGGTGCCTTTTTAAAGGAACACTAAAAGTGCTGTTTTTCATAATGGATTTACTTTTTTCTTCCTAATTCCTTTACAGTTAATACATTGCTTTTTTTGAAGCTTGAAAGAAATCTTTGTTTATTCAGTTTACACTTTTCTATAAATAATTTTTAACTTCTGACATAAGCTCTGGTGGCCTTCTATAGCAGCTCATGGCATTCTTTTCAAAGTATGACATATTTTCATTTTAAAAAAATTTGACTACTTAATTCATTAGATTTTTTTTTCTTCAAATTTTACACTATTTCCCTTTTAAATTGTGTCCAGTACAGACTGAGGCCTGCAGGCTCTCTGCTCTTTGTTAGAAACATTCTTTGGACTCTAGTAAATAAATTTAGCTTCTTCCAATGTATACTTTGGTAAGGATGTCAATGATCTTTTGTCTTAACAGTCTAAATCTAGTTTAACCTGCTACTGTAAAATTCCATTTTTAAAATTTTTATGTGACCTATTAAAATAGTGAGCTGTGAGCTACCAAGTAGATGTTTCCCTCAAGTCCCTCTTGTCCACTCTCTGCAAATGTTGAAGGATGGTCTGGATTGACCTGGAACCTTCTTCCAACAGAGCCCAGTAGTTCATGATGGAGAAGTTTGCTCAGAGCTTATTTCTGTAGGTGACCCTCTAGCAGTGCTGTCAGCAGCAATTGCTATGTTCAGAATTATGTATTTTGTAAATGCTTTACTGTGATTTTTCTGGAAAAGAGGAGTTCATTGCTTGAGATCAATGTGATCAAACCTTGAAATAGAAGTTTCCTTTGCTCAGGCATGTGAAAGATAGTCCTGGAATTTTTTTTTTTTAAGAATTTTGGATGTGGACCATTTTTAAAGTCTTTATTGAATTTGTTACAGTATTGGTTCTGTTTTATGATTTGTTTTTTTGGCCGCGAGGCATGTGGGATCCCAACTCCCCGACCAGGGATCGAACCTGCACCCCCTGCGTTGGAAGGTGAAGTCTTAACCACTGGACTGCCAGGGAAGTCCCAGAATTTTTTTTTTTTTAAAAGGTCAAAGTGCTATGGCGGGGGGTGGGGGAAGGAAAGTTTTTTGTTTTATTTATTTATTTATGGCTGTGTTGGGTCTTCGTCTCTCTGCGAGGGCTTTCTCTAGTTGCGGCGAGCGGGGGGCCACTCTTCATCGCGGTGCGCGGGCCTCTCACTGTCACAGCCTCTCTTGTTGCGGAGCACAGGCTCCAGATGCGCAGGCTCAGTAGTTGTGGCTCACGGGCCCAGTTGCTCCGCGGCATGTGGGATCGTCCCAGACCGGGGCTCGAACCCGTGTCCCCGGCATCACCAGGCGGATTCTCAACCACTGCGCCACCAGGGAAGGCCGTCCCGGAATTTTTAAGGGAGATCGATCAGGCTAAACTCTGCCCACTGGCCCCTCCTGGCCACCTTTTCAGAATTCAGCTCCATCTGGTTCTGCTCACTCAGCTCAGACCTTCTCAGGGTAACTTGATGAAATGACCCCCTCTCCGGGGCCCAGTGAGCCCACCTCAACGAGGAGATGATGGACTAAAGCAGCAGCTCTGAATCTGAGTGATACCAACCCCTGAAATGGTTAGTAAGATTCAGTGTGTGTCTGCATGTGGCAGTTCTTGGATGGAGTGCCCAGTTGCCATGAGAACTTTTTTAATGGGTCCTAATGCTGCAAAACGAGGGCGGAGGGGGGAAGGTGGGAAGCAGGCGCATGGGCTCAGACAGCGAGACCATCTTTAGAGGGCTTATCCCTGCCTTAGAGTTATCAGGGGTAAGTCTGTAGGTAAATCATGCCACTAGCTGGCATTGAATCCTCCATGCGCTGTCCTCCTCGTCAGGACAAATCCCGACTCCTCCCTGTGGCTCCTCAGCCCTGTGTCATCCTCAGGGCCCTGCCAGGGTCTCCAGCCTCATCCTGGGAGCTGACCCTGTTCTCATGGTTCACTCTGCTCCGGTCACATTTGCTGTTTCTCTGGTCCCAGACACCAAAACCTTTTCTGTCTTAAGTCCCTGCTCTTACCCTAAATCGTCCTGGCTCTGGCCCTTTCTCCTCCTTCAGGTCTAGGCTTAGAGATGTGTCGCCACCCCTCCAGGCCATTCATGTAAGGTTCCCTTCACCAGTCAGTATCTGTCACGTTAATGCTGGTTTTATTGTCTCCAGATCAGTCACTCATATCAGAACTGCTCTTCTCTGTTGATTATTTTCAGTCACTCCCATTTCCCCTCCATTGGAGGGCACAGAGACGATCTTGCTTACAGAACAGCTGCCGCTCTTACACTGGGGTTGCCCTCCGACGCTAGGGCTGTGGGTTGGGCTGAGTACTCCTCAGCATAGATCAAGAGGCAGGGATGAGGATGGGTGCCATTTTGCTACTGGAAATTTCAACACCAGTTAATCTAAACCTCCTGTGTTTCCTTATTTTACTCAAAAAGGAGCAAATCCCTGAGTACCTGGTGTCCTCACCCAGTGTGCTGAGGTGTCCCCACATTCGGCCTGCTGTGTCATTGTCTTACTTTAACCCCCAGGTCTTCCAGACTGTGCGTGTCACCAGGGACCAGTTACCATCTTGGGCAGGAGCTTTGCCTTCCACCAGGTCACCTTCTCAGAGTCAGGGACCCTAATTTCCCTTCAACAAGGGTGAGGAGAAGGTCAGGAACCTAAGGGGGCATGAAAGAGGCACCCGCTTAAGAGGTAGGGACTCTTATAAGTTGCCATGAGTGGGAGAAGACGAGACAATGGTAGCCTCTTCGAAGAGATCTGGGGCTTCTCTCTCTCTCTGTGACGTCCTCACTGAACTCACTACAGCCAATTTTCAGCTGTGGGTTTGTTTTTTTTTTTTTTTTGGTCACACCCCTCGGCTTGTGGGATCTTAGCTCCCGACCGACCAGGCATCGAACCCGGGCCCTTGGCAGTGAGAGCTCGGAGCCCTAACCACTGGACCACCAGGGAATTCCCTCAACTGTTTTTAAACCAGAATGCGTGTTGTCCCCGGTTGCGGGCAGGTGTCCCCAGCAGGGCTCACTTCTTGGCCTCCATACTGAAGGCCCAGTGTCCTTCTGTTTGCAGTTCGCATGCAGTACTGCGCTGTCTGTGCCCAGAGGTCCCTGTGACTTTCAGTCCAGTTTGCTCATGTGGAGGCGGAGTAGAAAAGGGGGGAAGCAGAGGGGAGCCCATAGGCATCTCCAGAAGGGCCGTGGAAGCTAGAGCCGGCCTCTAGATAAGCCCAATGAATAGTGTGTGCGCCTGTCCCAAGTGTGTTTGCGGGATTAAAGGGGTGTGTGGAAGCGTTGGCAAGGGAGTCTAAGAGCTGCGAAGAGCACGTGGAAATGGGTTAATGGGTAGTTACGGGGCTGCGTTTCGGGGTGCCGCTGTCTCAGGTCAGGTTCCCCGGGACACAGATGCCAAGGCTGAGATTTGCATATGTGGGTTTAACGGGGAAACTCATGGGCACGCTTGAGGAATGACGGAAGTGGAATTCGGCCGAGAGAAACGATATCCTGCAACGTTAGAACCAAGGCCTGAGCTGAGCCCATAGGGAGCTGTGGGTGCAGGAGGATGGGTGCCTTGGTCCTGAGGGGCTGGATCTAGCGGGCGCCCCACCACCACCCACTCCACACGGTGACTTCCGTGGGGTTTGCAGGAATCACTGCCCAACCCAGAGGATTTATAGGGAACGTCTCAGAGCATATTTGGGGGGTACCTTTGGTATCTGGGGTTATTTTGAGTCGCAAGGCTAAAAGGTTTCACACGCATTTTGGAAGACTCACGTGAGAATTCGGAGTGTTTCTGAAAGAAGTTGGCGTCTCAGTGGGGCATGTGCGTCCTTGTACACATCTCTTTTTCTTTGGTAGATTTTGGTCGGGCCAGTGTTTGGGGTGGAGTCATCATGAATGAAAACATGATGTCTTGTTTCAGTAGGTCCTTGAGTGTCTCTCTATGTGTTACTCCGTTGTGAATTCATGAGTTATTGGGGCTTGTGGGATTTCATAGCAGGAGCGGGGTTCATCACGGAGTATCTGGGGAGGCTGTGAGACCCCATGGGAGTCTGTAAGAGCGTCTGATTCCAGAAGGGGAACAGCTCAGCTGGCAGATGGTTTTCATTAGGGAGAACTTACTGGGAGTGGGTAGGCAAAACACTATAAGAGAGCTTACAAGGGGGCCATCATGTAGGGAAAGATCTGTGAAAAATCAGAGGGCAACGACACCCCAGCGAAACACCTGCAGCAGAAAGGCTCATCCTTGGGACTCTTTTTGTTTTTTTGTTTTTTTTTTTGAGCTATAGTTGATTTATAGTTGTGTTAGTTTCAGGTATACAGCACAGTGATTCAGTTTTATACATATATACATAGAATATATATATATATATACTTTTTCAGATTCTTTTCCCTTATAGGTTACTACAAAATATAGAGTATAGTTCCCTGTACTATATAGTGGGTCCTTATTGGTCGTCTGTTTTATATGCAGTAGTGAATATTTTAATCCCAAACTCCTAACTTATCCTTCCCCCGTCCTCTCCCCTTCAGTAACCATAAGTTTGTTTTCTGTGTGGGTCTATTTGTTTTGTAAATCAGTTCATTTGTATATTTTTCTTTTTTTTTTAGATTCCACATATAATCGATTTCTTTTTTTTTAGATTCCTCATATAACCGATATGATATTTGTCTTTCTCTGTCTGGCTTTACTTCACTTAGCATGAGAATCTCTAGGTCTAGGACACACTCTCCTTGAAAAGATACAGCCTAGCTTCCTTGCTGCTAGGCCAGTGGGGTTTACTCTCTACGGGTCACACATACCACCACCCACCCACCCACGCAGAGTCACAGTGCACCTGGGGGAGCAGAGAGGCCAGATGTTCCAAACTCACTTTGCAACAGGGATATATCTTCAGCGAGGAGGAGCACGAGGTCCTGGGTAGGCAGCTGGGGAGAGGATGGGGAATGCTGGCTTTCGGGGGCGACAGCCCTGATAGTGGCAGGGAGACTCGGGAATTGGAGAAGGGGAGGCTCTGTTCATCCTCACTGGGGGACCCTCTCTTCAGCAGTGACTAGTATAGAACAGGGTGAGCTGGTGGGGTCATATTCAGAGAAAGGGTACCTTCTTTCCGACCAACACACTTGCCCTCAGCACACCCTTCTCCCTCTCTCTTTGCTCTCTTCTCTAGAACAGCGAAGGTGATGCTTCCGCAGGTGAGTGACCTGAGATTGGAAACATGGTTTGTCTATTTGTGCCTCTCCTGTGTCCCCTCCCTTCAGGCCTTCCACCTTTCTCTCTAATGTTCTGTTCAGACACACACACTTCCTGCTGTTCAACCCTCAGTTTGCACAATCCCAAGACCCTTGGATTGGGGGCTGTGACCATTTAAGCCAATGTCATAGCAAAGTGAGAATTTACACACCAGGATCTTTCCTCCATTGAGGAGTCTGGGCAGCCAGGAGGCCTCTTCTCTTTCTGCGCACGGGCTCTAGGCGCGCGGGCTCGGTTGTTGTGGCTCGCGGGCTCTAGAGCACAGGCTCAGTAGTTGTGGTGCACATGCTTATTTGCTCCACGGCATGTGGGATCTTCCCAGACCAGGGATCGAACCCATGTCCCCTGCATTGGCAGGCGGATTCTTAACCACTGCCCCACCAGGGAAGCCCCTTGTGTCATATTTTAGATTCCACATATAAGTGATATCATATGTTGTCTGTCTCTGACTTACTTCACTCAGCATGACAATCTCTAGGTCCATCCCTGTTACTGCAGACGGCATTATTTCATTCTTTTTTATGGCTGAGTAGTATTCGTGTGTGTGTGTGTGTGTGTGTGTGTGTGTGTACACACCACATCTTTATCCATTCATCTATCAATGAACACTTAGGTTGTTTTCATGTCTTGGTTACTGTGAATAATACTGCTCTGAACATAGGGGGGCATGTATCTTTTTGACTTGTAGTTTTGTCTGGATATATGCCCAGAAGTGGGATTGCTGGATCACATGACAACTCTGTTTTCAGTTTTTGAGGAACCTCCGTATGTTTTCTGTAGTAGCTGCACCACTTTGCCTCCCCACCCGCAGCGTAGGACCTCGTTTCTGAATCCAGTAGTTAACTTCCTGTGCACGCTTGCTTTTCCTGTCGGCAGCAGGTGCCACAGGTCCTCACTCCCTCTTCCGTGAACACTTTTCTTCCATGGTGTTGAGGACGTCTCACTAACCTTTGTAAGCCTATCTACCTATTTGTTTTATTTTCTTCTCCCCTCCCTCTTCACTTCTTAGTTCCCTCTGCTGAATTCCTGACCTCCCTGGTCCCTGAGTGTGGGTGCATCCCAAGGCTGAGTCCTGGAACCTCTTCTCTGTCTATACCTGCTGCCTTTCTTCATCATCTCATCACATGGCTTTCAGCACCACCTAGGTGTCTCGCAGTTTATCCTCTCCATCCAGACGTCTGCCTTAAACCGTCAATCCTGTGTCCAACTGTCTCCTCGACATCTCTGCTGGGGACGTCTAACAGGACTCTCCACCTTAATTTGTCCGAAACTGCTCTTGGCCTCCCCCAACCCTGTTCCGCCTGCCGTCCTCCACATCTGAGTTAAGGGCGACCCTGTGAATATCTCGGCATTGTTTGAAGTATGCATTATGTTATTTGTAAGTGTTTTAATGTATAAGATAAAAGAAATATTAGATGTTTACTTAAAGTGAGAGAAACAATACATAGTTTCTAAAACTCTCTCGAGAGATGGGAGAAAAATGCTTGGAGACCAAGGCCCTTCCTCCTCAGCTTCCCCTAGTGCCTCTCTGACCTCCCCTCCTGCCCCTCTCCTCCTCCTCACCCTGCTCCAGCCACCCAGCCCTCTTTCCCTCTCCGGGGATGAAGTTTGTACTCTCAGGGCCCTCACGGGGGTGTCTCTCTGCCTAGAACTGGCGGACTCAGGAGACGCAGGTGGCGAACATGCTTCCTCCCCCAGGTCTTTGGTCTGATGTCAGCGTCTGAGTGGAGCCTTCCTGACCACCCCCCTCCCATTTAACATGCCAGCCGCACCCTCACCGCCCCACCCCCCGGGTCCATGATGCGTGCTTGACCTGTTTTCTTCTGCCTCTTCCCCTTCCACGGCTGGGTCCTGGTGACAGCAGTTCACCACGGGTCGAAAAGAGACAGAAAGAAGGTGGGAGACGGGCTCGGCTCACCTCCTCTGAGTGGTGCCCAACCCCGGCTTCACATTAGACGGATGCGGCATTTTGCGTATACATGTTTTGTACCCCTCCCCCATCAGAGTCTCGCCAAATTTAGTTGGGTGAGGCATAGCCCCAGAAATGTTTTAAAGTGCCCCCAAATGATTCTGATCTGCGTCCTGCACTAAGCACCAGGGCTCTGTATCTTCCCTTTCTGAGGCTGAGATTAGCCCCTGGGAGAGGCAAGGGGGCTCTCCTCTGCGTGGGGATGGATCAGGGCTGGTCTGTGACCTGCAGGGGATCGTCGGGTCCAGCTGAGGTGCCCGCAGCTGCTGTGTACTTGAGGGCCTCACCAGGAGGGGAGCGAGATCTGAAGGAAAGGGTGGAAAACTCCCTTGTTGGACTCTGTGTGGGAGTTTTCTGTCCTGAGCCCCTCCTGGGACAGTGGGCAGCAGAGGACCGTCTGTTCCACATGCTGAGGGCTTCCCTGTGTGTGTGGTGGTGACACAGGAAGGGGGTGTGTCGATTCTAAGCATTAAACGGCATCTTTTCCACTTTCAAGGTCGACTTGAAAGACTCCTATTGCCTGAGGAAGAAGCCCGGAAGAGGAGGGAGAGGAAAGAAAGAGGAGTCTGGAATGGCTCTTTCTCAGGTAAAGTCATATTCTCAGTTGATTTCTCTGTCCTTCCTGAGCTGAGGTGCCCGCAGCTGCTGTGTACTTGAGGGCCTCACCAGGAGGGGAGCGAGATCTGAAGGAAAGGGTGGAAAACTCCCTTGTTGGACTCTGTGTGGGAGTTTTCTGTCCTGAGCCCCTCCTGGGACAGTGGGCAGCAGAGGACCGTCTGTTCCACATGCTGAGGGCTTCCCTGTGTGTGTGGTGGTGACACAGGAAGGGGGTGTGTCGATTCTAAGCATTAAACGGCATCTTTTCCACTTTCAAGGTCGACTTGAAAGACTCCTATTGCCTGAGGAAGAAGCCCGGAAGAGGAGGGAGAGGAAAGAAAGAGGAGTCTGGAATGGCTCTTTCTCAGGTAAAGTCATATTCTCAGTTGATTTCTCTGTCCTTCCTGAGATGCCCTTCTTTGGACTCGCCGATCTTGTCTGACTCTGCAGTATCCTGCCTGACACCTGTACATCACAGTCACCCGGGGCCTTCCCTCAGGGCCTGTCCTCTCCACTTAGATCCCGTCTCCCCGTGACCCAGTGACCTGGGACTTGAAGAAGCTCCATTGTGGTCATCGAGAGACAGCTCTTATTTCAGTAAATTTAAGTGTGTATGTGTGTGCATGAGTGCATGGATGCTCAAGCCCGCGGTTTTTATAAAAGACATATCATTATTTCTAAATAAGTTAGGTATGGGATTCCCTGGCGGTCCAGTGGTTAGGACCCCACGCTTCCACTGCAGGGGGCACGGGTTCAGTCCCTGGTCAGGGAACTAAGATCCCACAAGCTGCGTGGCATGGCCAAAAAAATTAAAAATAAATAATAAATAAGTAAGTTATATATTATTTAGTTGTTGAAATTATATCTTAAGTATTTTTCATTGCGTTAAATTTTTTCTACACTATGACATTAATGAGTTAAATAGTTATAAAAAGAGTAACATGTATGTGCGTGTGTGTGCATGTCTGCATGATGACATTTTATGTAGTTCTACGTTGTTAGCCTTGAACTTGTTTCAAGTTTCCTCAAGGAATCCTCTGTCAATGTACCTTTGATGCTTTTATATGACTTAAATTCTTTACGTTTAAATTCAGAATCTAAACACCTGGGTTTATATGTTTGTTCTACCATCTTTAGCAGTTTGACCTGAGGCAGATTTCTTAGAATGTCCGTGACACAGCTGTCTCTGCCTTAAGATGGATGGGACCAGATCTTTTTTTTTTTTAAATTAAAAAAAATTGTTTTAAGCTTTAGATTGGCGTATAGTTGATTAACAATGTTATGTTAGTTTCAGGTATACAGTGAAGTGATTCACTTATACATACACAGGTATCTGTTCTTTTTCAAATTCTTTTCCCATTTAGGTGATTACAGAGTATTGGGCAGGGTCGCTTGTGCTATACAGTAGGTTCTTACTGGTTATCTATTTTATTTTATTTTTTTAAATTTATGTATTTATTTATTTATTTTTGGCTGCGTTGGGTCTTTGTTGCTGCGCGTGGGCTTTTCTCTAGTTGTGGCAAGCAGGGGCTACTCTTGGTTGCGGTGCGTGGTCTTCTCATTTTGGTGGCCTCTCTTGTTGCAGGGCACGGGCTCTAGGCGCACGGGCTCAGTAGTAGTTGTGGCCTGTGGGCTCTAGAGCACAGGCTCAGTAGTTGTGGCGCACAGGCTTAGTTGCTCCACGGCATGTGGGATCTTCCCGGACCAGGGCTTGAACCTGTGCCCCCTGCATTGGCAGGCGGACTCTCAACCACTGCGCCACCAGGGAAGTCCCTGGTTATCTATTTTAAACGTAGCACTGTGTGCGTTGTCAATCCCAAACTCCCAATTTATCCCTCCCCCGCCCCGACCAGAACTTTTTATTATGTTTTTTAAAATTTTACTTATTTATATATTTTAAAAATAATTTTTATTGGAGTATAGTTGATTTACAATGTTGTGTTAGTTTCACATGTGCAGCAAAGTGAATCAGTTATACATATACATATATCCATTCTTTTTCAGATTCTTTTCCCATATAGGTTATTACAGACTGTTGCGTAAAGTTCCCTGTGCTATACAGTAGGTCCTTGTTGGTTATCTATTTTATATGCAGTAGTGTGTGTATGTTAATCCCAAACTCCTAATTTATCCCCACCCCCACCCCCCCTTTCCCCTTTGGTAACCATAATTTTGTTTTTTATGTCTGTGAGTCTGTTTTTGTTTTGTTTATTTATTTATTTTAATATTTTAATTTTATTGGAATATAGTTGATTTACAGTGTTGTGTTACTTTCAGGTGTGCAGAAAAGTGAATCGGTTATACATGTATCCACTCTTTTTTAGATTATTTTCAAATCTTTTTAAAAAATTTTTTAAATTAATTTTTATTGGAGTAGAGTTGGTTTACAATGTTGTGTTAGTTTCTACTGTACAGCAAAATGAATCAGCTATACATATACATATATCCCCTCTTTCTTGGATTTCCTTCCCATTTAGGTCACCACAGAGCATTAAGTTTCCTGTGCTATACAGTACGTTCTCATTAGTTATCTATTTTATATGTAGTATCAATAGTGTATATGTGTTAATCCCAATCTCCCAATTCCTCCCACTCCCCCCCTTTTCCCCCTTGGTATCCATACTTTTGTTTTCTACATCTGTGTCCCTATTTCTGCTTTGCAAATAAGATCATCTATACCATTTTTCTAGATTCCACATATATACATTAATATATGATACTTGTTTTTCTTTTTCTGACTTACTTCATGCTGTATGACAGTCTCTAGGTCCATCCATGTCTCTACAAGTGACCCAATTTCGTTCCTTTTTATGGCTGAGTAATATCCCATTGTATATATGTACCACATCTTCTTTATTCATTCCTCTGTCGATGGATACTTGTTTTTCTTTTTCTGACTTACTTCATGCTGTATGACAGTCTCTAGGTCCATCCATGTCTCTACAAGTGACCCAATTTCGTTCCTTTTTATGGCTGAGTAATATCCCATTGTATATATGTACCACATCTTCTTTATTCATTCTTCTGTCGATGGACATTTAGGTTGCTTCCATGTCCTGGCCATTGTCAGTAGTGCTGCTGTGAACATTGGGGTGCATGTGTCCTTTTGAATTATGGTTTTCTCAGGGTATATGCCCAGTAGTGGGATCACTGGGTCAGATATTTTTAAATTTGGTATTATATTATTATACGAGTTAGTACATGCAAAGCATTTAGAGGAATGCGTAGCACATGAGAGGTGTTCAAACACTTTTTGAGATTACTGTTGCTGTCATCACAGTTTCTTTAAAGCCACTATAGGCATTGTCATCTTTGAAGATGTCATTCCTGCTCTTGTTCCTCTAGACATTGAATATAACTTGGTGTGTGGAGCATATCTCACATTTCTATACAGATAATCCTGTGTTGATTGTGTGTGTGTGTTTCTGGTATTGTCCACAAAAATGGGAAGTCCACACTGATTTAGAGGCTATCATAACCTCTTATGGAAAAGTATAATAAACCAAAATTAGGGACACATAACTTGCTCAAAAATACCGTAAGTGGATCTGTAACAATACTCACTTCAGTCGAATTGATCCTTTCCCCTCTCTCTCCTCTTCTCATTTTGTGTGAAAATAAGGACTCTCCGCATGGTCCGTTGGTGAAATGTGTTTTCATTTCAGGCACAGTTGACATTCAAGGATGTGGCCATAGAATTCTCTCAGGAGGAGTGGGAATGCCTGGACCCTGCCCAGAGGGCCTTGTACAGGGACGTGATGCTGGAGACCTACAGGAACCTGCTCTCCCTGGGTGAGGATAACTTCCCTCCAGAAGTCGGGACCTGTCCTTGGCTATCTTTGCATTTTCCCATGTGTGCCTCTTGGGAACCCCTACATTGCCTGCCTGAGATCAAAGCCCTGTTGACCCAGAGATGAAAAGCTTCATAATGTAGCATGAGGACTTTGAACTTGTCCTTTCTTCGTATGATCTTCCCATTTCATGATCAAGGGTGATTCCAGAGCTTAAATATGCATAAAATCTTATGTCAAACTTAAAATATCCAGTTCCCTCTTTTCTACCCCTGTGCTTTTGATTCAGTAGTTCCTGGAAGAGAGCTAGATGTCTGCATATTATACTACGCTCTGTGCATTCAGAAGGAGACAATCAGTGGGTGAATTTTTGAAATTGTTTGTCTGGTTTATTGAGGTATAGTTGTCAAATAAAATTGTAATATATTTAAAGTGTACACCGCGATGATTTGATATACGTATACATTGTGAAAGGAGTCCCATCAAGTTAATTAACATACGTTACCTCACATACTTACTTTTTTTTTTCCTTGGGGAGAACACTTAAGTTCTACTCTCGTAGCACATTTCAGTTTTATAGTATTATCCACTATAGTCATCACGTTTTACGTGAAATTTTCAGACCTTATTCATCTTATGACGGAAATTGTGCGCCCTTTTATCAACCTCTCCCCATTTCCATAACCCCCAGCCCCGGGCAGCAGTTATTCTACTCTGTGTTTCTAGACCTGGTTTCTTCCCTCATCATTGTACTCCCTCCCATTGATTGACTGACTGATGGCTGCGCCGGGTCTTAGTTGTGGCATGCGGGCTCCTTAGTTGCGGCATGCATGCGGGATCTAGTTCCCTGACCAGGGATCGAACCCAGGCCCCCTGCACTGGGAGCGCAGAGTCTTACCCACTGGACCACCAGGGAAGTCCCTGCACTCCCTCTCTTTTAGATCTCTTCCTTTTTGCCCCATGTCCCATAGTTAAGAATGGGACAATATTATGCTACTTGCTAAGTCAGTTTCTCTTTTTTCCTAAGTCAACGTTTCAAGTGTCCAAATACATTTATCTTCCCACAGATTGGCAAGTACACACACTGCCCACATGCCCATTACTCCCTAGCCTCTACGCTTTTTAACTTTTTTTTATTCTCTTTTTTTAAATTGAAGTGTACTTGATTTACAATGTGTTAATTTCTGCTGTTCAGCAGAGTGATTCAGTTATATATATACATACATATATATATATACATTCTTTTTCACATTGTTTTCCATTATGGTTTACCCCAGGTTATTGAATATAGTTCCCTTGCTTATTTTTCAAAACACATTGTTTGTTTTCTTAGTTTTGAGAGTTCTTTGTATAACCTGAACACAAGTCCATGATGAGCTGTCTATTGTGCAGATATTTTCCCCTAGTCTGTAGCTGGTGTTTTCATTTTCTTAACAGTGTCTTTTTTAAAAAACTTTTTAAAAATTGAAGTGTAGTTGGGAATTCCCTGAAGGTCCAGTGGTTGGGACTCTGCACTCTCAATGCTGAGGGCCTAGGTTCAATCCCTGGTTGGGGAACTAAGATCCCACAAGCCGCTTGACCAAAAAAAAAAAAAAAAAAAAAAATTGAAGTATAGTTGATTTACAGTGTTGTGTTAATTTCTGCTGTACAGCAAAGTGATTCAGTTATACCTATATATACATTCTTTTTTATATTCTTTTCCATTACGATTTATCACACAATATTTAATGTAGTTCCCTGTACTGTACAGTAGGACTTTGTTGTCTATTCATTCCATATATAGTAGTTTGCATCTGCTAATCCCAAACTCCCACTCCATCTCTCCCCGGCTCACCCTCCCTCTTGGCAACCACACGTCTGTTCTCTGTGTCTGTGAGTCTGCTTCTGTTTCATTTGTGCCTTTTTTTTTTTTTTTTTTTTGCCATGTGGCTTGCAGGATCTTAGTTCCCCCACCAGGGATTGAACCCTCACCCTCGGCAGTGAAAGCACAGAGTCCTAACCACTGGACCGCCAGGGAAGTCCCATGTGCCATATTTTAGATTCCACATATGAGTGATATCACATGGTATTTGTCTTTCTCTTTCAAAAAGTCAGTGGTCTTAACATAAATTTCAGTTCTCGTTTTGTGTTGGTTCTGGAACAGAAGCCCTTGCTTTTTTTTTTCTTCAGAAGGATTTGTTGAGAATTTCACAAACAATAGTTTTGTATAATTGCGGTTACTTATTATTTATACCCTGGTTTTATCATAGGTTACTAGAATGTTTTATTTACTAATTTTCTTTTTTTTTAATTGAAGTATAGTTGATTTACAATGTTGTGTTAATGACTGCTGTCCAGCAGAGTGACTGAGTTATACCTACACATATATACATTCTTTTCCATATTCTTTTCCATCATGTTTTATCACTGTTTGCTAATTTTCATTATGATTTATAGATGATGGCTTTTCAGTGGGTATTATGCAGTATAACTGACTCACATCACTGGTTAGTGTTGCAGAATGGCTATTCTGAGTGAATATAGTTCTACGACTTTTATAACTGGTATTCAGAGAATTACTGTATTTTTATAACATCGTTTTATTAAACTTCATTTCCACTTCTAAATTGCCATTTATTTATATTACTCATTAGTTAAAATAGTTATGGCTTATTTACCACTAGAGTACTGTGCTTTAGCATTTATTGGTGCACAATCAATATGCAGTAAATATGTGTAATATCTTTATCTCTTCAAATCTGAAACCGCCGTATGTTTTCTGTGAAGTGGTATGTGCTTTGGGGTCATGGTACAAAAATACCCCTTCTTTCAGGGCTAACATGGGTACACTATGGGTGTTTCAGCCATTGATTGTTTAAAGTAGGCTTCCCTAAAATTAATTTGAAATACATGTAATCACCCTTTCTCTCTCTTTTTTTTTTCCCCTAATTTATTCATTTTTGGCTGCGTTGAGTCTTCGTTGCTGCACGTGGGCTTTCTCTAGTTGCGGTGAGCGGGGGCTACTCTTTGTTGCGGCGCGCGGGCTTCTCGCTGCGGTGGCTTCTTTGGTTGTGGAGAATGGGCTCTAGGCACGCGGGCTTCAGTAGTTGTGGCACGTGGGCTCAGTAGTTGTGGCTCGTGGGCTCTAGAATGCAGGCTCGGTAGTTGTGGTGCATGGGCTTAGTTGCTCTGTGGCATGTGGGATCTTCCCGAACCAGGGATCGAACCGTGTCCCCTGCATTGGCAGGCGGCTTCCTAACCACTGCGCCACCGGGGAGGTCCCACCCTTTCGTTATGAAACAATCTCATTCCCATTGTGTTCCTAACAACTGAAGATCATGGTTGCAACATTTCTTAACTGTTCAAAATATGTAGTACTTCTGATGTAATAGTACGTTCTTCAATATGAAATATTTCTTTCCAAACAGTAATTAATAGGAGACATACGATTCTTTCTGTCTTGTAGATACCTCTCTTAAATGTGTGATCAAGGAAGCAGCACCAAAAGAGAACAGTCATACAGGGGAAATGTTGCAAACAGTGTTGTTGGAAAGACATGAAAGCTGTGGGACTGAGGACTCTGGCTATAGGGAAATCCGGGAAAATATGCGTGACTTTGAGTGCCAGTGGAGAAGTGACAAAAGAAATTACAGAGGCGTGCCTGTCACCCATAAAAAAAATCTCACTGGTAGAAGAGATCAACACGGTAGAAGAGATGAAGGAAACAAGCCTATTGAAAACAGGCTCGGACTAAGCTTTCAGTCACATCTGGCCAAACTGCAGATATTTCCAACCGAAGGGCAATGTTATGAGTATCATCAAGTTGAGAAGTCTAACAACAGTGGTTCCTCATTTTCAGTACTTCAGAGAATTCTTCCGAGTGTCCAGACCGACATTTTTAATGAATATGGGAATGATTTCTGGCATTCTTCATTACTCACACAAGACCGGAAAGCATACATTAGGGAAAAACCTTACAAATGTGATGAGTATGACAAAGCAGTTAATCATGGCTCACAACTCACTAACCGTCAGGTAATCCACACAGGTGTGAAACCTTACAAATGTAGTGTATGTGGCAAAGCCTTTAATCAGAGCTCACATCTCACTAGACATCAAAGAATCCACACAAGAGGGAAACATCACAAGTGTGAGGAATGTGGTAAGGGCTTCAGTTACAGTTCACACCTTGTCCGTCATCGCAGAATTCATACCGGAGAGAAGCCCTACCAGTGTAGCGAGTGTGACAAAGCCTTTAGTGTGTATTCAAGTCTTATGTATCATCAGGTCGTCCATACTAGAGAGAAACCTTACAAATGTAATGAGTGCGGCAAAGTCTTCAGTCAGAGTTCAAGCCTCACTAATCATCGCCGGATTCATACTGGAGAGAAACCCTACAAATGTAATAAATGTGGCAAAGCCTTTAATCAGAGCTCCCACCTCACTCGACACCAGGTCATGCACACTGGAGAGAAACCCTACAAATGCGGTGAGTGTGGGAAGGTCTTCACTCAAAACTCAAGCCTCGTAAGTCATCGGAGAATTCATACTGGGGAGAAGCCATACAAATGCAACGAGTGCGGCAAAGCCTTTGGTGTGTATTCAAGTCTTACTTATCATCAGGTCACCCATACTAGAGAGAAACCTTACAGATGTAATGAGTGTGGCAAGGTCTTCAGTCAGAGTTCAAGCCTTCCTAGTCATCGCCGGATTCATACTGGAGAGAAACCTTACAAATGTAATCAGTGCGGCAAATCCTTTATTCATTGCTCAAACTTCAACAGACATAAGAAAATCCACACTGGAGAGAAACCTTACCAATGCGGTGAGTGTGGGAAGGTCTTCACTCAAAACTCAAGCCTCGTAAGTCATCGGAGAATTCATGCTAGAGATTAACCTGACCAGTGTAACGAGTGTGGCAAAATAACACAGGTTCAAGCGTGGATTGACACCAGAGAGTCCACACTAAAGACAAATTACCTCAGTGTAACATATAGGACAGAGGACTTGTACAGACTTTGCAACTCACTAGACATCAGAATATACATCTCTGATGAAGCCACAAGAATGTAATGTGTGTATAAAGGCTCTTACCTGTAGATCAAAGCTACAGAACATCGCAAGAGTCCTACTAGAGAGCAGCCTTACAAATGTAATGAATGTGGGAAGGCTTTTTATTAAACATTCATGGCTTTGATGTCATGAGAGGATTTATACCTGAGAGAAACCAGGGAAATTTACTGAATGTGGAAAGGCCTTTAAGCAACAGTGTCCCCTCAGGATTCCCCAAAGAATTCATAATGGAAAGAAACCTTACAAACGTAATGAATATTTAAAATTTCTTCAAGACTTTTCACAACAGAATCCACATCAGAGCATTCACATGAGGAATAACTAAGTCTCAAGTTTAGTCTGAAATATTGCATACTGCGGAATAAAATTAAAAGTCAAAATATGTTAAAACTTAGGTAGATTATAGATAGATCCTGAGGATGTTATCCTATGGTTTCTTTTCTAAATCTCTTATAGTTTAAAGTAGTATGGTTTTACATTTCACGTTTAAATCTGTGACCAATTTTGAGCTAACATTTGTACAGGTGTGAAGTTTTGGTGGAGATTCTTTCATTTTTTTTCCCTAGTATGGAAGATCAGTTGATATGGTGTAATTTTTTCAGATCCTTGCTTCATTCAGTTTTCTTGGTACCTTTGTCAAAACTCAGTTGGAAGTAATTGTGTGGGGCTATTTCTGGGTTCTCTGTTTTGTTCCATCGTTCTGTATGTCTCACTCTACAAATATCAGTCTTGATTACTTTTTATCTTATTAGAAGTTTTGAATTGAATGAGTGATTCCAACCAATTTATTCTTCTTCAGATATTTTAGCTATTCTAGTTCCTTTGCCTTTCCATGTAAGTTTTAGAAAAATCTTGTTTGTGCCTACAAAATATCTTGATAGAAAATGCATTAAGCCTGTCTATCAGTTTGCGATCATTTGACATCATTTCTATGTTATGCCTTCCAATAAATGACTGTAGTATGTCTATTTGTCTGATCTTTGGTTTCTTTCACCAGTATTTTATAGATTTCAGCATCAAAATCCTGTCAGCGTTTTGTTTGATTAACACATTTCTACTTTTTCTTTTTTGAATAATCGGACATGTTATTTTTAACTTGTTTCCATGTGTTAATTGATACTATATAGAAATACAATAGATTTTTGCATGTTGATCTTATATCCTCAGAACTTACTAGTCTCACTTATTCTAGAGGTTTTCGTAGATTCCTCGGACTTGGACTTGTCTGTATATATCATTTCATTAGTTTCCTAATGCAGCTTGTTGATGAAAATCAATTATCTATATAGAAGAAAAAAAAAAAGGGAATTTTATTCACGCCAAACTGAGGGCTATAATCCAGGAAGCAGATTCTCAGAAAGCTCTGAGAACTGTTCCAGCTGTTAGAGTTCAAGGTACAGTCATACACGTTTTCGAGACAAAGGATCGTGCATCAAAATGACATACTGATATTTTACATAAAGTTCACCAAGGATACGTAGTCCAGGTGAGTACATACAACGTGAGACTGATATTTTACATAAAGTTCACCAAGGATACGTAGTCCAGGTGAGTACATACAACGCGAGCAGCAAGTCACCATGACCCCCTACAGAGTTGGGAAAGAACGCTATTTTAAGAAGTTAAATTGCTAGTGTCAAAGGAAAAAAATTTGACCTTTCCGGTTGGTTGGGCAGGCACTCCCACGTTTGAGGAGCTGTGGTTAATGCTAATGCAGATGCATACTGCACATTCAGGAGGGAGGAGGCCCAAACAGAATTTTATGTTAATTTTTTTCTTATCTTGCCTTAAAATATAAATTTTATTTCATCAGGCGGTGAGAAATTATCACAAACTAGGTGGATTAAAACAATAAAATTTATTCTCTTTCAGTTCAGGTCAGACGTCTAAAATGGGTATGTTAACAGAACTGTAACCCTGACATTCCAGGGAGGAATTTATTCCCTTGCACTTTGCAAATTCTGCAGACTGCTTATATGCTTTGCCACTTCATCCATCGTCAAAGTCAGCCAGGTACCATCTTAATATCTTTTTATCTCCGTCCTGCTTCCACCACAGTAACAGCTTCTGTGTGACCAAGTCCAACTGCATCCTTCTTATTCAACCCCTTCTGATTATACCATGTTTATTGAATAATCCAGGATAATCTCTCATCTCAAGATCCTTAACACTTGAAGGTTACAGGGGTGAGGATGTGGCTGTCCTTTGGTGGCGGGAGGTGATTATTCACCCCACCATCACAACGATACCTCCTGCTGATGGATACACTATTATATCTTCTTTCTGATCTTTATCACTTCTATTTCCTTTTATTCCCTTATTTCATTGGCTGTAACTTCTAATTGCATGTTGACTAATAGTGGTAAGAGCGGACATCCTTGTCTTATCCTCAGTCTCTGTGGGGGAAGCATTCAGTCTTTCACCATTAAGAATGACGTTTGTTGTAAGGTAAGCTTTCTCAGGTGTTCTTTATTGAGTTGAGGAAATTTCCCTCTATTCCTGGTTCTCTGAAAGCTTAAACTGAGTGTTGAATATCGTCAAATGCTTTTTCTGCATCAATTGATAGGATGCTATGATTTTTCCACTGTAATCTGTTGCTACTGTGATTTATGTTGATTGTTTTTTGAACGTTAAAACAGCCTTGCATCCCTCAAGTGAACCCCTTTGGGTCATCGTGTACAGTTCTTTCTATATATTGTTTGTTTTAAATATTTATTTATTTGGCTGTACCAGGTCTTAGTTGTGGCACACGGGATCTTTAGTTGCAGCATGTGGGATCTAGTTTCCTGACCAGGGATTGAACCTGGGCCCCCTGAATTGGGAGTTTAGAGTCTTAGCCACTGGACCACCAGGGCAGTCCCTCTTTCTATATACTGCTAATTTCTATCACTAATATTTTGTAAGAATTTTTGCATATTTCTTATGTGGGATTTAGTTAGTAGTTATTGCTTTCT
Source organism: Physeter macrocephalus (assembly GCF_002837175.3). Taxonomy (NCBI): domain Eukaryota; kingdom Metazoa; phylum Chordata; class Mammalia; order Artiodactyla; family Physeteridae; genus Physeter; species Physeter macrocephalus. Next base: position 1,637,451 of record NC_041230.1, read on the forward strand.
TCAAATGCCTTTATTTTTGTTACCATGGCAATAGTAGTCTCAGAAATTGAGTTAAAAAGTATTCATGGTGTATTTTCTGGAAGAAATTGTATACAAATGCTGTTATTCGTCATACATTTGATAGAATTGCCTAGTGTCGCCAGTTGAGTCTAGCAATAAGTTTGGGAGGGGCACTTTTTTTGAGGTAAGAACACTTAACATGAGTACTACCATGTACAGTATTGTTAGCTATAGGTAGTATGTCTTATCGTAGATCTCCAGAACTTATCTTGTATAACTGAAACTTTGTACCCTTTGAACACCATCTCCCCATTTCCCTCTCCTGCTAACCCCTGGCAACCAACATGCTGCTCTAATTCTATGAGTTTGACTATTTTAGGTTCCACATAAAAGTGAGATCATACAGTATTTTTCTCCATCGGTCTTGTTTCACTTAGCATAGAGTCCTCCAGGGCTATCCATGTTGTTGAACAATGACAGGATTTCCTTCTTTGTTAAGACTGAATAAGATTGCATTGTATGTTTATAAAACATTTTCTTTATCCTTTCTTGTGTTAAGCTCATTTAAGTTGTTTCTATACTTGGATTATTGTGAATAATGCTGCAGTGAACATAGGAGTACTGGTACTTCTATGAGACCCTGATTTTATTCCTTTGGCTGTATAACCAGCAGTGGGATTGCTGGGTCATATGGTAGTTCTAGTTATAATTTTTGGAGAACCCACCATACTGTTTTCTCTAGTGGCTGTACCACTGTTCCCTTTTCTCAAACATCCTTGGCAACATTTGTTATCATTTGTCTCTTTAGAATCATCTTAGGGACTTCCTGGTGGCACGGTGGTTAGGAATCTGCCTGCCAATGCAGGGGACACGGGTTCGAGCCCTGGTCTGGAAAGATCCCACATGCCGCGGAGCAACTAAACCTGTGCACCACAACTACTGAGCCCGCGCTCTAGAGCCCGCGAGCCACGACTACTGAGCCCACGTGCCACAACTACTGAAGCCCGTGCGCCTAGAGCCCGTGCTCCGCAGCAAGAGAAGCCACCGCAATGAGGAGCTCACACACCACAACAAAGAGTAGACCCCGCTCTCTGCAACTAGAGAAAGCCCGCGTGCAACAACGAAGACCCAATGCAGCCAAAAATAAATAAATAAATATATAAATAAATTTATTTATTAAAAAAAAATAAGCATTCTAACAAGTATGAAATGATATAGCATGGTGGCTTTGATTTGCTTTTCCCTGATTAGTGATGTTGGGTATCTTTTCATATACCTGCTGACCATTTGTATGTCTTCTTTTGAGAAATGTCTGTTTAGGTCCTTTGCCCATTTTTTAATTGGATTATTTGGTGGGGGGGTTACTATTGAGATGAGTTCCTTACATATTTTGGATATTAACCCCCTATCAAATGTATGGTTTGCAAATATTTTCTCCCATTCTGTAGATTGCCTTTTCACTCTTTTTATTTTATTATTATTTTTAAAATATTTATTTATTATTATTTTAAAAAATATTTATTTATTTATAAATATTTTAAAAATATTTATTTATTTATAAATATTTTAAAAATATTTATTTGGCTGCATTGGTCTTAGTTGCGGCATGCAGGATCTTTAGTTGTGGCATGCAGGATCTAGTTCCCTGACCAGGTATTGAACCTGGGCCTCCTGCATTAGGAGCGTGGAGTCTTAGCCACTGGACCACCAGGGAAGTCCCTGCCTTTTCACACTTTAAAAAAAAATAAATTTATTTATTTTATTTATTTGGCTGCGTTGGGTCTTTGCTGCTGCATACAGGCTTTCTCTAGCTGCGGTGAGCGGGGGCTACTCTTTGTTGCGGTGCGTGGGCTTCTCATTGTGGTGGCTTCTCTTGTTGCAGAGCATGGGTTCTAGGTGTGTGGGCGTCAGTAGTTGTGGCACACAGGCTCAGTAGTTGTGGCACACGGGCTCAGTAGTTGTGGCTCGTGGGCTCTAGAGCGCAGGCTCAGTAGTTGTGGTGCACGGTCTTAGTTGCTCCGTAACATGTGGGATCTTCCCAGACCAGGGTTCGAAACCGTGTCTCCTGCATTGGCAGGTTTAGTCTTAACCACTGTGCCACCAGGGAAGTCCCTGCCTTTTCACTCTTGATTGATTCTTTTGCTGTGCAGAAACTTTTTAGTTTGATGTGGTCACATTTGTCTAATTAGCTTTGGTGTCAAATAAAAAAAAAAATTATTCCACAGGCCGTTGTCAAGAAGCTTTTCCCCTGTTTTCTTCTAGGGGTCTTACAGTTTCAGGTCTGACACTTAAGTATTTAATTCTTTTTTTTTTTTTTTTTTTTTCTGTACGCGGGCCTCTCACTGTCGTGGCCTCTCCCGTTGCGGAGCACAGGCTCCGGACGCGCAGGCTCAGCGGCCATGGCTCACGGGCCCAGCCGCTCTACGGCACGTGGGATCTTCCTGGACCGGGGCACGAACCTGTGTCCCTGGCATTGGCAGGCGGACTCACAACCACTGCGCCACCAGGGAAGCCCTATTTTTAGTTTTTTAAGGAACCTCCATACTGTTCTTTTTTTTTTTTTTTGCTGTGCCATGCAGCATGCGGGATCTTAGTTCCCTGACCAGGGATTGAACCCATGCCCCCTGCAGTGGAAGTGTGGAGTGTTAACCACTGGACCTCCAAGGAAGTCCAGTAAGATCTTTTTTAATGATCAGTGATAGGGTGAGCTGTTTCACTTACAGCACTTCTGACAACAAACATATGGGGGTTTTCCCCACACCAAGCAATTCTCCAGCTCTTCGGACACCAACTGCATGTCCTACAATTGAATTTTGATACCAACTACTTGGAGTAAGTACAGACTCCAAAGAATTAAGGGCTCGGTTGCACAACACTACCCCCACTTCAGATGCCAATCACAAGTCCTAGGCCTCCCATGCTTCTGACCTACTGGCTGTAAATGGCTACAAATTCTACTATACTCTTGAGTAGAAGTGATATTCAGAGATCAATTCTAGATTTATTCCTGACCTAAACAGAAATGCTTGTTAACATTTTTTTTAACATCTTTCTTGGAGTATAATTGCTTTACAATGGTGTGTTAGTTTCTGCTGTATAACAAAGTGAATCAGCTATACATATACATATATCCCCATATCTCCTCCCTCTTGCATCTGCCTCCCACCCTCCCTATCCCACCCCTCTAGGTGGTCACAAAGCACCGAGCTGGTCTCCCTGTGCTATGCGGCTGCTTCCCACTAGCTAGCTATTTTACATTTGGTAGTGTATATAAGTCCATAACACTCTCTCGACATTTGACCATCAATATAAAGTTCTGTATTCATTGTTGATGGACACTATAGATCAGATTAATTTTCCTCCTGATCCTATATGCTGGGTGTATGTTTATTTTATTTTACTTTATTTTAAATTTTATTGAAGTATGGTTGATTTACAATGTTGTGTTGTAGATTTCTATAAATGTAACTGAGTGTTGAAATGTTTCAAGTGCTTCTCTGAAGCTATTGGCATAATGGAGGTCAGTGTTCTCCTTGTCCACACCATAGCAGGCTGTGTAATACCACACATAATAAAATATCATATATTACTAGAATAACATCTACTCAGGCACATTGTGTATTTTAATGATCCATTTTGCATCAAACTTCAGAAGTCAAACTGCTTTTTTTTTGATGTCTTGACATGAGGGATATAATAGCAGTATTACACATTTTCATATCTTCTGTATTGAAAAAAGTTTGTAAATGAAGAGAACTGCCAATACCTTGCAAATGTGTGAAATTTTCCTGTAAAGCAATCAGTTTTGTTGAATATTTCAAAGTTTTGAAGTTATTTATGTTTCTCTTATTTCTAATTCTTCTTAATTCAGTTTTAGTGATCTATATTTGTAGAAATCATTCTTCTCAATTTTCAAATTAATATAAAGTTGTTCTTAGTAATCTCTACAGGTTTTGAAAATCTCCATCAATAGTCATCTACTATGATTGGTATTGTTCAAGTGTGTCTTTGCACATTTTATTTTATTTTATTATTATTTTTAATAAGTTTATTTTATGTATTTACTTTTGGCTGCGTTGGGTCTTCATTGCTGCACGCGGGCTTTCTCTAGTTGTGGCGAGCGGGGGCTACTCTTCCTTGCGGTGCGCGGGCTTCTCATTGCGGTGGCTTCTCTTGTTGTGGAGCACGGGCTCTAGGTGTGCAGGCTTTGGTAGTTGTGGCATGTGGGCTCAGTAGTTGTGGCTCGCAGGCTCTAGAGTGCAGGCTCGGTAGTTGTGGCGCACGGGCTCAGTTGCTCTGCGGCATGTGGCATCTTCCCGGACCAGGGATCGAACCCGTGTCCCCTGCATTGGCAGGCGGATTCTTAACCACCGCGCCACCAGGGAAGCCCCCAACCAGTATATTTTAAGTTCTGAAGACAGCCTGTTGCTCACCACCCTCTGTGATGTGACTGCTTATCGTAGTGCTGAACACAGCAAAAACGGAATGAATAAAGGACTTTTATTGTGAATACAAATAGAAAATTTAGAGTTTTCTGACCAGATTAGGGACTTGGGTATTCCTTCTGCAGCAGGTGGAGCAGAGCCTGGGTACATCGGTGTCTGGACTCATGAGAAGAAAGGGGCTGACAGTGGGGAAATGTGAATGCGTTAGTGCAGAGATGTTAATCAGCCACTAACTGGGATTATTGAAAATCACCATATAAGTTGCAAAAATGGGGCAGAGGATGTAGAAGGAAAGAAAGGTGCTCACCAAGGCAAGGATTCTTTGGGAAGCTCTGGTCTCAGGAAAGGATCTGGTTGAATGGTTGGTCCTATGAATGTGTCAGAGTTGCTGGTTGTGTCTGTACAGAATGAAAACCATGTATCCACTGGCCAAGATCATGAGTCCAAAAGACAAAGTACTAGGAGGGCTTTAAAAAGCTGCCAATAGTGTGGATGTTATTTTGTCAAGAAGAGTACTAGAGCAGCATCCCAAATCTTTTTGCTTTGTGACGTTTGTGTTGCTCTATTTACCAGACACATGTGCAAACAACTATATTTACAAGCAAGTGCAAAATCCATCCCAGGTAAATAAAGAAGCCAGTGTACTTGGGAGCCTTTACTTTAAGATTTGTCCGTGTGGAGTTTCTGGGGCTGATCACGATGGCCTGTAAGATACTAAAGAGACAGGTGGTGCTGAAGGACACAGCCGTGGCCACTCTGTGAACACAGAAAACAAGTTTGCATCCAAAGTCACTGAGGAAATGTTTCAACCCAAAGGCTGCCATTGTGTGGGGAAGTCCTTTAGAAAGGAGTACCGAGGTATTGGCAAAAATCAGGTGCCTGAGAATCAAATCTAGGGATTTTAACCTGTATCCCTTGAGGCGAATGATGACATTCTGATAAAGAAAATAGAAATTCCCTAAGATTCCAACTACAAGTCTGTGATAAGGAGATAACCGCTATTGCCAAATCCCCGGAGGCCACTCTGCCACCTCCCGGATACTGAGATTCATGTTCAGAGTAAGACGGCACTGCAGGAATATGTGAGTTTTATGTTACTGGTAACATGGCAATTGAAATTCACTATTCTTCATTCAGAAACACTCCCATTTTCCATTAACAAGTGGTTGCACAAGTGATATTGTTTTGTATGTAACAACACTGAATCTTCAACTCTGAGATAAGTACTGTTGTTGTCATTTTCCAGACGAGGCGACCCTAAGTACAGATTATAAGAACCATCCCAGCTCGCATCCCCCTAGGTGGCAGCGTCAGAAACTGCATCTGTGTTTTCTCGCGGCAGACAAGCCTCTTCGCTGGGATCCTACATGAAGAAAGGTAGTCAGTTTTACTCTTTACGTTCTCAACATCTGTATTTTTTTTTTTTACTGATGTCCTTTGCCATACTTAAATGGTTTTATCTTCGTTAATAATTGTGATGTGGCAATTTTATAATTATGTCTGTGAGTTTATTTTATAGGCCAATGTTACCTATGAATAAATCTTTAAAATGCAAATAAGATGATAATGCACCAACTACCATAAAATCCTATAAGAAAGATTATCCCAGACCAAGTGTTGGGTTTATAGGGGCAGTAATGGTGTGATGTGATGATGGTAACAGAGATGCATTTGTCCTTATCCCAAGAACAACCAACAGAAACTTTGTACTATAATATGATGGGCTAATCTCTGGGCTTTGAAACATGTATGAGACAAAACACTAAAATAGAGATTAAACTATTATGGATTACATAGGATATAATTGGTTAACAATGAAGGAGGATTAAATGAAACTCTGTGAGGAACAATATAATAATTACTGAAATAGACTCAAATACAAGTATTCCAAATGATATCCAGAAGTCATGGAAACAAGTGCAATGAATAAGTTTAAATATTAGATTTGGTGTGAGCCTGGGGTCGACATTAAAACATTTATTCTTAACAGGAATATCAGAAGATACATCTGAAGCCGCAAACTGTCAAGTCCCAGATCCTTTGCTCTGAAACCCACAACATAACGCTAATTTTTTTCTGAAATGGTCATTGCCTAATTTCTTTTTTTGGGGGGGTGGGAGTGGGAGGGTGTGATCTCTTCTTTTATTGTTTTTCCAAATTTCTGAGCAAAAATCCACAAGGAAGACAGCTAAAGTGGATAATGAATATTTGCTGCTGCCTTTCACTTGCTCTAAGAGCAAAGGGGAAAATATCCACGTGGGACTCAGTTTATCTTCATGACCCAGACAAGGCCCTTAGATAGGTCTCCGGAAAACCCAGAGAGGAGGGCTCCGCGGCCGCCTCCTTGAAACCAGGGGAGGAGCCGGAAGGTGGGAGGACAGAGGTCTGTGTGTAGTGAACTGAACTAAGACACCAAGGAACTGAACTAGGACTCTCCCTTCCTCTGGAAACCTGACTCTGAACCAGGCAGTGATCCTTAGCACTCGTTCCAGGAGTGGGGGGCGGTCGGGCCCATTAACCAAGGGATAAGGTGCTTTGAAATCCCCTGTGAATTGCTGGCTAGAAAACAAATGGGTCAGCGTAGGAGCAACTAGTCCCTGTTGGGAAAGCACTTTGCAGAAGCTCAGCCACAGAGAGGGGAGGGGTAGGGAGAGGAGGGGAGAGCCGGGTAGCCACAGTGAAGGGAGCTTGTGCCCTGGGAGGGGAGGCGAGGGGAGAGGAAAAAGAGAGAGGAGGGAAAAGGGGAGGAGAGGAGGGAAGGGGAGGGAGGGGAGAGGGGACAGGAGAGGAGGGATGGAGGAAGGGAGGAGGGGACCGGAGCAGAGAGGAGGAGAAAGAGGAGGGGGGGAGGGGAGGAGCGATGGGGAGTGGGGGTGGGCTTTGAGGCCGGACTTACTCTTGCGGCCCAGCCTGCCCAGGCCACGGAGGAAGAAAGCAGATAAAAGGCGTGCACCACCCCTGCCAGTGGCTATTGGCTGAAGGGCCCCCTAAGTCCCGCATCCCCCAGGCAGCCCAAGGCTGCCTGCACCTGCCCGATCTGTGCCTAATTTCAAGAGGGATAATAGTTTCACCATAATAAGAGCACAGGTTTTTTTGTTTTTTTGTTTTGTTTTTGTTTTTTGGTTTTAAACCCACGTGGAGATAAAATTACAGCATCCATTTTAAACAAATACTATTTCCAGCTTAAGAAGGAAAAGGAAGATATTTATATTGTGGTGTCAAAGAAAAATTAATCAGTAGTCAATGTAAGAAAGAAATGGAAAATTTTATGCCAGTCAAATTGAGGATTATAACCCAGGAGCCAGTCTCCCAGGGAGCTCTGAAAACTGTTCTGAGAGTCAGGGCGGAGGACAGTATATATGTGGATTTGGGGAAGGGGCTACATGTAATCAAGCACACATCTTGGTAGAAGGTTTCTGCTGGTCAAAGGGAACAGACATCTTCATGGTTGTTAATGGTTTCAGTGCTTTTCTAAGTATGGGAAGATGAAAGAATTCAGGTTCATAAAAAAATTTCTCCTGAAAATATCTAACATTCTGAAGGCCTGTTCTGCCAGTTTTCCCAGAGCAGAGGTGCCTCATCCTGATCTCTGCCTGGAATTCCTGTCAGGGTGGCTGTAGGTCAGTGACTGTGCTGGCTAATGTCTTGATTCTTGTAGAACTGGATGGTGGGCAATATTCTTTTTTTAAAAAATTATTTATTTATTTAATTTTTGGCTGCGTTGGGTCTGTTGCTGCGCGGGCTTTCTCTAGTTGCGGTGAGCAGGGGCTACTCTTCATTGTGGTGCGCGGGCTTCTCATTGCGGTGGCTTCTCATTGCGGAGCAGGGGCTCTAGGCATGTGGGCTTCAGTAGTTGTGGCACGTGGGCGAGGGTAGAAGCCAGAAATGGACATATGGTGTCCCCAAGGAGGAGAAGAGACAGATGCACTATAAGTCATGCTTTTGATACAACAGGTGATCAAGAAATTTATAATTTTTTGAATTAATAACCAAGACAACTCCAAGGCCAGAGAGAAAACGTTCGCAGCATTTTGAAGGCAATGGCAAAAGACAAAAGACTATCATCTACCTTATGAGAAAAAGTCAAAGTTTAACACCTGGAAAAAACATCATTCCTTTAACCCTGAAAGCACAGCTGACTTTGTAGAAAAGGCCCCTTTGGGGTGCGGAGTCTCGTATCCCTTCCCCTCTTTCTCTAGTCAGGAGACCAGGGCCAACTCTTACAGGACTTGAAGACCAGCCAAACTGTCATTTGACCATAGTGAGAGAGAACGAGGGAGGGCTGGAGTGGGGGCGTGGCAGGGGGAGACTGTCCCAGGGTTTAAGGAAGATTGAAAAGACAAACAAGAGAGAAGGGGCTCTTCATGACATTTCTTTTTTCTTAGATTCCATATATACGTGTTAGCATATGGTATTTGTTTTTCTCCTTCTGACTTACTTCACTCTGTATGACAGACTCCAGGTCCATCCACCTCACTACAGATAACTCAGTTTCGTTTCTTTTTATGGCTGAGTAATATTCCATTGTATATATGTGCCACATCTTCTTTATCCATTCATCCGATGATGGACACTTACGTTGCTTCCATCTCCTGGCTATTGTACATAGAGCTGCAAAGAACATTTTGGTACATGACTCTTTTTGAATTATGGTTTTCTCAGGGTATTTGTGTCATATTTTAGATTCCACATATAAGTGATAGCATATGGTATTTGTCTTTCTGACTAACTTAGTATGATGATCACTAGGTCGATCCATGTTGTTGTGACAGGATTGCTCTTACTTGGAAAAATAAAACTGGAAATAATTGGCAGTCAGTAGGTCTTGTACTCATTCAGGGGAAGTACAAGTGATATGAGATTGTGTTGCAATTTGATTCGAAAGTACAATGTCTTATTATACGTTAAAATATTTTGATGACATTGACACTGAAGGTACAACTGAGGCTTAAAAGCGTCCACTTACTTTACTTGTCATGCATTCATAAGTGGAACAAGCAACATACCCCTACATAGCTACAGGGGTCGATACAGGAAAAGTGTGTATATAACTAGTCCTGGGATCAAATCTCTCAGGCAATTTTGACAAATGATATTAACTATCTTTCCATTAATTCATTATACTGCCCCATCCCCATGTCTTCTCGGTAATACTGAGGATGCTATAAAGAAACATGTCTGTGTCCTTCAAACAGGTAATCATGATTTTGGATCCATTACTTATATCTTAAGCTCTCTAGGGAATTATATCATTTTTAAAACGAAGACTGAACATGCAGAAGTATACACAGCCTATTTATATAGGGTGGCTTTTTCAGTCCTGAAAAATAAAAAAAATTCTAACTACAAGAAGTCCCAAATTTTAAATGTCTCCAATAGAAAATTAATATCACACCTCACCAAGCCACACAATAATTATGGCTATTCCTTAATCATTGTAAATACGTTCCCATCCTGGCAATTTTCTCCTTCTGTTTCCTTCACCGAATTGCCCTTCCCCATTTGTATTTGTATGACACACTCAGGGCCACTGCAGTGACCAATGAGCTTGATCCTTGTAGGACTGGAATGGCACGGCAACATTTTTGTCCGTACCGGTGTTAGTATGAAAGAGCCCATTCTAAGGGTTCTGTGTTTCACATAGTTTGTAATCCCTACACAGACAAATCCAGCTCTTGTTTCCTTAAACTGCTTAAATTAACTCTAATTGCAGGAATGTTCCTGGGTCCAAACACCACCCCACATCAAGCCCCCACCGAGACTGCAGTTCCCAGACCAACATAAGTATCCTACACTACTTTAAGCTTTTACCTTAAAACTGTTACAAACTGTTAAACCAAGGAGGAAGCAACGGTGCAACACAAGACCCTCAGGCATTTGTAAACCCAGACAGGATCAAACGGAGGAACGCGCAGCGCCCGCCCCGCCCCGCCCTCTCACGGTCCAGGCGCTGGCCTGGGCCCCACGCCCCGCCCCTCGCCGTGGCGCTCTGCTCAGGCCCCGCCCCTCCCCGTGGCGCTCTGCTCAGGCCCCGCCCCCAGCCGCCTCTGGCGTGTCTACTGCACGGTCGCGCAGTTTGCTGCAGATCGCGAAGCAGAGAACGCGGAGCTGAGGTCGCGGTGGGGAGTGTGAGTTAACCGTTTTTTGCTAGTTAAACCTGCGCCTGGTGGTCCGCTCTCCGTATCCGAGGTCTCGGGTCGCTACGGGCCTTAAAATATCCGCTCCCGCTCCTCCACCCCAAGTTAATTCAGTTGCCACCCCAAGTTAATTCAGTTGTGGCCGTGAGAGGCCTGGGGTCTGATTTCCCTTCGGTGTAAAATACAGAGGTAATACATATAATGCACGAAATACGTAGTAACTTATAGAAAAAAGAAGTCATTTTAATACCGACATGGTACTTAATTTTGTAAATGTCCCGTAACAAATGTTCAGGAAATAATTTAAGTAGAATTTCAGCTTTGGGTGCCGAAAGTGGAGCTTCTTCCTTGAGTCTTAGGTCTGTTATTCTCCTTTTCTGGTTTACAAGACCAGGGTAATAAATATACTACAAAGACTCTTCATTTTAGGAGATTATTTTCAATGATGCTAGTTACTGGTATTAGAGGTAGAATTTAAAAGAAACAAAATGGATGCCTGTTGTTCGATAATAACGGGTGCTCTAGGGTTTGTCCTCCAATTCATGTGTCGATAGGTCTGCTACTAGTACTCAAAATAGGCATTGGCTGAGGGGTTGGAATGTTATGCTTCGTTGTTTCAATGTATGGAGTACTGGGTAAATGCTAGGATTAAGACTGAAAAAATTAGAGCTAGTACTCCTATAAGTTTATTGGGAATTGATCGTAGAATTGCGTACGCGAATAAGAAGTATCATTCTGGCTTGATATGTGGTGGTGTATGAAGGGGATTTGCTGGGATGTAGTTGTCTGGGTCTCCTAGCAGGTCAGATGAGAATACTACTAAGATTAGAATCAGTGATAAGACACCTAGGATATCTTTTTTTGTTTAGTAGGGGTGAAATGGGATTTTGTCTATGTCATATGAGATTCTTGTGGGGTTATTAGAGCCCACTTCTGGAAGGAATAATAAGTGAACAGTTGCTAGTGCTGCAATGAGGAGGGTAAAATGGAAGGCAAAGGATTGTGTTAGAGTTGCTTTGTCTACTGAAAAACCGCCTCAGATTCATTCCACAAGGCTTGTGCCGATATAGGGAATTGCTGAGAGAAGATTGGTAATAACTGTAGCTCCTCAGAACGCTGTTTGTCCTCAAGGTAAGACATAGCCTATGAATGCTGTGGCTATACCTGTAAATAGTAAAATGATTCCAGTATTTCATGTTTCAGAAAAGGTACAGGATCTGTAGTGTAAGCCTCGTCCTACATGAATGAATTGGCAAATAAAAAACATGGAAGCTCCATTTGCATGTAGATATCAGATGATTCTAGTTTACATCTTGGCAGATACGTGTTATTCATAAAAATGCAGTTACTATATCTGATGTATAATGTATTGCTAGGAATAAGCCTGTCAAGATGTGTAGAACTAAACAAATGCCTAATAGAGAACCAAAGGTCCATCATGATATCATGATGAGATGTTTGATGCAGCTGGAAGATCAATGACTGCATTGTTGAGAATTTTTATTAGTGGGTGTGATTTTCAGATGTTGGTCATTAGTGTTTTTTTTTTTTTTTTTTTTTTTGCGTTACGTGGGCCTCTCACTGTCGTGGCCTCTCCTGTTGCGGAGCACAGGCTCCGGACGCGCAGGCTCAGTGGCCATGGCTCACGGGCCCAGCCGCTCCGCGGCACGTGGGATCCTCCCGGATCGGGGCACGAACCCGCGTCCCCTGCATCGGCAGGCAGACTCTCAACCACTGCACCACCAGGGAAGCTCTAGTGTTCTTATAGTTGAAATACAGCAATGATTTTTCATGTCATTGGCCGTGGTTAGATTCCATGTAAGAATAATGGTAACATACATTGTATTTAAGTACTATTTTTATAATTAGTTTTGTGGGGTTTTCTTCTAAACCTTCATCTATTTATGGTGGACTTGGGTTGATTGTGGGTGGTGGTGGTGGTTGTGGAATTGTGTTTAATTTTGGTGGTTCGCTTTGGGGTTTAATGGTGTTTTTAATTTCTTTGGGGGAATGTTAACAGTATTTGGTTATACAACAGCTGTGGCTACTGAGCAGTATCCTGAAATTTGAGTTTCTAATAAAACTGTTTTAGGTCTATTTCTTTTGGGATTAATGATAGAATTTACAACAGAAAATTGATAAAGTGATAGAATTTTCTGTGCTTTAAAGGACAAAGAAGTAGAAATTGTATTTGTTCAATGGACTGGGGGACTGAGTAATTTATGATTCAGGTGATTCTGGATTTTTTAGTGAGGAGGCTATAGATATTGTGGCGTTGTATAGAAGTGGGTTTTGGTAAGATATTTTCTAGTCAAATTAAATCCAGTAGGGAAGATGCTGATTTTTGGCTTGCTGAAAGTGGTGTATAATAGTGGGAAAATATCCTAAGAGTTTTGAGATTTTGAAGAAGTTTGAGGGATATTTTTTTTTTTTTCGGTACGTGGGCCTCTCACTGTCGTGGCCTCTCCCGTTGCGGAGCACAGGCTCCGGACGCGTAGGCCCAGCGGCCACGGCTCACGGGCCCAGCCGCTCGGCGGCACGTGGGATCCTCCCGGACCGGGGCACGAACCCGCGTCCCCTGCATCGGCAGGCGGACTCTCAACCACTGCGCCACCAGGGAAGCCCGATAATTAAGTTTTAAATTTTATGCAGCAAGGTTGATTTCAGGTGCTAGAATAAAGCCTAGGATGGTTACGGCAAGGGCAGTTGGTTTCAAGTAAGGAGGCACAGTTATTTGTGGGATTGTGGTTGTGGGATTGTTGTTGGAGATAAGAAATCCGGAGAAACTGCTTCCAGCTAATAGACATGTGATAGAGTTGATTAGGAGTGGGTTGTCTTCATTAATTAAAATTAATTGGACAAGCAAGGTTGTCCTTGGAGTGGGAGGAAAATAACGTTGAGTGCTACGGACAGCTGTGAGGGATGTGGCGACGGGGGTTATTAAGAGGGCTCAGGTGTTGGTATACAGCGTGTTAGCGGATTCGATAATAAGATCTTTAGAATAGAAGCCTGTGAGGAGTGGTATCCTGTTAACGTGAGACTTCCAATAATGAGGGCTGTTGTGGTGAAAGGCATTGCTATACATAGGCCTCCTATTTTTCAAATGTCTTATCTATCATTTAGACCGTGAATAATCGATCCAGAGCATATGAATAGTATATCCTTGAAACAGGCGTGTGTGCAGATATAGAGAAATGCTAGATGAGGCTGGTTAATGCCGATTGTTACTATTATAAGGCCTAGTTGACTCGAAGTGGAGAAAGCAACCATTTTTTTAATGTCGTTTTGGGTAAGAGCACATATTGCTGTAAATAATTTGACAGCTCCTAAACATGTTACTGTTTGGATAAATGTATTCTTTTCTATTAAATAGCTCCTAAACATAATGTTATTGTTTGGATAAATGTATTCTTTTCTATTAAAGAGTAAAAGCAGATAAGTAGGAAGATGCCTGCTACAACTATTGTGCTTGAGTGGAGTAGGGCTGAGGTGGCAGTAGGACCCTCTGTTGCTGAGGGAAGTCATGGGTGGAGGCCAATTTGGGTGGGTTTTCCAGTTGCGGCTAATACAAGTCCTATCGGGTAGATTTGGGTGATTTAGGTTAAGTATAAAGATTTGTTGAATAGAGATCATGCTGTTGATACAATGAATCCAGTGTCTCCAGTGCGTTGTATAAAATTGTTTGAAGAGCGGCCGTATTTGCATCTGCTCTGTCACGTCATCACCCAATAAGTAGAAAAGACATAATTCTGACTCCTTCCCATCCAGTGAAAAGTTGGAGAAGACTGTTAGTGGGAACACGAATTAGTATTGTGGGAATTCCCTGGCAGTCCAGTGGTTAGGACTCCGTGCTTTCACTGCCGAGGGCCTGGGTTCCATCCCTGGTCGGGGAAAAGAATTAGTATTGTGATAAGAAACAGGAGTAAATATTTTTAAAATTGATTAATATTAGGATCTGAGTGCGTGTATCGTGTTGAAAATTCTATAACAGATCATGTGACAAATTAGTGCTACTAGCACAAACATTGAGAATCTATTGTGAAGCTAAGTGATAATTTTAAGGTTTGGATTGTGATTCAGTGTCAGTTTGAGATAATTATTTCTTGTTCTGTAAGAATAAATATTGTTGGAATTAGGCTGGTGATAAACGCATATGAGATAGTGGTTTTCACATGGGATGGATATATATTACTTTTGTAAATGTTGGGGTTTGTTGTTACAATCGGCATCGTTAGTATGAATAGTGTGACTAGTGTAAAGGAGGTAAGTTATTATTTTTACTTGGAGTTGCACCAGTTTTTTGGTTCCTAAGACCAGTGGATAACTACTGTCCTTTAGAAGCTTGAAAAAGCCATCCTAACAGGTATGGACGCGTGAATTAGCAGTTCTTGCATACTTTTTTGGTAAATAAGATTTAGTCTTCTGTTACTGGATTCACAATCTACTGTTTTGTTCTTTTTCAAAGTATACTTACAGTATAAGGTCCTAAAATGATTTGGGGATTTAATGATAGGAGTAAGAGAGGTAACGGGTGGAGAATTACGATGTGTAAACGATGGCTTAATATTACTATGATGCGTGTATTTGCCTCCTTCAGCTTTTCCGTCTCCGGTCCACGTAGACATCGCCTTTAGGGTCGTTTTCCTCCATAAAACCCTTTACGACCTCCCCTGCCCCGCCATGTAACGTCCCCTTCCGCGAGGTGGACTCGCGCCCCCCAGCCTCGCCCTCTCGGCCCCTGGAGGGCAGGCCGGCCGCCCAGCTCCCGGACAGCCCGCGTCCTCTCCCCGGTCCTGGCGTTCTGCAGAGCCCGCCCCTCTCCTGAGACCCCCTCCCTCCCTCCCAGCGCCTCTGTCCTCGCGTCTCCTCAGGCCGGTCCTTCTGCTTCGAAGGCCTCCCCTTCGTAGTCAGCCCTTCCCCTCAGCCCGCGTGGGGGGCGGGGAGTGACCTGGGCCAGCCGTGTGACACCCAGTGTTCTTCCGTCTGAAATTCCACCCGCTGGAGAATGTGTAGTCAGCGGAAAAGTAATCAACAGTCAATCTAAGAAAGAAGTGAAAAATTTATTTTTGCCAACCTGAGGACTGTAACCCGGGAGACAATCCCTTGGAGAGCTGTGAGAACTGTGCTGAAGAGGGAAGGGGGGAGGCTGCTGTAGAGCTGATGTCGGCGAAGGGGTGCAGGCAGTCAGGCACCCATCTTGGAGGAAGGTTACTGCTGTTCTTGAGGCGCACGCAGCTTAGTTAATGGTTTCAGGGCTTTGCTAACTATGGTTAAGATGTAAGAACCCAGGTTCAGAAAAATTTCTCCTGAAAACGCTCGACTCTCTGAAGGCCGGTTCTGCCAGTTTTCCCAGAGCAGAGAGTGCCTCGTCCTGCTCTCTGCCCTGAATTCCTGTCAGGGTGGCTGCAGGTCGGTGACCGCGGTGGCTAATGTCTTGAATCTTGTAGAACTGGCTGATGGGCAACATTCTCTATTTTACAACCCCTTCCCTTTCGGTCTTAATTTCATCCAACATTTGGGAGGCATTTTGTGACCAATTTGTCCCACGGTGCTAGGAATGCTCATTCCCAGGTCCAGCGAGCAACCTTGTCTTCTAAGCGTTCACCAACCCATTGCTCTCTAGGCCTTTCAGGAGTAGGGTCTTGTTTGTTTGTTTTGTTTTTTTTGGCTGCGTGGCATGTGGGATCTTAGTTCCCCAACCAGGGATCGAACACGCGCCCCCTGCGTTGGGAGCTCGGAGTCTTAACCACTGGACTGCCAGGGAAGTCCCAGCAATGCTCCTTTTTAAATGGATGATTCATTTTCTCAGTTTCTCCTGTTGATTGTGGTCTCCATGATGAATGTAGCTTCCAGTTAATTTGCAGTGCTTTAGACACTTGTTGGGTGTTGCTCAAGAGAAAAGCAGCCCCGTTATCGCTCTGAAGGGTGTTGCGCAGTCCACATCAGGGGATAATCTTGAGGGCTTTCACCACTTCAGAGGCTTTTTTTCTGTCTGGGTGGGATATGCCTCCACCCATCCTGAAAAACCTACTGAGCACACTGGGCAGGATGTGGGTCTCCTGCCACCACTGTTTTATTGTTTGGGGGCGTGTCTCATGCTTCTGTTGCATGGTTTTATTGCTAAGCAAGCCTGCTCTCTTGAGTGATCATTAACTTGCAGGGGTCTCCCATACTTTTTACTTATGATTCCCTAGTGGGATTAACTATTTAATCACCTACTTTGTCCCTTTACTCGGTCCCTATCATCCCCCTCTCCAGGTGTTTACCCTTTTATGCTTAAAATGGAGGCAAGGAGCGAGGAACCTATCATTAACTGCTTCCTGCTGAGAGGGGACCTAGGCCTGCCCGGAAGGGATAAAGCCCCTGGAAGGGATAAAGCCCCTGGCCGACTGGCTGTTCTTGTTGGGAGAACTGCAAGCCAGCGCCACTCTGGTTAGTGCCATCCTTTCAGCCCTCTTGGATGTTAAGCGTCAGAGGATGAGTCTGCAAAAGACATAAATAGAGCAGTAAGCATTCGAAGAGTCATTAAAAGCGATTGTAACCGTAAGTTGGAAGATTCAAACCATTTTTCCCAAACAGTTTCCAAATCTGGAAGAGGATCACTTAAGGCCTCAACCTGTTTGTTTTTAGCTACGCCCGGAACCTCAATGTTTCGTACTTCAGGCTCTGTTGAGTCTTTTATCTCAGGTATAGATTTAATCTGTTGTTTTTTGTTAATATCATTTGGTGATAAGGGTGGCTTCCTTGTCCCTCGAGAGACAGGGTGGCCCCTAATTTAGTTAGTAAGTCCCTTGCATTAAAGAGAGAGGACAATCGGGCACAAACGGAAAGCAATGTAGAAACGACCGGCCATTGCTGTTGCACAAAAGGGGTTCCTGGAAAGTGTGCCTCTGTCTCTTTCCCGACACTCCCGTTACATATTTCTTATGCTTGTTAAGGCTTCTCATTCTTTGGGTTAAGACTGAAAGGGCTGCACCGGTGTCTATGAGAAATTCTATCATGGCCCCCCGCTTAGTGACCACCCAAGGCTCGACACTAGTTATGTACATGGTATCTGTAGGCAGAGCCACTTTTAGCCTCGAGCCCCCTCAGTGTTCTGATTGTGAAGCCATCAAAGGCCCCCGTCACTCTCTGGCGTCTGGGGCATTCCCTCCTCCAATGCCCTGGCTGTTCGGAAAGGGCGCGTGTCACAGTCCTTCCTCCAGTGTCCCTTTGGTCCACACGGGGCACACTGGTCCTGTCTGGGCACCCATGGGCCTTGTGGTCCACCACAGCCAGATTGGCCTGGGAAGGCCGGCCTCCCCTCCAGTGGGCTCTGAGTGGACAAAGCCACTACCATCATTTGGGTCTTTTGTATATATTTCTCTGGGTGCGTTCAGCCTTTTCGGCCATATCCCTATTAGTGAAAACTGAATAAGCCAATTGGAGCAAATCACTCATAGGGGCCTGAGGGCCAGCGGTCGCTTTCTGAATCTTGCGCCTGATGCCTGGGGCAGGCTGGGCTGTGAAATGTGTAGCCACAAGGGCCTGTGCCTTGGGGGAGGAGGGATCCGCATTTATATACTTCTTAAAGTCTTCTATTAACTTTTCTTGAAATACTGTCAGATTTCCATCTGACCCCTGTTGGACTTCTTTCACTTTTTCATAATTGACAGGTTTCACTGTAGATTTTTTCATAGCCTCTATTGAACAATCATATGGTCTCATCTGTCCCTATCAGTAGAATTTACCTGATAATGCCTCGTGCATCTGCCTCCGGGACAGCGTTGTTCCCCACCCGGTGAGTGCCTGGCCCTGTTGGGCTCTGGCTGCCAATATTATACGCTGTTTTTCTCCTGGGGTGCAGCACGGGATAGTAAAATCTGCAGATCCCCCCAAGTGAGAGCAAATGATCGCATTAACCGGGTAAACTTCGTGAAAAGTTCAGGGTCCTCAGAAAAACTTCCCAATTTATCTTCTGCCAGACTTAGATCAGACATTGAGCAAGGCACATGGACTTCTATTTTCCTTGATTTCCATCAGGAACTTCCTCTCAGAGGCAGAGGTAGGGGCAGTTGGTTGGTAACTTAGGCCACTGTGGGTGCTAGCTGGTCCAAGACTTGGGGTACCCAAGTACCCTTGGGGTACAGAGAAGGAGCTCCTGAATATGGTGGGGGCCTCTCTCTCCTCACCCTTGGGTGCGCTTTCCCCTGGGATAAGGGCCTCAGCTGGAGCAGGGCCTCCTGCCTGTGAGATAGCCCTTATTGGAGCAGCCACTTCCATGGCTATAGCACCTTCCACCGGAGCAATAGTTAGCTATCCAAAAGTTTCCTTCCTTTGTCAAAATCCACCGTGCAGGGCTTCCCTGGTGGCGCAGTGTTTGAGGGTCCGCCTGCCGATGCGGGCGACGCGGGTTCGTGCCCCGGTCCGGGAGGCCGCGTACCGCAAAAAAAAAAAAAAAAAAAAAAAAAAAAAAAATCCACCGTGCAATTTAATCAAGATTTGTACTTGCTACTTTAGATGTATCCCTTCCAAAGTAGTCTCCCAACCTGGTGTTAATGGCCAAGTACAGAAGGTGTCCCCAGTGATGTTAACAATGGGTGGGAACTGGGCTGACTGTAAATTGGAAATAAAGGGTCAGCACCCGTAAGGGTCGTAGGGCGGGGAAGACTGACGTCAGGGCACTCCTCCGTTGGGCACTTCTAGTAATTGGGGGAAAAGTACCTTAAGTCCTGGAAGTTGATTCCCTTCAGTTTCCTTGTGCATGACGTGCTTAAGAATACCTGTCAAGAGGCTTTTTATCTAGGAGGGACACAGTCCTTTAAATGATGCTTTTTCTAGTATGTATAATCCCCTGGTTATAGATTATGGGCATCTAATCTTCATCCAAAGACAGATTACAGTGATCAGCTTCAGAAACAAGCTTAGAATATCTTAACTCAATTAAGCTTTAGAATAATATAGCAACAAAGAGCTATTTGAAAAGTGAGTTTTAAGACAGTAGATACTGACCTCAGTTAGCAAAACTAAAATTTAATATCTGTTAAAACATAGTTTTTTCTTTTCTAAATAACCTTCAGTTTTACCAAATATAGCCAAATTAAGATTAATTTGTAAAATAAGTCTGGTTAATCAATAACATAGGCTTGTATTATAATTTGTCCAGTAAAGTGGTTGCCTTGATCACTAAAATTTATAGAAACTATACCCAAGTGAAAAACACGTTTTTAAACCATTCTTTTTTCCACTGTGAGGGCATCAGCCTTGTAGCCAAGAAAGGGTTTAAACCATTAAATGAAAAATGGGGTTTGCCAGGGATCCAGGAAGAGCCAAGTGGCTGTCTTGGATTTCCCATAGCCCTGACTGTTGAATTTGCAGCTATTATTTACCCATTTAATTTCTCTCATTTAGTAGCAGACTGTGGCCATGCTACAAGTACATCAGGACGGCAAAAGTCTGACAATGAGGGGTTAATTTTCTTGCTGACAGATTTTACAACAAAAATAAAAAGTATGAACTTAGTGACTTTCAGCAAACCCAGGTACAATAAAAATACTGTGCTTAATGCTGATGACTCTAAAGACATGTCTGTATTAATTAACAAATTTTAATAACAAACTTTAATACCAGATATTAATTTAATATTAAATATTTCTCAGGTCATGTGAACCTGAAATACATTTAGCTTAGTTTCTCTTATATTCAGAAATGTTTAATTTGTAAGCACTTTTTTTTTAGCCTATTAAACTGAGCTCATTTACAAATTAACCTTAGCAATACTATCTAAAGACAAGACCACGTAAGACACACATATATCCAGACAGAGATCTCATAGTTTCATTTTAAAACTTGCTCATAAGACAGGCATTGCAAAACAAAACTTACCAGTTTATAAATAACAGTTGGAATAGTTACGTTTACAGACTTGAGTATAACAGGGACAGACCTAGAATGTACGTGTGTCCTTCCGTGTCTCTAAACATCCATATCATTGTTCCTCTGGTCTGTACGTAGATCTCTCATCAGAGTCCTAAAGCATTCGGGGTTGACCAGCCGCCTAAAAGGGGCACACATTGGGGGAGTGTCCTCCCCAGTCCTCCTGGCATCCACGGCCCCTCTAGGACCCAACCCCCCTCCTTCTTATCTTACCACTGCCCCTTTGTGGTTGCCAGCCGAAACCACTGAAATGTGTCTTGGGGGTCTCTGAGGAGCTTGTTCTTCAGCGAGAGGCAAAGTGATTTATTAGACTAGGACGCTTGTGAGGCTTGCGGGTGGGTGAGAGGGTGCCGCCCCGAGAACTTAGTGGGCTCCTGTTTTATAATCAAAGGAAAAGTGGGGAGGAGGAGAGGACCACCTCTTCCTCATTCTTGAGTAGACACTCAAGCTTCCATCATCAGCTCCTCCTCCACATCGGGTGGGGGATTTTTCTTGTCCCTACATGGCCAAACGGACTGTCATGGAACAACGGAAATGAGGACAAAAGGTGGTAACATATACTAAAATATGATAAACCATCTCAGCTTTCAGCATAATGTCACCTTTTCCTTATTTACTTGTTTTTAGTGTGTGCAGAGGAGCGTGTCTAGGAATCGACTTACTGAGCTCACTGGGCAGATGTGGGTCTCCTGCCACCATTGTTTTATTGTTCGGGGGGCATGTCTCAGGCTTCCGTTGCATGGTTTTGTGGTGAAGCGAACCCGCTTTCTTGAGTGATCATTAACTTACAGGGGTCTCCCGTGCCTTTTTCTTTACTTGCAGTCCCCTAGTGGGATTAACTATTCAATCGCCTACTTTGTCCCTTTACTCTGTCCCTATCAACTTGAGTAAAGTCTATTTGCCAGTCCTTGGTGGCTCGTGGAGTCCTCTGCGTTGGGTCGCCATCTGGGGAGATCGGACAGCAGTATTTGGGTTATTTTTAGCACAAATCACGCAGTTTTCCGTGACGCCCTGGATGGCCCTTTGTAGGTCAGGCCCTATGATATATTTTTGAATCTATGGTAAGGTGGCATCCCTCCCGTGGTGGGTACTGTTACGAAGGTGCTGCAGCACAGCGTCCACGAACGCCTCGGAAATCAAGTCAGTTCCACGTGCACTACGTTTCTGGCCAGGCGAGGCGTGATCCAGAGTGAACCCCCACTCTTCGGCCCTCTCCTTGTCCTTTTCTGAATATCCCGGCTGGTATTTTGACAAGTCAGTCTGCGGGAGAAGCGACCCTACGATGGCTTGGTAATCGCCTGCCTTTGCTACTTTCTTTGCAGCTTGGTCAGCTAACGGGGTTGCCTTTTGTTACACGAGTCTCACCCTCCTGGTGGCCTGGGCGGTGCATCAGGGCCACTTGTGAGGGCTTGTGGACTGCCCCTAATAGCGACAGGATGGCAGAAGCACGTTTTATGCCTTTACTGTTTGAAGTGAGGAGCCCCCTTTCTCTCCAGATCGCGCTGTGAGCGTGCACCACGGAGAATGCGTAGCGGGAGTCTGTCTATATATTTACTCGCTTGCCTTCAGGGCGTAGTAGGGCTCTTGCCAGAGTAACGATTTCTGCCTTCTGAGCTGAGCTCCTGGGGGCAGGGCTTTTGCTTCAGCAATCCTTTCAAGGGTTACCACCACCTACCCAGCACGTCAGCTACCTTGGTCCCTGATGCCGCCTCTAAGTGTGAACAGTTCCGTCCCTGCCTCGGCCAGGAGTTGTCCGTTCACCCTGGTCTGCTAGAGGACGCCAGCTCCACGACGCGCGGGCCGCTGCGCTCTGGCGATTCTGCAGCAGCGGTCGGGACCAGTGGTGGCTGCCTTTAGGGCCGAAGTGCCCCGAAATGTTGCGTTGGGATTGTCTAAGAGAATGGCCCGGTCCTTTCCCATTCTCCCAGAAGTCAGCCAGTAGCCCCCCTTTTTGCTCCAGTAAAGAAAGGACATGGTGAGAGACATACACAGTGGTGGGTTGTCCAGGGTAAACTGCTCAGCTTCCAGAAGTCTGTCGCAAGGAGCTGCTACAGCTCAAAGGCAAGGTGGCCGTCCCTTAACAGTGTGTTCTAGTTGTCTTGAGAATTAGGCAACAGGTCGAAGGACATTCCCCAGAATTTGAATTAACACCCCAAGATTTGTCTCTCATGGACGTATAATCTGAAAGGTTTCTTTCAGTCTGGTTGTCCCAAAGCCGGAGCTGAGACTAACTTTGTTTTTATTGTTTCAAAGGCTGTTTGGCCCTCTTTAGTCCAAGTAAGGGGCTCAAAATCATGTCCCTTTAAAGCCTCATAGAGGGGCTTTACTCTGAGCCTATAGTTGGGATCCAGATCCGATAGAATCCTGCCATTCCCAGAAACGCCCTCAGTCATCTGCAACTCTTGGGTGTTCCCAAGCCTGCAACTGCCCGTTTTCTATCAAGCAAAAGACCCCGCTGCCCTTGGGAAAGGATAAAACCTAGCTACGTGACTTGTTGCTTACATACTTGAGCCTTTTTTCTGGGAGACCTTACATCCACAGTTGGCCAAACAGCTCAGGGTTCTGATGGTATTTTGTAGACACTTATCATTTGTAGGGCTCGCTATGAGCAAATGGTCCACATTTTGGAGGAAGAGTCCTTCATCCAATATTAAGTCTCTAAGGTCCCTAGCCAACATTTCCCCAAACAAGGTAGGGGAATCCTTAAATCCTGGAGGCAGGACCGTCCAACAATACTGTTGGACTACCTGTCTTTCTGGGTCCTGCCATTCAAAAGCAAACAGCTGCTGTGATTCTTCTGCAATAGGAATGCAGGAAAAAAGCATCCTTCAAGTCAAAAACAGAACCAGCTGTGTGCTCCTGGAATAGTTGTGAGCAGAGTGGATGGATTAGGTACCACAGGGTGCAAATCTTGGATTTTTTCATTAATAGCTCTCAAGTCTGGGACAAAGAGATACTCTGTTGAGTTTGGCTGTTTGACTAGGAGGATAGGGGTTTTATATGGGGACCTGCAAGGTTTAACCTGATTAAACCAACTTTTTGAAAATTGGCTAAATTCCCTTTTGGGCCTCTTGGCTCAGAGGGTATTGTATTAGATTAGGTGTCCCAGCGCATCCCTTTTTTTTGCCATGCTGTGCGGCTTGCGGGATCGGGATTTAGTTCCCTGACCAGAAATCGAACCCGGGCTACCGCAATGAAAGCGCCGAGTCCTAACCAGTGGACCACCAGGGAATTCCCTCCAGAGTCCCTTTTTAACATGATTTGTATTGGCCATGCATTTTTGGCCTTCCCTGGGGTGCCATCGACCCACACTTCTGCCTTACCTTTTCAGACCTGGAGCGGGGGGAACGGGGGTGGAGTGGGTGAGAGCTCAGTCTCCTTTTCTGGGGCGTCCATGAGTGCCATCTTTAGGCTTACAGTGTACTCCTGTGGGACCCCGATGTCAAGCTGTTCTGGCGAAAAAGTTGCTTGAGTGCTTAATTTACAAAAGACGGACTGATTAGACATACCGGCATATATAAGAAACTGTGTTTCAGGGTGAGGTCCCCTAATTAGCATTCTAGAGGTTATAAGAAAGAAAGATTTTGTCCTTCTCCAGAAACTCCTGTGACTGTGGATTGAGATGTTTTCTGTGCCACCGTGCTGTTTATCACAGAGTGTGTTGCACCCGTATCTATCAGAAAGTCAATCAACTTGTCCCCCACTGTCAAAGTTACCTGGGGCTCCCGTGGGGAAATTGGAATTGGACACCTCAAGTCCAAGGGAGCCCCTGGGCCGCTTTATTCATCTTCAGAGCGTTGTTCTCTCTCTACCATAGGAGAGGCTCCCGTCTTTCTTTTGTTGTTTTCCTTCTTATTCCTTAGCTGAGCGCAGTCTTTTCCAGTGCCCTTCCTCCTTACAGTAAGCACACTGTTCCCTCCCCGGTGGGGCTCACCTCTCTCCAGGCTACTCGCCTTCCGGGAATCCAGTGCTGCCACCAGATAAGTGGTGTCAAGTCTTGCAAAGAGCTCCTTTCGTTGTTCCCTGTTGTCGAACACTTTAAGAACAACATCTACCACTTGAGAAGGGTTCATTCCAAATGCACCATCTAACTTTGTAATTTTCTTCTTATATCTGGGGCGCTTTGCCCAACGAAGGTCATACTTACCATTCCCATATTTGGGGGGGCCTCGGGGTCTGCATCAGTGTAGCGCCTATAAGCTTGATAAATTCTTTCTAGAAACTCTGATGGACACTCATTGGGTCTTGGTGTATCTCTTGAATTTTGTTTAAGCTCTTTTGCCTAGCTACTCCCTTTCGAAGACCCGCTGAGATACACTTCCTATAATGCTCTAGGTGCGGCATATCTCCGTTATTAGGTTCCCAGTCAGGCTCAGGAGGAACTGCCAGATTTGCTTCTGGAGTTCCACCCGGTCCGCTAGATGGAGCTAGTGCACTTCCTCTCTAGTCTTGTCAACGAGCATCCGCCTTTCATCCCCAGTAAGCATCGTATTCATACGGGTGTGGATGTCCGCCCGAGAGGGATGGTGAGTGGCAAAGATAGAAGTGAAAAGTTCAGTCATGTGGAGGTATGTAGGTTATGGTTTTTCCAGTTAAATCAAATTGAGAATGGATTGTGCCTCCATTGAAACCCAGCTGATTGGCCATCTGCATTAAGGCCTCCTACGGGGTATCGGTGCAAGGGAAGTTCCCTGCTCCAGAAGTAGCTCCCAGTCCAAACTGGATGCTCTGTCGCATCTTAGATGGTGACACCAAACCAGGTCGTATCGGTGCAAGGGAAATTCCCTGCTCCAGAAGTGGCTCCCAGTCCAAACTGGATGCTCTGTCGCATCTTAGATGGTGACACCAAACCAGGTCCCTGTGCCCCAGGGGTTAACACAGAAACTTCTAATCGGTCCCCATAAGTAGGGGAAACAGGAGGTGGTGAAAGGAGTGAATATGTTGGTGGCACGGGGGCAGTCGGAACCACCACTGGTGTAGACTGTTCGGCCAGTGGGGGAGCCAGGTTGGCCGGAGGGGGAGGTTAAGTTTTGAAATACTATGTCTTCAGTCTCATTTTCTCCCTCTCCCTCTTGTAGAACAGATTTTCCCTTGGTTTTCCTTTCAGACCACCGTACCGTAAGGCGGCAGCTGTCTGACTTCTTTTTCTCATGATGCAATAGCGTAAATGCTTCTACATATGGAATCTCATCATTTTTACCTGCTCAATTCTAATTGCAAGATTGTATAAGGGAGCCATTCAGGGCCCACTGCTCTCCTGATCCTAACATACACTGGGGCCACACACTATACAACAGAATATCTCTTTTTAGTCATAGGCCCACAGCTATATTTTGCCCATTCATTTAAGATATGCCCCAAAGGGCTTTCCTTAGGGACAGATATATTTATAAATTCAAGAGCAACAAAACACAAAAGGCACAAATTCCAATACCGAAAGTACAAACAAATTGCATCGTGAATGAATACAAAACAAAAGCAAACAAACTGGTTCACAGAGTTCCAACAAAACTTCCCCTCTCCAACAGGGTACCCCAGTCAAATGCAAAACAAATTGGCTTTTCCCTTACAGGAAAAGCCGAAATTGAGAGCGTAGTAAGTTCCCAGTTGTACACATCAGACATACCTACTGTCTGGGGCCCGTCGATTCCATCTGTACGGAGCTCCCAGATGTCGCTTCCTTGCTCCCGCCGCCAAGTGCTGGGGCAGCCGGTGCTGCTTCAGGGGACTTTAAAGGGAAGACCCTCAGGACAAGGGGTCCCAGCAGCTGCTAGGGCCGTACCTGAAAATTCCCCACCCGGGGCTGACCACAAGCAGCAAGGACCCTGCCGGCTCCGCCACAATTGATATAGAGCCCAAGGCCGTTCTGCTCGCTGCACGACAGGCCAGTAAATTGAGGCGAGTTGCTGGGGCAAGGCATAGCGACTTTTTATTCGGAAAAGAAGATGGCGGACCAGTGTCTCCACGAGACATCTTCCCCCAGTCAGATTTCGGGCTCCTTTTATACAGAGGAGGGGTGCTTTGCGGCTGGTTGTTGCAGACTTGGTGACCGCGCCGGCAAAGGGGGCGAGTGGGCAAACGGGGGCTGGACTGCGGCCCGAGGAGACTGTGGCCACGAGGGCCACCGCCACACTGACTGCACCGGCAACGCCCCGCACGCGCCCTGCCCCTAATACAACAGTAGCCAAAGGCCTCTGCATGGTGTGTCTCACCAGTCTGTTGTGGTCCAGGAAATGGTTCTCTCTTGTTGCTTCTTCCCATATTTAGTTATACTATTAAAATCACTGGTCTTATAAGACTATATATGGTCACTTGTTTCAAGTCACCTAGTCATCATTTTTACCGGAGGCTCAGTCACACACTTGGTAATGCAATAAACCATCTTGTAAAATAGGCAGAACACAAGTAGTATAGTAACATTAATAAGGTCATAAGTAAGTATTTAAAAGAACTTCTATTAAGTGCGGCCCAGTATCTCCCCAGGTCTGTTGAACAGTCTGTTCTGCACCAGTTGGTATCTTTAAGGTAAATGATATATTGTTATTGTACATGAAGTTCACTGAAGATGTCTAGACGTACAAGGTGAGTGCTGAGTCATTACTGATGAAGGAGAAGGAAACAGCACGTCCTGGGACGTGTGTGAGCCCCCGGGACAGACTGCCAAGTGAGTGTCCTTGGCTTCATGCAGGAAAGATTTCGAGAGCGAGCTGTAGTAAAGTGACAGCAGGTTGATTCAAAGAGATGCACATTCCGTAGGCAGAACACGGGCCTTCCCAGAAATTGAGTGGCGCTGGGACGTGGGGTTGGTTAGTTTTCATGGGCTGGGTAATCTCATATGCTAATGAGTAGGAGGAATGGTTAACTATTTTAGGGAAGGGCAGGATTTCCGGGCATTGGGCCACTGCCCACTTTTTGGGCTTTTATGGGCAGCCTGGGAACTGTCCTGGCGCCTGTGGGCGTGTCGTTTGGCATATGCTAATGTTACCCTGAGAGGGAAATGAGGCTCCAGGTCCACTGGAAGTCGAGTCTTCTGCCATTTTGGGCCTAGTTGGTTCTAACCAGTTTTTGTCATATCCTGTTTTTCTCAATGCTTGTGTCCCCCTCTTCATTCTTTTAATGGTTGTGCCCTGCTGCCTTCCTGCCTGTCTCACTGTGACCCTTTAGAGGATTGAGGATGTTACATGGCTGCGGCCAGAGGGATAAAACTTGATCTTTATGGCTGAGAAGATATTTCTGCCATTGGGGAGGTCCGGCTTACACAGTGCACACCAGAGGGGAGGGAGGAGGCCAAAATGGGCAGTGAAAAATTTTACGTTTAAATTTTTCCTGTCTTGCCTTAAACTGTGAGTTTTTATCTCATCAGTGTCTTCCCAGGAAGCAGGCATCTTTCTCCATCCCGCGTCCTCTGACTGTGTGGGCAAAGGCAATCGGGAGACACAGAGAGGGACTGAGAGAGCAACAGGAAACTGAGGGGAAAAGAAGAGTGGGCGAGGTCAGAGGGCAGTGTAGAGGATGGGTGAGTGTCTTGCAAAGAGATGGGAAGAATGAAAGAGAATAAGCAGTGAAAGTAGCAGATGAGTAAAATAGAGTGTATAGAAAATCGGGATCTCCAGGGAGATGAAGGGATTAAGGCAGAATAGGAGAGGAGCCCTTGATCAGCGGTAACAGCATCGTCAACGGTGCTGAGGCATCTCCCATGGAGAGTCGGGGGAGGGGATAGAAGAGATGAACCCATGTCCTACAGAGCACCTTGATGCTGGGAGAGGAAAAGAAGAGGAGAAAAGAGGAGAGCAGAGGAAGAGAGAGAGCAGGAAGGAAGCACAGCCACCAGGGGGTGCTGGAGAGTGGGGAGGGAGAATAACAGGGACAGGAGGGGTGTAACCAGAGGGCAGAGAGAGAGCAGAGATGGGGGAAGAAAGAGGCAGAAATACATAGAGATGTAGGTCATCAGAAAGGTCGGGGAGAAAGCATCAATAGGGGACACAAGTTGCAGAGTGGGGCAGGACAGGAGTGAGAAAATAGGAGGGGAGAAACAGCAGGAGACTAGAGGGGAACAAAAAGACAGAGACATAGAAAGCACCAGGGAGACCGATAAACAGAATGAAATGGAAACGCAGAGTGGTGCAGGTGGAGACCTGGAGACGATCACACTGTCATAGAGCCCAGCAGTGCGCAGCCCTTAGCACAGGGCCCTTGGCGCACGCTGTGGCCCCCATCTCCGTTACCAGGCAACGGTTACCAGGAGACCACTGAAGGGATGGTTGGAGTGGCCTTAGAGCTCCCGTTCAGCCACTGGTCGGCGCCACAGTGAGCCCCTCCCTCAAAGCGACAACTGTCAATGAGTGACATTTAGTGGACCCATTCAGCCAAATGTCTGCGGAGTGGTGGTCGTCAGGCAGAGTGAAGTAAGAGAGGGATCCCGGCCTTCTCCCCTCCCCTTCTCCTTGGGCCGGCAGGTGAGCTGGGAGGCCGAGGGAACGGGCTGGGGGTGTGTCTTGCGGGGATCCAGAGCCCTCGCCAAGGCCGCCCACTGCCCGGGCCCTGAGGCAGCGGTGACCCTCTCCCCCATCCCCGCCTCTGCGACCTAATGGCAGCGGCAGTCTGCATGGGCCGCTGTCTGCGGGACCTGGCCCCTTGCCGTTAGGCGGCCAGAGGAGCCGGAGGGCCAGTTGGGTCCTGGGTGCCTGGCTCTCTCAGCGATCACAGCTGGGCAGGGTCTGGGGACCTGGCCCTGAGGGAGCTGCCAACTGAGATCTGCTTCTTCAGCCAGGCCTGGGCACTGGCGGGAGGACCCAAACCTGGTTGTGGACGAATGCGCCGGCGCAGGGTAACTGGCCCCCCTGCAGGGACCCCCTTCTCTTAAACAGGCCTGGACCTCGGAGGGTGAAAGTTGTGCCTTGGCACCTTCCCCTTTCTTGTCAGGACAGAGAGTAACATTTGTCTGGTGGAGGTTTACAGGAACATCTTCACCTGACCATGACCTGACCTCAAGTACAAGGGATCTGCCACCACGAAGTCTGCAACAACTAACCACTCCTGTCATCACCGCTCCTAGAAGAGGGCTTTGCTGGAAGCTTTCAGGGAGTTTGGGGTTTTTAAGGCATGAGCCACCCATCTCCTTGCATGGCCCTGCGGCAAACCTTTCTCTTCCAAACCCCAACGTTTGCTATTGTTTGGCCCCACTGTGCGTCAGGCACAGGGACTTGCGTTTTGGTAACAGTACTCAGTGGAGTAAACCAGACAGAGATAGACACATGATATCACTTATGTGGAATCTAAAAAAATGGTACAAATGAACTTACTGACAAAGCAGAACTAGACTCACAGACATTGAAAACAAACTTATGGTTCCCAAAGGTAGAGGGAGAGATAAATTAGGAGTTCGGGATTTACAAATACACACTACTACATATAGAATAATTAAACAACAAGGATCTACTGTATAGCACAGGGAACTATATTCAGTATCTTATAATAACCTATAATGGAAAATAATCCGAAAAAGAAAATACAGAGACTTCCTTGGTGGTGCAGTGGTTGAGAGTCCACCTGCCAATGCAGGGGACACAGGTTCGAGCCCTGGTCCGGAAAGATCCCACATGCTCCAGAGCAGCTAGGCCTGTGTGCCACAACTACTGAGCCTGCGCTCTAGAGCCCGTGCTCCACAATACAATGAGAAGCCCACGCACTGCAACAAAGACCCAATGCAGCCATAAATGAATATATATTTTATTCATTCATTTATTTAATATATATATACTTCAGTTAAAAAAGGGATAAGCTACACTATTTGATCTTCAAAGATCTGTCATGCACTGAACAAAAAAAAAGTGTGGGAACTTACTTGCTGGTCTCTGTGGGAGTTTTCTGTCCTGAGCCCCTCCTGGGACAGTGGGCAGCAGAGGACCGTCTGTTCCACATGCTGAGGGCTTCCCTGTGTGTGTGGTGGTGACACAGGAAGGGGGTGTGTCGATTCTAAGCATTAAACGGCATCTTTTCCACTTTCAAGGTCGACTTGAAAGACTCCTACTGCCTGAGGAAGAAGCCCGGAAGAGGAGGGAGAGGAAAGAAAGAGGAGTCAGGAATGGCTCTTTCTCAGGTAAAGTCATATTCTCAGTTGATTTCTCTGTCCTTCCTGAAATGCCCTTCTTTGGACTCGCCGATCTTGTCTGACTCTGCAGTATCCTGCCTGACACCTGTACATCACAGTCATCCGGGGCCTTCCCTCAGGGCCTGTCCTCTCCACTTAGATCCCGTCTCCCCGTGACCCAGTGACCTGGGACTTGTGAGGAGGCTCCACTGGGCCTAGTCCTGGGCAGGGCTTCACACCCATGGACTGGAGACAGGGTGTCATTGCTACTGGACAGCAGGGATTGTTGAGGGGCCCCTGAAAACCAGGATAAAGAAGCTGCACATGCAAGTCAGGTAATAATATGCACTTATGCCCGGTAAATTGTAGGAAACAGAGTAATTACAGCAAATACCCTCTGACTTTTCATGCTGCATTAGAAGCGAAATGGGTGTGTCACTGATTTAAAAATCGTTAATGATTGGGAATGGAATGGAAAGTTCAGAGATACATCAGTGATTGATAGAGGGTGTTTCATTCTATCATTGATTTTAAACTTTGAAATCAACCTAAATCTCTGACCCATGGAGATTCTTAGCCCATTTTGATCATCTCCGGTCCTTGGAGGTTACTTTTTTTTCACTGTTGGTTGCCTCCTCTGACACATAGAAGTTTCTCATTCTGATGCAGGTAAGGTTCCAGCTTTATACTTTTGCCAGTAGATACCTGGTTTCCCAGCACCGTTTGTTACTGAGACTGTCCTTTTTCTATTGTGTGGTATTGGCACCCTTGAAAATGCATTCTACATATATGCAAAATTAATTCTGAGCGTTCTCTTCTGTTACGTTACATATCTGTGTTGATGCCAGTACCACACCATCTTGATTATTTCGTGATATGTTTTGCGCATTGACTTTTGGTATCCTGCAACTTTTCTAGGGGTTTTTAAAATTTTTATTTTATTTTTGGTTGCATTGAGTCTTCGTTGCTGCACACAGGCTTTCTCTAGTTGCGGCGAGCAGGGGCTACTCTGTTGCAGTGCATGGCAGTGCGTGGGCTTCTCATTGTGGTGGCTTCTCTTGTTGCGGAGCATAGGCACTAGGGCGCGCAGGCTTCAGTAGTTGTGGCGCACAGGCTTATTTGCTCTGCAGCATGTGGGATCTTCCCAGACCAGGGCTCGAACCCGTGTCCCCTGCATTGGCAGGCGGATTCTCAACCACTGTGCCACCAGGGAAGCTCTAGAGTTTTTTGATGTAGCAGTTTCCCTGTGGAATCTTTACTGTTTTTACATATAAAAGTTATCATCTACGAAAAAAGATAATTTTACTTTTTTCAATTTGGGTAACTTTTTCTTATCTAATTTCTCTGGTGAGGGCTTTCTGTACTTTGTTGGACAATAGTGCAAAGAGTGTGTATCCTTGCCTTCTTCCTGATCTGAGAAGGAAAGCTTTCTAGTTGAGTGTTTATATCTCTCTTTTTTTCTTTTTGGCCTTGTGGTGGGATCTTAGTTCCCTGACCAGGGATTGAACCTGGGCCACGACAGTGAAAGTGCTGAGTCCTAACCACTGGACCGCCAGGGAATTCCCAGAGTTTTTATATCTTGAAATGTAGTTGAATTTTGTGAAATGCATTTTTCTGCATCAATTGAGATGATCATGTGTTTCTTCCTTTATTCTGTTAATGTGGTGTATCACATGAATTGATTTTTTTTATAGTAATAAAGTCCACTTGGTCATGATGTAGAATCATTTTCATGTGTTGTTGAATTTGGTTGGGTACTATTTTATTGAGGATTTTTGCTTCAGTATTCACTGGGGATATTGGTTTGTACTTTTCTCTGCTTCGTGTGTCTTTCTCTGGGCTTGGTATAGAATCATGCAGGCTCCACGAATGAGTTTGCCAGTGTTCCCTCTACAGCTCTTCGGCAGTTTTTTTTTATTCAGGATTAGAGGTAATTCTTCTGTAAAGGTTTGGTAGGATTATGCAGTGAAGTCATCTGGTTTTGGCTTTTTCCTTGTTTGAGATTTCTGATTACTGCTTGAACCTCTCTAGTTATAATTCTTTTCAAGATAAGAGCTTAGTAGGTTGTTTCATGAATTTACCTGTATCTTCTAGATTATGTAATCTGTAAGCATTATTGTTCACAGGACCCCTTACAGCTTTAAAAAACATTTCTGTGACAACAGTTGAAATCTCTCCTCTTTCATGTTTTTAGTTATCTAAATCTTTTTTTTCTTACTCTAGCCAAGGTTTTGTAAATTTAATTTTTTCAAAACACCAACTCAGTTCTTACTTTTATATTCATTATAGTACATTTATCTCTGGTGTAATCTTTTTTATTTACCTCTTTCCTTTTGTTAAATTTTAGTTTATTCTTTTTCTCTATTTACTTTAGTAAAAATAGATTTCTGATTTGACTTCCCTGTTAGTACAGCTTTCACTACGTTTTATAAATTTTTGTATGTTTTCATTTTCATCCAGATATTTTAAAAATTCCTTTGTGATTTCTTCTTTGACCCATTGGTTATTTATGAATACGTTTTATTTCCACATTTTGGAGATTTTTTCGTTTTCATTCTGCTGTTTATTTCTAATTTCACTGCTTTGTAGTTTGAGAAAAATTTAAGAAGACTGAGAGCATAATGAATTAAGATTTCTTTTATGTCCTAACATGTGGTCTCTCATGGAGAATGTTTTATTCTTCAGAAGTGTGTGTTTTCTGGTGGTGTTTGTTAGGTCCAGTCAGTCTACAGTGTTGTTCAAGTCCTCTGTTTCCTTATTGATGTTCTCTTTGGTTCCACCCATCCAAAAAACTGGGGTATTAAGGTCTCATACAATTATGGGGCTGCTATTTCTCTTTCTGTTAATGTCTCCTTCTTTTTTGGGGGGAGCTTTAATGTTAGATGTATATCTTCTTGGTGAATTGATCCTTTTAACAGTATATATTGTCCTTCATCTCTTGTATCAGCTTTTGTTTTTATATTGTCTGACATTGTGTAGTCACCTCGGGTCTCTTTAGGATGGAATGTCTTTTTCCACTCTTTCACTCTTGGCCTTTCCATGGCTGTAGATTTTAGATTTGTGATTGTTAACAGTTCCCACTCTCTGTAGGCACACTGTACAGTGGTGAAAGGCAGGAGCCCTGGCCAGCAGCACCCTTCACTGCAACTTCAGAGGGAATGCATCCAGTGTTTTCTTCTGATTATGATGTTTGTTTGGTGAAATGTTCTTCTTAACAATATATTTTTTTCTATATTCCTTTTTGTCATGATTTTTAATTCTCCAGGAAGTTTTTAACTTTATTATTGTGTTGTCTTTTTCTTAATATGTTAAATTAATGTATAACAGTAATAACTTCTAATTTTGAGTCAATGTTTTATAAGTGGAATACAGAGATTTCTGATGACTGCTTGAACCTCTCTAGTTATAATTCTTTTCAAGATAAGAGCTTAGTAGGTTGTTTCATGAATTTACCTGTATCTTCTAGATTATGTAATCTGTAAGCATTATTGTTCACAGGACCCCTTACAGCTTTAAAAAACATTTCTGTGACAACAGTTGAAATCTCTCCTCTTTCATGTTTTTAGTTATCTAAATCTTTTTTTTCTTACTCTAGCCAAGGTTTTGTAAATTTAATTTTTTCAAAACACCAACTCAGTTCTTACTTTTATATTCATTATAGTACATTTATCTCTGGTGTAATCTTTTTTATTTACCTCTTTCCTTTTGTTAAATTTTAGTTTATTCTTTTTCTCTATTTACTTTAGTAAAAATAGATTTCTGATTTGACTTCCCTGTTAGTACAGCTTTCACTACGTTTTATAAATTTTTGTATGTTTTCATTTTCATCCAGATATTTTAAAAATTCCTTTGTGATTTCTTCTTTGACCCATTGGTTATTTATGAATACGTTTTATTTCCACATTTTGGAGATTTTTTCGTTTTCATTCTGCTGTTTATTTCTAATTTCACTGCTTTGTAGTTTGAGAAAAATTTAAGAAGACTGAGAGCATAATGAATTAAGATTTCTTTTATGTCCTAACATGTGGTCTCTCATGGAGAATGTTTTATTCTTCAGAAGTGTGTGTTTTCTGGTGGTGTTTGTTAGGTCCAGTCAGTCTACAGTGTTGTTCAAGTCCTCTGTTTCCTTATTGATGTTCTCTTTGGTTCCACCCATCCAAAAAACTGGGGTATTAAGGTCTCATACAATTATGGGGCTGCTATTTCTCTTTCTGTTAATGTCTCCTTCTTTTTTGGGGGGAGCTTTAATGTTAGATGTATATCTTCTTGGTGAATTGATCCTTTTAACAGTATATATTGTCCTTCATCTCTTGTATCAGCTTTTGTTTTTATATTGTCTGACATTGTGTAGTCACCTCGGGTCTCTTTAGGATGGAATGTCTTTTTCCACTCTTTCACTCTTGGCCTTTCCATGGCTGTAGATTTTAGATTTGTGATTGTTAACAGTTCCCACTCTCTGTAGGCACACTGTACAGTGGTGAAAGGCAGGAGCCCTGGCCAGCAGCACCCTTCACTGCAACTTCAGAGGGAATGCATCCAGTGTTTTCTTCTGATTATGATGTTTGTTTGGTGAAATGTTCTTCTTAACAATATATTTTTTTCTATATTCCTTTTTGTCATGATTTTTAATTCTCCAGGAAGTTTTTAACTTTATTATTGTGTTGTCTTTTTCTTAATATGTTAAATTAATGTATAACAGTAATAACTTCTAATTTTGAGTCAATGTTTTATAAGTGGAATACACAAACTTTTGCATTTTGTAATACCTAGCTGTTTTAATTTTGGTGGATAAAACTATATTTCTGAATATAGGTCTTATACAGAGATGATAGATACAGAGATAGGAGTGAAAGTTTTGTATTTTTCTCTGTATGTTTGTACCATTTTTCTTTTACTAGACCAGTATAAAAATAATGTTGACAAACTAAATTAAGTGCAGGTAATTCTTGTTGTTCAAAAATGCTGAAATAAATGTGGAGGAAAATGGTAATGGAAAATGTTATCCAAAAATATGTCACTAGACAACTCCTATCTTTTGTTTTTTCTTTGGCCAAGCCAAGTGTCTTGTGGGATCTTAGTTCCCTGACCAGGGATTGAACCTGGGGCTGTGGCAGTGAAATCACCTCCCTGGGCCCACAAGTTCCTATAAAGCCCCAATGTATAAGGGGACAGTGGCCTTAGGTGGGGAGACCTCATCTAACCCCAGCTTGAAAAAGTGAGTCTGAATCTAGTTCAGATGCTCTAAGTCCTCCAGAAGTCCTCCAGAAAGAGCAGTTTAATAAAAGGCTTTGGGTTAAGCTTTCAGAAGATAATATATAGAGAGAGCTGGATATTCCATTTAATCAATCAACATTAGTTAAAAATCAGGAACAAATGAAAACTGTTCAGTGAGATAGACAAAAAACAAAAAGCTTACTTTTTTGGAAGCTTATCATTGTTTTCAGCCTGTCCCCCCAATCTGCTAAGGCCCAAGGCATCTTGAGATGAGTTTTCTGTCTCTGACATACCAGCTAGGAGGAAGCAGAGTGGTCGAGATATTCAGAGAAAATCAACACGGCCAAGTTAGGTGTTTCTGTAACAGGTGGAGGAGTATCTGCAGGGAGAGTGAAGAAAAGTGTAAAGGCGAACTTTCTGACCAGACAACAAACACACACACAAAAATGCTCCAGAGGCAGTAAGGCCTGGACACCTAGGGGAGGCTGAGTTACTCAAGGCAGACGATCGTTGCCCGCCCTGTTCTCTGGGTCGTGTGAGGACCCGCTGAGAAAACGGAAGCCGCCTCAGCATCCGCTCTGGAGAGCACCCAGCTCGTGCGTGTGAAAGGGACTACATGGGATGGTGGCAGGGGGGTGGCCACACAGAAGGTGCACACAGAGCCAGTTCACCATATTTGTCTTTGATTATGTCTGGTTCCCTTGACAGCAGTGACCCATCTAATGTCACTCACGTCACAAACATCCCGTTGCAACTTCGTGTTCATTTCCTCAGATACGATGAGGTCTTCTCTGGCTGTGTCCAGACCTTCCTCCCGCCCCGTCACGTGAGTACAGAGGGCGGCCAGCTCCTTCATCTGGCTCTGCTCTCGACTGCTTGTCTGAGGTTTCCCGGAGCTCGGGCCAGGTCTTCCTCGTGAGAACCATCGGAAGATCTCTAACGGGGGAAAGAATCCTTAAACGGCCTTGTTCGGTGAGGGACAAAATAAAGCACTTCCGGGAAATCGCTAAGATCAAAACTGCCTTCTGCATGCTGTGGGCTCACACGACTGTCACGGCTGCTCAGGTCTAAGCGGTGTGTTGGCGACACGTTCCCAACAGACCTGCACAGACTGGACGGGTGAGATGAGAACCAGACAGAGAGGGAGACAAGGACTTGCCTTTCCATTCATGCTCGGCGTGTTTTCTTGCTCGTGGTTTATGTCAAGCACCCCCGTCTGTTAAAGAGCAGAAAAACCAGAAGAAGACATTAAGAATCATTAGCTAAGGGCCTTTCCTGGTGCTCCAGTGGATAACACTTGGCACTCCCAATGCAGGGGGCCCGGGTTTGATCCCTGGTCGGGGAACTAGATCCCACACGCTGCTCAGTGTGGGCAATCAAGTTAGAGAAATTCCCCCTCAAATGTACTAAAATTACATTAACTCTCATCATAAATTTCAAGCAAGGTGTGAGAACCCTGAACTGGTCAACCCCAGTCTGCTTGGTGGGAAGATGTTGAAAATGTGTTTAAAAGCAGACAGAGTGGATCATCTTTTGAGTTTAAAGACAGTAACCCAGAGCCCAATCATCACCAGAAGTAAATGTTAACCCAGTAAGAACTCCACTAACCCTGGTGGTGTTCCTTTCCGCTTTCAGTTCAGCGATTTCTTTTTCTCTTTCAAGGAGCTGCGCTCTGCATATGTTTAGTTCTTTACTTCTTAACTGCCGCAAAATCCTGGAAAACAGTTAAATAAATAGAAGAGAGAGAGTGAGAGACCCTCAAGACTGTCTCCGGTCAAGCCTCTCCAGTGTTCACACAAAGGCACCTCCTGCCTTTAGGCGGGGTCCACCCGAGACCCCCCCCCGGACCACCATAACTCAGATCAGCCTTCACCCCTCTGCCCTTAACCCCAGCATGCACACGGATCGGGGTGAGAAGGGAACACAACCCCACCTTCTCAAGATCAAGGGAAGTCCAAGATATTTTCCTGAACGTAAATCCTAACGCTAAAGTGGATAAAGATATATATATATATTTATTTATTTAATATTTACTTGGCTGTGCCAGGTCTTAGTTGCAGCACGGGGGATCTTCATTGCGGCATGGACATGACCAACGGCGCCCTCTTTGTAAAGGGGCCTTCAGGGACACTGTGCTAGCGCACCTTCTCTGCCCGAGCAGCTGTTTTAAGATGAAGCTGAAGCCTCTTGTCAGATTTTGAAAGAAGCTTGTCAACAATGTACGATAAGCATTTATTACATTTTCCATCCATTTTTTTCCCTCTGCCTTGCCTAAAATAGGAAAAACGAAAACTTCTAAACTTCAAGAACAAGTATGGCCATTATTTTAAAAGCACCAAGGAGCGATGACGTTGAGTGGCTTGTGCCCTGGCTCCCTAGGCTGTCAGCTTTCAAGTGAACCCAGAAAGGACTTAGCATTCTGAACCACACACAACTGCCAGACTCTAAATGCATCTAAAAATGCAAACACATTCAGTGTACAAATCCAGGGGTGCTGTATACATTACAGCAGTGGACTAGCGTAGACTTTGGCTAAACATCTGTAGTAATTATAGTAACTATGAACCCAGCTCAATTCACCTCTTAACAGATTTCTAAACGATTTAGAGATTTAAGTACCTGATTATGTTGCATTTCTTGTAACTGCTTTTTTGCCTAAAATAGGAAAAACAAAAACTTACAGACTTCAAGAACAAGTATGGTCAGTATTTTAAAAGCGCCAAGGAGCGACGACGGGCGTGGCCTGTGCCCTGGCTCCATAGGCTGTAGCCTCGCACTGCTATCTCTAGTGGACTCTGCACCATCACCAGAGCTGACTCACAGGTACAGAGAAGGGCAGGGACATCGTTCATTAGAAGGTCCCTCCCCACTGCTTCTGTTCAACAAAGGACCCAGGGGGCCTCAGGAGTGTCACCAGCCATTAACTGTCAGACGGACTCAGCGAGCAGATTTACATGCAGAAACAAGCGTATTTTAAAGGGCATCAGCTTATACACACATTGGTGGAGGAATTTCCCAGTGTGTACACTGAAGATTGAGTCTGGATAAAGCCGCTTGTGGGCTCTCCGTCGTGGCATGCATGTGGGATCTAGTTCCCTGACCAGGGATCAAACCCGGCCCCCTGCACTGGAAACGCAGAGTCTGACCCACTGGACCACCAGTGAAGTCCCTGGCTCTGCTCTCTTGACTGCTCGTCTGGGATTTCCTGGAGCTCGATCACTTTAGCCAGGTCTTCCTCGTGGCTTAGGGAACAATCAGAAAGAATCCTTAAACAGCCTTGTTTGGTGAGGGACGAAATAAAGCACTTCTGGGAAATCGGTAAGGTCAAAACTGCCTTCTGCACGCAGTGGGCTCACACACACTCATGGCCGCTCAGGAGAGAGTCAAAGAGGGGTCAGAAATCACCGCCTCGGCCCAGTGAGTCCACCACCCACCACAAGAACGGGACCACCAGAAATCATTCCCTCTCAAAGTGAGGGCAAACGGGGAAACGCGGTAAGGCTGGGAGGCAAAGTGGGAGATGTTAAATCCCTGTGGAACGCGAACTACACAGTACTCATACTTTAAAGTGGTTTCTAAGTGGTGTATTGCTCTTGTAATTTTCTAACCAGTAAAAAATGTAAATCACATTGGAAGTTGTTATGGTCAACATTGTTACGCATAAGTTTCGTCCAGATAAGAACCATTTCCTTAGCAGAAATAAAACGGCTCCTGTCAGAATATGAGTATTTTTGAGGATCTTTATACACAGGGCAAAATTGGTTCTCCAGAAGAGCTAGTTACCGAATTACTTAGCAGTAACTAGCGCTAAGATCTCAGGAGGAGCAATAGACGTGAGGAAAAGACAGTTTGGGCCCATGTTGACTTCAAAAGGCCCAAAGTCCACCCAGATGGAGGTGTGCCAGGCGAGGAGGTGTGAGCACGAGCGGTAGAGTGGGGAGGCCAGAGGGTCATGGAAACGCGAGGAAAGCGGCCACGCCGAGTCCTCCCGAGCGGACACACCCAGCATCGGCCGCTGCTTCTGCAGCACTTCTATCCACGTGTTCAACTTTCTCAAACTGAACTCACGGAGCCTTTCATTCTCTTTCTCTCTGCACAAAGAGATCTTGGGCCACGTAACCCTTCCTACAATAGTGAGTAGAACCGTGCCTGACACAGGCATTCAGTGACTATCTGAAGATGTTAGAGTACATACATTATACACATAAGCAGTACGTGCACTTAAAGTATTATATACATTGCTCTGGGCTTTGTAAGATGGGTGACGTTGAGGGGTTTAAAATTTTTGCCCAAAGAGCTCAACCCGTGTACGCCGAGCGACTCCTTCACCAGTGGTTTCTACCAATCCCTCTTGCCCCGCCCCCACCCGTCCTCCACGCAGCGACCGCAGGACCTGCTGCCACGTCCGACCAGGTGGTGTCAATCCTTCCCCACTGAGGCCACAACGCCCTGGGCCCGCAGCCGTACTTAAAAGAGGAAACAAACCCCGCCGCTTCGCCGGGCCCCGTCTGACAGGCCCCAGCCCCGCTTCCGTGACTTGAGCCAAGTTCTTCCTCGCCATGGCCTTGGCCCTGCGGTCGCGGCGCCGGAAATGCGACCACAGGGGGCCCCTTCCACCACCCACCCTCGGGGACGGGTGCAGCACCTCGCGCGCGGCAGTGGCTGCTGCTTCACTGCCGGGCACCTCACCACCTCCGCTGTCACCGCGACCGCCGCCGTCACCGCCGTCTCCAGAGAAAACGGCGCCATGGCTCCGCCTCCGCCACTGTCTCCCGGGAGCCCGGAACCCAGAACCGAGCCAGTCACAAGGGGCTCCATGGAGACGGGAGGGCTCGGCTCAGGCCACCATCAACAGGGCTGAGAAGGCGTGCGGGGGGACGACGACTTCCAAGAAGACAACAGGATGAGTGTGCGGGAAAGAGCGCTCAAACACTGCTTAGGAAAGGATACTGTTTGAAAGTAGCACTGAAGAGGGACTTCCCTGCTGGTCCCGTGGTAGACAATCCGCCTGACGATGCAGGGGGCGCGGGCTGGATCCCTGGTCCGGGAGCTAAGATTCCACATGCTGTGGGGAAACTAATCCCGCGCGCCACAACTACTGCGCTCGCACGCCGCAACTAGAGAAGAGAAAACCCGCATGCGGCAACTAGAGAGAAGCCCGTACACCTCAACGAAAGAGCCCGCATGCCTCAAGATCCCACGTGCCACAACTAAGACCCGACTCAGCCATACAGATAAAACAAGTTAATATTTTAAGAACTGAACACAATTTTTAACAATAAATTAACAACACGAAGCTACTGAAGAGTACTGTTTCAGAAACCAAAACCACTAGAACTAAGAGGGGTTTTGCCACCTCCTCCTACTAAAAACGCTGCCGGTGAGGCTATTGGAAGGGCCCCACCTAAACTCAAGGGCATCCCTAGAATCTACCCTGGGTGAGGAGTCACTAGGCTAATTTTCCCTCACTGATTCTGAGGTCAGTTCTGCCTAATTGACTCACTCAAGCTCAGGAAGTGCTGGATCCAACCTTGTTAAGGGCACTGCAAATGAACCCACAGTGGAGTGTTGGACCCTGCTGTGAACTCAGCGGTGCTTGAGACAGGCTGGGGATTCTTCACACCAGAGCCTCTCAACCTCGGCTGTGCCGTGGGTGCTGCGTAGATGGTCAGGAGCATCCCTGCCCCGAGCTGTGACAGCCACGGCCCCTCAGACCCCGCCAGGCGTCACCCCTTTCTCTGTCCCCACGTCACCCCCCCACCCCCTCTCACCCTCCTGGCCGGGCTGCGCTTCCACCCTCCTTGCTCTCTGACCCCCGGCACAGGCTACACTGCTCCTGGCTCCACCCAAACCTCCGCTGTGACCACCAACACTCCTGACGCAGGCAGACTAAGTGGTGATTTTAGGACCTTAGTCCTTCGGGTGTTTGGAGTCCTATATCCACCCATCTCAGGAATTAGCAGACTCTGGGAGACACAGAGGCACAGTTTGGGGTCCCGCCCACAATTCAACCTGAACACATCCTCTTTTCTCGGCTTTATACGCTGGAGTTCTCTGAGATGTCTTTTTCAGATCTCAACCGTTGCCTTCAAAAAGACTAAAATCACTGCACTCGACTTCAAGAATAAAATCTTCATTTTCACCTTTAAAATGAAATTGGAGGGAAGACTAAAAGCAGTCATTTTTTTAAGCACTTAAAGAGAAAACCCACATGGGATCAGTTCACAGAATAAAGGTCACATAACCCCTCCCACCTCCTCAGCCACCGCCCTGGGCTGGCACGGGGCAAGGGGTCGAGGGGAGACCAGTGCGGGCCTGGGACAACGGCACAGCGGCCACGAGAGGAGCCGGAGCGCAGGTCCTGTCTCGGGGCAGAGCGGGCCGCTTGCTCCATCCTCTTTCCAAGTTCAAGTGGCCGAGCATGGGCAAACTGGGGATTCTGATTAGAAACGGAAGAGGGGACTGAGCAAGGACCAGGAGTTCTTGCTTTCTCCCGTATCAGATAAAGATGATCAGTACATTTACGGTGACTATTACGTATTGCTTCAGAAGGAGGGAGCAGTTTTTCCCCACTTGCAGTTCTATACATGAGCAGCCTGTAGGTCAGCTCACCAAGAACTAGAAAAGCTAAATGTTTTTAAAGGATGTCTGAAGGCGTCCAAGAGTTACTGAGGCATCCGCAACTCAAGGGTCCAAGATTCCAAACAAAAGGGAAACCCAGTGAGGGAGCGGGAGACTGAGAGGGCCGCGCCTTCACTCGGGGCATCCGACTCTGGGAAGAAAATGCAGTAAAAAGTCAAGCAGAGAGCACTGGCTAACAGAGCTCTGGACAGTTCCATGGGGCCGGGAAGACAAAAATTCGAGTGCAGGCCTGACAAGCCAGCCAGGGCTTTAGGGACCAAGCTCCCCAAGAAAAGGAAGGCACAGGAAATGAGCCCCACACTCTGTAGAAACTGGCTGAGCAGCTGAGTTGCAGTAACCTCATGGCGCTCAGGAGACAAAAACGGCTTCGGGACCTGCCAAGAAGGAGGGGCCCTGGGAAGCACCCCAGGATTCCAGATGGAGACCCTGGAAGGCTCCACCCTGGGGTGGGGGGGGAGGTGGGTGAAGGCAGCTGAGACTGAGGCTTACAAGGACTCCCAGCCTCAAGTCACTCATTCCCTGACTAAACTGAGAGCCTGTCCATACTCTGGGTCTGTGTCAGAGGAAACGCTGAAGGAAGACAGCATCAGCCAGAACCTCTACAGTTTTTCATATATAATACCCAGCACTCAACTAAAATAACAAAAAACGATGTCACAACAAATAGGACCAAGAGATAAAAAGAACTGAAATAGAAACAAACAGATGCAGAGGGGATCCATATACTCCAGTTATCAGATGCAAACTTCACTTGTTCACAAATATATACCAGACATTTATGCATATGAATACGTGACTTCTCTGTGCAGATTCATTTCTCCTGGTTTACAGAGGGTGACAGAGGGCGTTGTTGAAACTTAGGATCTATAGCGTATTCGTGAGGGGCACGGGTGATAACCTCGATTTCTGCCTGCCACCTGAAGTGTGTTGGAAGGGATGTCAGTCCTGTGAGATCTACAGGACCTCATGCGATCTCCGTGCAGGCACTGTCTCAGCTGAGTTGAATTGTGGGATACCCAGCTGGTGTCCCAGGAATTACTTGTGAGAAAAATCCCCACACATTGGTGACCAAACGTGTCAAAAGCCTTCTACATGAGGGTGTTGTGGTGTGCATTTTTAAGTATGAAGTATTTGGTGATCCCTGAGTTTAAGGCACAACCAAGAAGCTTTGCTAAATTCAGTACCTCTGTAATGCTCTGACGGGGGTGGAGTTCCTGATTATTGGTGAGATGTGACCCACGAGAATAGGTTTTTCACATTCATGGCATTTGCGAGGATTCTTTCCAGAATGAATTCATCTTCTAAAGGCCTGACTATACTAAATACATTTATCTGGCTTCTATCCAGCATACATTTTCTCATGAAGCCTAAGCTATCAAGCCACGCTAAAAGCATCGCCAACTTCATTGTATTTTTAAGGGCTCTCACTAGTATGGATCCTCTGATGCTACATTAGGCTAGAAGGGCCGCGCTAGAAGGCACACTGAAGAATCTGCCACACTCATTACATTTGTACGGTTTCTGTCCGGTATGAACTCCCCGTTGATCGGCAAGGTATGAATTTCGGCTAAAGGCTCTGCCACATACATCACATTTATATAATTTCTTTCCTGTCTGAATTTTCTGATGTCTACTGACATTTGAGCTGTCATTAAATTTGTAACTTCTCTTTCCAGCATGAATATTCCAAGCCGTGAGTTTTAACCAAAGATTTTACCACATACATCACATTTATATAATTTGGCTCCTGGGTGGATTATCTGATGTCTTCCAAGAGTGGCGCTATCATTAAAGGTTTTGCCGCACGTTACATTTGTACCATGACTCTCCGTGAATTTTCTGATGATGTACAAGCTGTGAATTTCGAACAAAGAATTTGTCACATACATCACATTTATATAATTTCTCTCTTGTACGGATTATCTGATGTCCAGTGAGGAGTGAGTCCTTAAAGGTTTTC
The DNA here is from genome assembly GCF_002837175.3 of Physeter macrocephalus. Lineage (NCBI taxonomy): Eukaryota > Metazoa > Chordata > Mammalia > Artiodactyla > Physeteridae > Physeter > Physeter macrocephalus. The sequence goes on from NC_041230.1 coordinate 1,681,854, forward strand.
CTACACTCATTACATTTGTAAGGTCTTTCGATGTGGTCTTGTGTCATCACTGAAGGAGGCATGAAATAACTGCCATATGTATTTGAAACGTTGGTTTGGACACCAGGAGGAATTCTTTGAAGTGGAGTAAATGAGGACCTACTGTTGACAGACCTCTCAACTTCATTACATTCAGATATTATCCCATCAGTAAGAAATATCTGCAGTTTATCCAAAATGTTAAATCCAAGCCTATTTCCAATGGGCTTGATTCCTGCATCCCTTCTACCAGGTTGATCTCTTCCATCAGTGAGATTTCCATTATGGATCATAGACATTCCTTTGTAATTTCTTTCATCATCTATCTAATGACACTCACAATCATGTGTATTTTCCTGGATTTCCCCGAGATGAAAATGATTATAGGAACAGTTCTGTCATTATTACCAGTTTAAAGAGTTGGGAGGAAGATTAACGTGAAGAGTTTTCTGTCGGGGCCCTTCCGACCTGCAGCTTTATCAAGCTGAACATTCCATCACTGACTTGCACCAAGCCGTCTCGGAGTCGACCTAGTTACGGAAACACGTTCTTCGCAGAATCCCAGTTCAGGGAGTTCAAGCTGGTCCATCACAGATGCCTCTCCATCTCTACAGGCAGAGGGTTAAAAGCAGGAGAACTGGCAGGTTTCCACAGGAGGGAAGTCCACGGAAAAGAGCGAGAATAAGGGAGTGAGGAGAGAAAACCCACAGTGTCCTTCGCAAGGCTGTGGGCGGTGGCCTGTGAGCACGGGGAGCCCCCGCTGGTCACCTGTCCTGTCATCAAGGAGGGCCGCCCTCGCAGTGAGCAGCTATGGGATGCCTGCTGTGCGCCTGGTGCTCTGTTCCCCTTGCAAAACAGCTGAACCCACGGAAGGTGTCCTTAGGGACGGATGGTGGAGCGGGCACTTGTGTCCGGTGGGGCGCTGACCCCGAGGCTGGGCACCCCTCTTCTGGGGGGAGCAGCCGCAGGCTGGCCTCTGCCGGCCAGGTGGGCTGGGGGTCCCCAGCCTGCTCTCCTGAGGATGTGGTGGGCTGAGTGCTGGGAGGGATGGGTCTCCAGGTTCCCACACCAGTGACCACGGGCTTTGGCTGCACACGCCCCCACCAGGTCCCAGGGCCCCATCAGCACACACTCATGAGGCCCTCGGCTCTGGGGATTCGACCTCTTTTCCACCCTGCTTCATTATCCAGAACACTCGCTATTTGACTGCATGTCTTTTGAATGAATGTGACCTACAGTTGAGAAAGACTGTGATGACATTTTAATCACTGGGAACATGAATTAAAAGAATGATATTTACATACCAATTAACACTAAACAGACTGTTGTCTCATAATTGAGAAGAAAAATATATATTATACTATAGGTGTATTCTGAATACTTACTGTAAATAAATAAATGCAAAAGAACAGATGACATAGGATAAAGAAGATGTGGCACATATATACAATGCACTATTACTCAGCCATAAAAAGAAACGAAACTGAGTTATCTGTAGTGAGGTGGATGGACCTAGAGTCTGTCATACAGAGTGAAGTAAGTCAGAAAGAGAAAAACAAATACCATATGCTAATCTAAAAAAAAAAAAAAGGTTCTAATGAACCTAGGGGCAGGACAGGAATAAAGACACAGACATGGAGAATGGACTTGAGGACACAGGGAGGGGAAAGGGTAAGCTGGGACAAAGTGAGGGTAGCACTGACATATATACACTACCAAATGTAAAATAGATAGCTAGTGGGAAGCAGCTGCATAGCACAGGGAGATCAGCTCGGTGCTCTGTGACCACCTTGAGGGGTGGGATAGGGAGGGTGGGAGGAAGATGCAAGAGGGAGGAGATATAGGGACATATGTATATGTATAGCTGATTCACTTTGTTACACAGCAGAAACAACACTGTAAAGCAGTTATACTCCAATAAAGATGTTAAAGAAAAAAAAGAACAGATGACATAAATTGTAATGCTAAATAAGCCAAAACAAGCTTATCCAATCTAACTAATTGGCTGTTTAGAATTGTAAAACAAATATAGAGAAATGAAGAATTTGATAAAACAAGTTTTAAGAAAACAATATAGTTTTCTAAGTATCTGCCGTAAAACTACGTACCCATAAAGAAAAGGCATTTTATAACTTTAACAAGTAGTGTGTGTCAGTTGTTTTGCATAAGACACGCTGAAAGACCATCATCTGTAAATTCCACTTATAAATTAATACATAAAATATTAATTTTCTCCAGGTCTCTAACAGCCAGTAAGTAGAGCAATCCCTACCTATGCAGTACCCTTAATTATCTAGCTTAATGGTTACCAAACTATATGGAATAAACAGCACATTCTATATTCATTAACTGGGATCAGATACAATGTTGAGAACGAAGTACAAACGAAAAGCAAACAGGATATAATGCAGACAAAGGTGTATCATGAAAACCATGACAGAATACTAACATACCTTTTTCTAAAAAAGTAACTTTTGAGTATTTACTACAAAACATGCAATATTCTAAGCCATCTAACAGCACTAAATTGTTTTAAAAGGCTTGAGGTAAATTAACACAATTTTTCACATCGGGGTAGGAGATGCACAGGTTTATGTACATTAACCCAACCAACACACAAAGTGGTGCAAGAACCAGGACCTACAGACTGAGAAAACTTCAATGTGACCGGCCATCGGCCAAAACTTAAACAGGACAGATTACAAAATAATACAACGAATACCAGGAGTTTAGACAGAAAACGTCAAGGGAGACACAAGAAGAAGTGAGCTGTGTAACTAAGCTATTCAGCCATCCCTCCTGGAAGTGGTTTCTGAGTCATCACGGCTGCACGGCTGTCCGGATAAAGTTGTTCAATGGATAAAGAGGGATCATTTCTATAATGTAACATGGAAGGTGGAGGCATGGGTGAAAAGGTGCTCTGGAAATGGGGGTGATCAACAGAACAAATTAAATATGCAAACAAATAACTGTTTCCATTCACATGGAGGTTCCATTTGAGGAGTGATCAGGAATGAAAGAGGGCACGAGCAGAGCAAAGGGTGTATGCATACGTAGGAGCACAGCTTGTGACTGCATACCTGTGTGAAAATAAGTGTACGATGGCAACTAAAATACTAATTTTAAAAGAAAACAAGAATTGGTTTAGGAATTAACATGATACCATCCCATTTTTTTTTTTTTTTTTTTTGGTATGCGGGCCTCTCACTGTTGTGGCCTCTCCCGTTGCGGAGCGCAGGCTCCGGACGCGCAGGCTCAGCGGCCATGGCTCACGGGCCC
>NC_041230.1:1685176-1698816 GCF_002837175.3 Physeter macrocephalus
CACTGCATCGGCAGGCGGACTCTCAACCACTGCGCCACCAGGGAAGCCCCCATCCCATTTTTAACTATGGAAATTATACTATGGATATGAAACAAACGAAAAAGATCTAAAAAGGGAGAGAGTGTGATGTTGTAGGGAGAAAGCAGGATTACAAATGTGCTCTATAATGTGTCATACTGATTATACCACAAGTACCACAAGTTCCACTGTCATGTTTATATCCAAGAAAAACATACAGGACTTTGGCACAGTGGTTAAGAATACGCCTGCCAATGCAGAGGGCACGGGTTCCATCCCTGGTCCGGGAAGATCCCACATGCCACGGAGCCACAACTACTGAGCCCGCACGCCTAGAGCCCGTGTTCTGCAACAAGAGAAGCCACCGCAATGAGAAGCCCACGCACCGCAATGAACAGTAACCCCCGCTTGCCGCAACTGGAGAAAGCCTGTGTGCAGCAGCAAAGACCCAATGAAGCAAAAAACAAAAAAACATAATATTCCAGGAGATTGTGCAAGAATGTTCTTGGCAGAAACCAGAAGGAAAAACCAAAAAAGGGCGATCATAGGCGATGGGTGAGTTTCTTCTGTACCCAAACAGAGATACAAAAAAATCAAATCAATAGTAAAGAAGAGTAAGAGACCATGATTTTGAAACTGAGTCCCCCTAAATCTGAGTTCTTCTGTCAAGTTTGATTAACCTGTCTGTCCAACATTTTCCCATTCTTATCCAATACCTGTTCCCCTCAAGATTGATGAATGTCAAAGGCAGGATTGATATCAAAGGGAACCTGGGGGGCCTTCCAGGTTACAAAAACCTTTCTGTGTCCCCTGTTTCCTGTTTATAGAAGAAGGCTTTAGTTTCTTAGACCTTCCTTGAGATCCAAAGAGCAGATTCTAGCAGTTACCAATTAGGGGAAGGAGGGAATGCAGAAGCAAGCCGAACATGTATCTTTTCCATGATTGGTAGCTGAAACTGATACCTTGATTTATAACCCCAAACTGTGGCTTCAACAAGTTGCCCCAAGAAGCCTTAAACATTGATGACACCCAGAGGGTCAACTGAGAACTGGAATTCTTAATACATCACATTTGGCTCTGGGTAAATAATAAAACGTCACAACTATTGCTTTTACTCTCTTCCTGAAAGAAGTTAAAGAATCACAAGACCGTGATTTAGAAACTTGTTTTGCAGGCACGTACAGAATAATCACAAAGGAAGTCACAATGTGGTGCCAAAGAGTCTGCACAGCTGAGATCTTATAGGAAAGGTGGGATCACAGATACTCCCCTCCCCTCCCTCCTTTTGCCTTTAAAATCTTATACACAGGTATAAGAGTATGCTGAAAACTGTCCTTCCACGCAGTCTTTCTTCAGAGCTTTCACCATCCTCAATGGTGAAAGAATGGAAGCTTTTCCTCGAAGATCAGGAAAAAGACAAGCATACCTGCTATTTCTAAAAACATATACTTGGAAGTCCTACCAAGAACACATAGGCATAAAATGAGATAATAGATATCCCAATAGCAACAGGAAGCAAAATCATCTCTGTACACAGGTAACATGATCTAATAGGTAGAAAACCCTGAAGATTCTGAAATTAAAAAAAAAAAAAAAAACCTTCTAGAAATAATGAAAGAGTTCAAAAACCTTATAAGATTTAAAATCATCATGCAAAACTCAACTGGGTTTCTAAAAATTAAAAATGATCAAAACAGTAATTGAGAAAACAATTCCATTTATAAGAGAATCAAAAAATACTTAGATATGACATTATAAAAGGGAAAGATTTGTACACTGCAAACTATAGACTGCTGAAAATTTTACAGAAGACAAAAATAAATGGAAACATATCCCATGTTCACGGATTGAAAGTCAATATTGTCAACATGTCAATACTACCCAAAGTGATTAACAGATTCAAATCATTCATTCCCTAGTGAAATCCCAATAGGGTTTTCCTGAAAAAACAGATAAATCCATTCTGTGATTCCTATGGAATGTCAAGAGACAATGAATAGTAAAAACAAGTTTGAAAAGAACAGTCAGAGGTCTCACACTTCCTTGTTTCGAAACTTATTCCAAACCTACACTATTCGAAACAGTGTGGTACTGTCATAAAGGCAGATAGAGACTTCAGGAAAAAAACTCTTCTGTGATAGCAGCCAAGATGGCGAAGTAGAAGGATCCTAAGCTCACCCCTTCTCACGAGCACACCAAAATCACAACTAACTGCAGTACAACCATTGATGAAAGACTGGAACCTACCAGGAAAGCTCTTTAACAAGTAAGACATAAAGAAGGAACCACAATGAGATGGGTAGGAAGGGCAGACTCACGATATACTCAAACCCCATATCCCCTGGGTGGGTGACCCGAAAACTAGAGAACAGTTATATTACAGAGGTTCTCACACAGGAGTGAGAGTTGTGAGCCCCATATCACGCCCCCTAGCCCAGAGGTCCGGAACTGCGATGAGGGGCCCCCAGAACATTTACCTTTGAAGGCCAGTGGGACTTGATTGCAGGAGCGCAGAGTAATGGGGAAAATAAAGATTTCACTCTTGACACACACAAAATCTCACATACACAGTGATGCAAAAGCAATAATCCGACAGAAGCCTGGGCAAGAACTGCCCCTGCCTGCTGATCTTGGAGGATCTCCTGGGAAGGTGGGGGGAGGCGTTGGCTCACCCTGGGGACATAGACGATGATGGCAGTAACATCGGGGAGCATTCATCTGCACGAGCTCTCCTGGAGGCTGACTTCTTGGCACCAAGACCTCGCCCCACCCAAGAACCTATAGGTCTGGCGCTGGGGCGCCTCAGGCAAAACAACAAACTGGCAGGGGATACACCCCACCAATCAGCCAATGGGCTGCCTAAAGGCTTCCTGAGCCCACTGCCACCTCTCTACATGCCCTTAGACATACCCTGGCCTGCCAAAGGGCCAAGACCCAGGTCCAACCAACAGTGGGCAGGGAGAAGCCTCTAGACCAGCCTCACCCACCAGGGTGCAGACACCAGAAGCGAGAAAACTACAGTCCCACAGCCTGCAAACTGAAACCACAAATACAGGCCAGACACTACCCCAGGACCAGCTGGCCTCTGACCTTGGGTGATGAGAGGGACGCATAGGACACCTCCTACAGAGGGCCACTTTTCCAACGTTGAGAAATGTAACTAACCTACCACATACATAAAAATATAAATAGCAATTTAGACAAAATGAGGTACCCGAGGAATATGTTTCAGGCAGAGGAATAAGACAAAAACCTCAGAAGAACTAAGTGATGTGGAGATAGGAAATCTGGCCGAAAAAATGTTCAGAGTAATGATCAAAAAGAACTCGGGAGGAGAATGGATGCACAGCCTGGGAAATGAGAAGTATTTAACAAAGACTTTGAAAATATAAACAACAACCAAACAGAATTGGAGAATACAGTAACTGAAATGAAAAATACACTAGAAAGAATCAATAACAGGCTAAATGAGGCAGAAGATCAGTGAGCTGGAAGACAGAGTAGTGGAAATCACCACTGCTGAAGAGAAAAAAGAATAAAAGGAGGAGGACATTTGAAGAGACTTCTGGAACAACAAGTGCACTAATATTTGTATCATACAAGTCCCAGAAGGAGAAGAGAGGAAGGGCCTTAGAAAATATTTGCAGAGATAATAGCTGAAAACTGCCCTAACCTGGGAAAGGAAAGAGTCACCCAAGTTCAGGAAGTGCCGAGAGTCCCATATCCACATAAAGACTCATAGAAAGCACAAACCAAAAATCTATCATAGATACAAATTCAAAATGCACATGAAAATATGCTCAATATCATGTGCCTTCCCACTTTTTACAGCTCCTTGGAGTACCTCTTTATTTCCTAGGTGGAATGCTGCCCAATGTATCAATCATTCAAAATAAAGCCAATTAGCTCTCTAAATTTATTTAAATTTGATTCAATTTTTGCACATTAATGGAAGTCAGTCTGAAATGCACTGCTATGGGATTTGCATTATAGCTATCTGAATATTCTGGAATAGAGTGTCGAGAGTACAAATTATGAGTATGTAACCCCCAAATTGTATGTTGTTTCATTCCATATTGGAAAGAAATTGTTATAGATTCTTTCAAACCTGAGAGCCTAACGGTGCATTCTTACCTGCTGTTATAAAGCACCGAGATAAAACTGTGTTGATGGAATAAACGTGATTCATCCAAGGTTATGACAAAAGTGATTATATTTTATTAATTAAAACAGGAGACCCATAATACATTCAGAATGTAATTCTATGAATACAACAGCAGCAAATGATAATGGCAGCAGTTAAATGTGAATCATACACAAACACATATTATTCTGGTTCTGATTAAATGTGATGCTCAAAATAATTGCTCTTCAATTTCCAAAAATAAGACTAACTTTTCCTTAATCATACATACAACAGTTATTGCCATCCAATGGAGAAAGTGACCAACTTTTCCTGCGCATTGTTCCTACCACATAATCAGTCCCTGATAACCTGTCACTCTCCTCCCATGAAAAGCCCAGTGCCTTAATGTCTTGCCTGCTCTTGTCCAGGTCAGTTGGTAGAGCATTCTGTCCTGTAACCCACTGTGAACAGAAGGGCACCCTGAACATAATGAACATGATGATTCATGTCCTAGTTTTACATTATTCTCTGCCCCTCCCTGACACTAATTCACACACCACTGAATTTGATAATTCAGGATTCATGTTTTTCCAGGGAACATGGATGTGAATGAACCACACCTAATGAAGTTGGCCCCCTCATCTTACTGATTCCTTCCCAGAGACCATCATGAAAGGCCTGTAATGAATGCATGAAATCAACATATTAGCAAGGCCAAGCTCTTAGGGCTCACCACACAACAGGCCAATAAACTGAGAGACTAGTTGTTGGGGCAAGCAACAGTGGCTTTATTCAGAAAGCCAGCAAACCCAGAAGATGGTGGACTACTGTCCCAAAGAATCGTCTTCCCTGAGTTAGAATTCGGGCTTCTTTCATACTAAGAGGAGGGAGTAAAGTCCTGGTTCCAATCAGATTCCTGAGGGGATGTTTTAATTTCTTCTTTCTTGAAGCCATTCACAGGGGAGCCTGGACAGGAGGTTTCCCATAGGTAAACAAAGGTATTTTAGTTTAATGCATATTACACGGGAATCAGGTTTCCCAAAGATAGCCCATTATGTATAATTTAAGCTTATAGGCAACATCCCTCTAGTGATTCACTTGTAGCAAAAGCAATAGAGTACAAATGTTAAAGGAAAAGGAAAAGGTCCAACATAGAGACAGACTTGTTCTTCCCTGTTACTTCAAACTTTAGGTTGAAAAGCATAAATAGTAAGTAGCCTTTTCAAGAAAACTCAAATAATTAAATTTTAATATACTGAAGATAATTGGTTATTTTTACATGTCCTTTTTCCTCTCATATACACACCATGTCAGAAGTTTTAACATGTTTTGACTTGTAATGATTCTGCAGTATGTAATATCTCAGGTTAACCTCAGAGAACTAAAGATTTATTTATTCCTAGTATGCCTTCTCTGATGGTCTGTTGTAAGAATTGCTCAAAAAATTCACCAAATTCATTATATTTGTAAGGACTGTCCCAAATATTCTTTGGTAAACCCCAAGGATGTACTCTTTCATGAAGTTTTCCCATGTATACTTTGTAACCTGTAAGAATTCTGTCTTTACACTAAAGGTGTGGATACTTGATGTAAAAATTTACAACATTCATTACATCGGAAAGCTTGCTCGCTTCTGTATTTCAGTTTTGATCTTCAAGTACAGTCCTCAGGACACATATTGCTTTGTGTGGTTTCTCTCAAAAATGTGTACTCTAAAGCTTAGTGCACTGTGAGGCCTGGAGAAAGCCTCTATTCATACATTTCCATAGCTTCTCTTCAATATGGACTTTCTGCAATTGCCAGGTACTTGAACTCAAGGTAAAAGTTTTGCCTCAACCAGTGCATATGGGAGGTATGGCACCAGTATGTTCCTATCTTGTGACTTCTGGGTAAGATCCTTGCCACATACAGTTCTGTGGGTTTTACTCAGGATATTCTGATATCTAGTGATGAATGAGCAATAGTTTAACTTTTGACATACTTGTTGCATTTTAAAACATGAAGTATTTGGTGATCACTGAGTTTAAGGCACAATCTAAAAGCATTCAAAATTTAGTACATTTGTAACGTTCTGAAGAGTGCGGATTACCTGAATATTGGTGAGATATGAGCTGTGAGAATAGGTTTTTCACATTCATGGCATTGGTGAGGAATCTTCCTAGACTGAATTCATTTTCTAAAGGCCTGACTATACTAAATACATTTATCTGGCTTCTATCCAGTATGACTTTTCCCGTGAAGCCTAAGATGTGAAGGCCTCCTAAAGCACTGCCACCTTTGTTGTATTTTTTAAAAAGATTTATTTATTATTTATTTCTTTCTTTTTGGCATGTTGGGTCTTAGTTGCAGCACGCAGGATCCTCGTTGAGGCATGCAGGATCTTTCACTGTAGTGCGCAGGCTTCTCTCGAGTTGTGGCATGCAGGTTTTCTCTTCTCTAGTTGTGGCGCATAGGCTCCAGGGTGCATGGGCTCTGTAGTTGTGGCGCGTGGGTTCCAGAGCGCGTGGGCTCTGTAGTTTGCGGCGCATGCGCTCTGTAGTTTGCGGCACGTGGGCTCTAGTTGAGACACGCAAGTTCAGTAGTTGCGGTGCGCAGGCTTGGTAGCCCCGCGGCACGTGGGAGCTTAGTTCTCCGACCAGGGATCGAACCCATGTCCCCTGCATTGTAAGGCAGATTCTTTTCCACTGGACCACCAAGAAAGTCCCCTTCATTATATTTTTAAGTGCTCTAACCAGTATGGATCCTCTGATGGTAAGTTTGGCTTGAAAGCACACTGAAGACCTTGCCACACTCACTATATATGTAAGGTTTCTCTCTAGTATGAATTCTCTGATGGTAAGTGAGGCTCAATGCACAAAAGCTTTGCCACACTGATATTTGTATGATTTCTCCATAGTATGAATTCTCTGAACAATGGTTAGGTGTGAATTTTGAAGACCTTCCCACATATATCACACTTACATAGTTTCTCTCAGGTATGGGTTTTCTGATGTGTAGCGAGGGTTGAGACCTGAGTAAAGGCTTTCCCACACTCAAAACATTTGAAAGGTTTCTCTATATGTACTCTCCGATGACTAGTAAGGTGTGAGTTTCGACTGAAGAACTTGCCACACTCATTACATTTGAAAGGTTTCTCTCCAGTATGAATTCTCCAATGAAGTCGAAGATGTGATTTTTGACTAAAGACCTTTCCACACTCATCACATTTGTAAGGTTTCTCACCAGTATGAATTCTCTGATGACTTAAAAGGACTGCCTTCTCACTAAAGGCCTTGCCACACTCACTGCATTTGTAAGGTTTCTCTCCAGTATGAAATCTCTTATGACTTATGAAATGTGAATGCTGACTAAAGAGCTTCCCACACTCATTACATTTATAAGGTTTCTCTCCAGTATGAATCCTCCGATGACCAGCAAGGTGTGCGTTTCGGCTAAAGACTTTGCCACACATATCACATTTATATAATTTCTTTCCTGTATGAATTTTCTGATGTCTACTGAGGTTTGAGCTGTCAGTAAAGGTTTTACCACACTCATTACACTGGTAACTTCTCTTTCCAGCATGAATATTCCGATGACGTACAAGGTATGAATTTTGACCAAAGATTTTACCACATACATCACATTTATGTAAGTTTGCTCCTGGGTGGATTATCTGATGTCTGGCAAGGGTGGAGCCATTGTTAAATGTTTTGCTACACTCATTACATTTGTAACATTTCTCTCCAGGATGAATTTTCCGATGATGTGCAAGCTGTGAACTTCGACCAAAGAATTTGTCACATATGTCACATTTATGTAATTTCTCTCCTGTGTGGATGGTCTGATGTATAATGAGGTGTGAGCCCTTAAGAAAGGCTTTCCCACACTCATTACATTTGCAAGGTCTTTCCCTGTGTGCTTTAAGGTTTTGTGTCATCACTGAAGGATGCACAAAACCATTCCCATATATATTAGAAACATTGGTTTGGACACAAGGAGGAATTCTTTGAAGTGGTGAAAATGAGAAACTATTGTTGATAGACCTCTCAACTACATCACATTCAGAAATTATCCCATCAGTCTGAAATATCTGCAGTTTATCCTGAAAGTTTAATCCAAGCCTATTTCCACAGGGCTTGATTCCTGCAACCCCTCTACCATGTTGATCTCTTCCATCAGTGAGATTTTTGTTGCAGATTACAGGCATTCCTTTGTAATTTCTTTCATCATCTCTCCACTGACACTCAAAGTTATACATATTTTCCTGAACTTCCCACAGGTGAAAATGTTTGATTTTACAGCTTTCAGGTCTTCCCAACATCGGTGTTTGGAATACTTCTCCTTTATCACTGTTCACTTTGGGTTGTAACTGCTTGATCACATGTATAGGGGAGATATCTACAAGATATAAAGAACCATAGGTATCCCATTCACAATAATTCAAAGATATATGTCTCATGCTGAATATATGATATTACAACAAATGTAATACTTATACCAAAGATAGGTATGAAATGCCCCAACCATGACCTTAAATTTTTGGAAACACTAAAGAAATAGAATTCTTTACTTAAGAAAGCGTGATAACATAAATCCAAATATACTTTAAGGTAGCCTAGTTTAAAACACCATATGACAAAAACACTCACACTGGACAAACTTATGTCGGCTCTCAAAGAAAGAGTATTTTTCTACTATCACCTCTAAGAACATACCAACCAACAGTAAACATACTGCTGAATCATAACTGAGGAGAAAAATATACTATCGATGTATTCTGCATACTTACTGTACATAAATAAATTTTAAAAAATAGACAATGTACTGTACTGGGAAATAATCCAAAACAAAACTTATCCAATTAATAATATAATTGGCTGTTTAGAACTGTAAAACAAATATAACAGAGAAAATGAAGAATTTGATAGAACAATTTTTAAGAAACAATATAGTTTTCTAAATCTTTGCTATAGAACTATGTACCCAAAAAGAAAAGGCATTTTACATTAACAAGTAGTACGTGTCAGTTGTATTGCATAATACATGCTAAAAGACCATCATCTGTAAATGACATTTATAAATTAAGACATAAAATATTCTCCAGTTATCTAATGGCCAGTAACAGAGCAATCCCTACCTATGCAGTATCCTTAATTATCAGGTTTAATGGCTCCAAAATACTAGAAACAAAAAGTGAGCACTTTGTATATTTATTGACTAGGGTCAGACATAATGTTGTTGAAAAAAAATGCAAATGAAAACCATATAAGATATAATGCAGATAAAGTCGTATCATAAAGAACATGAACCTTATTAGCAGAAATCAAAAGGAAAAACCAGGAAAAAGCCATCTAAAGATGAATGAGTTTCTTCTGTACATACATGCAGATACAAAGAAACTGAATCAACCCTCCAGTAGAGTAGGGGACCATAATTTTCAAAAGTAATAAGTTGCATTAAATCTGAGTTCTCCTGCTAAATCTGATTAACCTCTCTATCAAAAATTTTATTCTGTTTCTTCCTCCACACATGTTCATCTCAAGATTGAGGAGTACCAAAGAAAAGGGGGGATTGAAACTGAACAGGAATCTGCAGGGCCTTCCTGGTTACAAAAGCCTTTCTGAGTCTCCCATTTCCTGTTTGTCAAAAAAAAAAAAAAAAAAAAAAGGCTTTAGTTTCCTAGACCATTCCTGAGTTCAATTAAGTCAGATTCAAGCAGTTACTAATTAGGGGATTGAGAGAATACAGAAACAAAGGAAAAGCAAGTCCAATTTAACCACTTCCATGATTGGTAGCTTAAATTGGTACCTTGATTTATGAACCCAAACTGTGGCTTCAACCAGTTACCCCAAGAGGACTTAAAAAATGATGACACCAGAGGGTCAACTGAGAATTGAAATTCTTAACCAGTCACATTTGGCTCTAAGTAAATAATAAAATGCCTGAACTATTGCTTTTCCTGTCTCCTAGAAGGAAGTTAAGGGATCACAAGACTCTGATTTAGGAACTGTTTTGCAGGAACATACAGAATAATCAGAAAGGAAGCCACAACTTGATTCTCAAAAGTCTGCAGCTGAGATCTTATAGGAAAGCTGGGATTACAGACACTCCCCTCCCCTCTCTCCCTTACCCTTTAAAAACCTTACACCCTGGCCAGCCAGGAAGATGGATTTGAGGCAAGGCCAGGTCTCCCAAGTTTCTGGTTGGCACCTCCTCAACTAATACACATTTGTCTGCTTCTAACTCCAATGAGGAACAAGCATATGAATTTGGATTCAACATCATGTGTGATGTATGTTCTTTATTAGGAAAAGGTAGAAGACTATGCTGAAAAATATCCTGCAATAGAGCAGTTACACAGAGCTATCATCATACTCAATGGTGAAAGAATGAAAGCTTTTCCTTTAAGATCAGGAACAAGACAAGGATACCTGCTCTCAATATTTCTAAAAGCATATTACTGGAAGTCCCAGGAAGAACACAGAGGCAGAAAATTGGGTAACAGATATCCCAATAGCAAAAGGGAGTGAAATCATCTCTGTATACAACTGACATGATCTAATATGTAGAAAACCGTGAATATTCTGCAGAAAAACCTGCTAAAATTTTTAGAGCTCTAAAAAATGACAAGATATAAAATCAACATGCAAAATTCAGTTGGGTTCATAAACATAAAAATGAACAACCAAAAAAGAAAATGAGAAAAATATTCGTTACAAGAGAATAAAAAAAAAAAAAGTCAGATGCAACATTATACAAGAAAGTAAAGATATGTATATTGCAAACTAAAGACTGCTGAAAATTTTAGAAAAGACAAAAATAAATGCAAAGACATCCCAAATTCATGGATTGGAAGTCTATATTGTCATGATGTCAATACTACCCAAAGTGATCATTATATTCAAATCATTCCCTAGTGAAATCCCAGTAGTGTTTTCCTGAAGAAACAGATAAATCCATCCTGTGATTCATATGGAGTCTCAGGAGAAAACAAATAGCAAAAACGATCTTGAAAAGAATAAACTTGTTGTATCACACTTCTTTATTTCAAAACTTATTCCACAGATACACTAATTAAAACAGTGTGGTAAAAAAAAAAAAAAAACACACAAAACAGTGTGATACTGGCATACAGACAGACTGCTGGAATAGAAGAGACTTCCAAAAACAAACTCTCGTGGGATAGTGGCTAAGATGGCAGAGAAGGACCCTAAGTTCCCCTCCTTTCACAAGCACACCAAAATAACAACTGACTGAAGAGCAACCACTGAACTAGAACCTACCAGAAAAGATCTTCAACAGCTAACGAAGGAACCACAACTAGATAGAAGGGGCAGATTGGACATATAATCAAATCTCATGCCCGCTGGGTGGGCAGCCCACAAACTGGAGAATAATTAAATTACAGAGGTTCTCCCACAGGAGTGAGAGTTCTGAGCTCCAAATGAGGCAGCTCAGCCCAGGGGTCCAGCCCCAGGAAGCAGAGTCCTCAGAGCATTTGGCTTAGAAGGCCAGCAGGACTTGACTGCAGCTCCACAGGATTGGGGGAAATGGAGACTTCACTCTTAAAGGGCACACAAAAGAACCTCACATGCACTGGGACGAAGGGCCAAAGCAGTAATATCATAGGAGCATGGACCAGAGCTACCTGCTGGTCTTAGAGGATCTCCAGGGGAGGCAGGAGGCAACTGTAGCATGGTCAGGAGACACAGATATGGGTGGTGGACATATCAGGGAGCATTCATCTGCATGAGCTCTCCTGGAGGCTGACGTCTTGGCACCAAGACCTGGCCCCATCCAAAACCCTGCAGGCTCCAGTGCTGTGACCACGCCCCCCAGACCAAACAACACACTGGGCAGGGGCACAGTCCCACCCATTAGCAGAGAGGCTGTCTAAAGACCTCCTGAACCCCCAGCTACTTCCCATGCCCCTAGACACCAGAGGGCCCTAGACAACAGAGGGCCCTACCCACCAGAGGCAAAGACCCAGCACCACCCACCAGTGAGCAGGCACCTGCCCCTCCCACAAGGAAGTCTGCACAAGCCTCTAGACCAGCTTCACTCACCAGGGGGCAGACACTAGAAGCAAGAAAACTATAGTCTCTGCAGCCTATAGACCAAGTCTGCAAACGCAGGCCACATACTACCTGGGAACCAGATAGCCCCTGGTCCATAGGCGACGAAAGGGGAGTGCACTGCCTGAATGCATAGGACGTCTCCTACAGAGGGCCACTTCTCCAAGGTTGAGAAATGTAACTAACCTACCACATACATAAAATACAAATGGCAATTTAGACAAAATGAGGCGACAGAGGAATATGTTTCAGCTAAAGGAACAAAATAGAAGCCCAGAAGAAGAACCAAGTGTCGTGGAGACAGGCAAACTCTTCAAGGAGGAGTTCAGAGTAATAATCGTAAAGATGATCAAAGAATTTGGTAGGAGAATGGATGCACAATGTGAGAAATGAGAAGTTTTAAACAAAGACTTAGAAATTCTAAATAACAATGAAACAGAATTGAAGAATACAATAGCTGAAATGAAAAATACAAGGAATTAATAATAGACGAAATGAGGCAGAATAATGGATCAGTGAGCTGGAAAACAGAGTAGGGGAAATCACTGCCACCAAAGGGAAAAAAAGAAAAGAATAAAAAGAAATGAGATCAGTTTAAGAGACCTCTGGGACAAGAGCAAGTATGCTAATATTCACAATACAGGGTTCCCAGAAGGAGAAGAGAGAAAGGGCTTGAGAAAATATTTGAAGAGATAATAGCTGAAAACTTCTCTAACCTGGGAAAGGAACACCAAGACACATTCTGATTAAAACAACAAAAATTAAAGATAAAGAGAGAAAATTACAAGCAACAAGGGAAAGCAATAAAAAACATACAAGAGAACTCCCATAAGGCTATCACCTGATTTTTCATCAGAAACTCTGCAAGCCAGAAGGCACTGGCACAATATACTTAAAGTGATGAAAGAGAAAAATCTACAACCAAGAGTAGTCAACCCAGCAAAGTTCTCCTTCAGATTGATGGAGAAATCAAAAGATTTATAGACAAGAAAAAGCTAAAAGAATTCACCACCACCAAACCAAATTTACAACAAATGCTAAAGGAACTTCTCTAGTGGGAAAAGACCACAACAAGACTTTCTTGACTACAAAAAAAAATCACAAAATGGAAAAGCTCACTGGTAAAGGCAAACATACAATAAAGGCAGAAAATCATCCACACACAAAGCTAGTAGGTAGGTTAAAAAACAAAAGTAGTAAAACCATCTGTATCCACAATGAGCAGTTAAGGGATATACAAAACAACTGGATGTAAAATATAATATCAAAAACAGTAATCAGGGCTTCCCTGGTGGCGCGGTGGTTGCGCGTCCGCCTGCCGATGCAGGGGAACCGGGTTCGCGCCCCGGTCTGGGAGGATCCCACATGCCGCGGAGCGGCTGGGCCCGTGAGCCATGGCTGCTGGGCCTGCGCGTCCGGAGCCTGTGCTCCGTGACGGG
>NC_041230.1:1698955-1701969 GCF_002837175.3 Physeter macrocephalus
GCGCGACCGGAGCCGGTGCCCGGTGACGGGAGAGGCCACAGCAGAGGGAGGCCCGCATACCAAAAAAAAAAAAAAAAAAAAAAAAAAAAAAAACAGTAATCATGCGGAGAGGAGAGTACAAATGCAGGGTATCTAAAATGCATTTGAGATTAGCAACTTAAAACAAGCACATAAACATATGTACTAGTATACAAAAACCTCATGGTAACTGAGAAACAAAAATCTCTAATACATATACATACAAAAAAGAAAAAGAAATCCAACCATAACACTAACGATACTCATCAAACCACAAGAAAAGAGAACAAAAGAAAGGGGGACAAAAAGACCTACAAAAACAAATCCAAAACAATTAACAAAATGGCAATAGAAACATACATATCAATAATTATCTTAAATGTAAATGAACTAAATGCTGCAACCAAAAGATACAGACTGGATGAATGAATACAAACATAGGACCTGTACCTATGCTGCCTGTAAGAGACTCACTTCAGATGCAGAGACATATACAGACTGAAAGTGAAGGGATGGTAAAAAGTATCCCATGCAAATGGAAATAAAAAGGAAGCTTGAGAAGCAACACTTATATCAGACAAAATAGACTTGGAAAAGAAAAAAGACTGTTAAAAGACACAAAGATGGCCACAGGAAAATGATCACAGGATCAATCCAAAAAGAAGACGTAACAATTCCAAATATATATCCACCCCAACTAAGGAGCACCTCAATATATAAGGCAAATGTTAACAGACATAAAAGGAGAAATGAACAGCAGAACAATAACAGTAGGGGACTTTAACACCCACTTATATCAATGGGCAGATCATCCAGACAGAAAATCCATCAGGAAACATAGGCCTTACATGACACATTAGAGCAGATGGACTTAATTGATATTTATAGAGCATTCCACCTGAAAGCAGCAGAATACACATTCTTTTCAAGTGCACATGGGTCATTCTACAAGACAGACCACATACATGCTGGGTCACAAAGCAATCCTCGGTAAATGTAAGAAAACTGGAATCATATCAAGCATCTTTTCCGACTACAATGCTATGAGGCTAGAAGTAAACTAAAAAAAAAAAAAAAAAAAAAAAAAAAAAAAAAAAAACAACCCACAAAACCAAAAACAAAAAAGGTGCAAAAAACACAAAAAAAAAAAACACAAAGAAGTGGAAACTAAAGAATATGCTACTACACAACGAGTGGATCACTGAAGAAATCAAAGAGGAAATTAAAAAAAAAAAAAACAAACCCCAGAGACAAATGAAAATGGAAACAGTATGACCCAAAACCTATGGGACACAGTAAAAACAGTTCTAAGAGTGAAGTTTATAGCAAAACAAGCTAAACTTAGGATTCAAGAACAATCTCAAATAAACAACCTACTTTACGCCTAAAGGAACTAGAAAAAGAACAAAACCCCAAATAAAGATATAAACATCAGAGCAGAAATAAATGAAATAGAAAACAAAAACAAAAAAAGAAAGAAGAAAAGATCTATGAAACTAAAACCTGGTTCTTTGAAAAGATAAAGAACATTGATAGAGAAGTCTCAGAAAATGGCGGAGGAATAAGATGTGGAGATTACCTTCTTCCCCACAGATACATCAAAAACACATCTACATGTGGAACAACTCCTACAGAACACCTACTCAACACTGGCAGAAGACCTCAAAAATCTCCATGTAACTGGGGAGGGCAAAAGAAAAAAGGAAAAAAAAAAGAGACAAAGGAATCAGGACAGGACCCATGCCTGTGCGAGGGCACTGTGAAGGAGGAAATGTTTCTGCACACTAGGAAGCCCCCTCACTGGCAGAGACAAGGGGGAGCTTTGGAGCCTCAGAGGAGAACATAGCAACAGGGGTGCGGAGAGCAAAGCAGAGAGAATCCCGCACAGAGGATCGGTGTCAACCAGCACTCCCCAGCCTGAGATGCTTGCCTCCCTGCCGGGGTGAGTGGGGGCTGGGTGCTGAGGCTCAGGCTTCGGAGGTCAGACCCCAGGGAGAGAGGATTGGGGGTTAGCTGTGAGAAGACAGCCTGAGGGAGTCCGGAAAGAAATCTGGGCCCGCCAGACAGACAAGGGACCACTGTTGCAGGGTGCACGAGGAGAGGGGCACACCCGCCCTAGGAGCTTCTTTCCCCACGCGCTCACAGACAGCACGGCACAGCCTACACAAGCTCTAGGGCCGGGTGAGAGCTGTGCCTGCTATTTCGGACCCCAGAGGTGGGCATGACGGCTACTGCTGCCACAGCTGCCAGCAAGGGTCCTGTGAGCAAGCTCAGGTCACTGCCCACACCTTCCCAGGAGCCAGTGCAGCCCGCCACTGCCAACGGTACAGCAATCTGAGGCCAACTTCCTGAGAAGAGCGAACGGCACACCTCGGGCTGTTGCAAATTCCCACTGGTCTCTGCCATCAAAGGCACTCCCCACACATCCCAATTATGAATGCTGTATCCCTCCCCCTCCCTGGCCTGGGTGAGCAAGTGAGCCCTAATCAGCCACTGCTTTCGATCCCTCTTGCCTGGGTGGGGAAAAGACTCCTGAGGGTGGCCCAAATGCAGAGGCAGAGCCAAAACTAAAGCTGAGCTTGTGGGGCAGTGCGACCAAAGAAGAGAAAGGGAAATTTCTCCATGCAGCCACAGGAGCAGCAGATTAAATCCCTCAATCGGCTTGGTAAACCCTCCATCTGTGCAATATCTGAATAGACAATGAGTGTTCCCACAATTGAGGCTGTGGACTTTGGGGGCAAGTACTCGTAGGAGTTGGGTCAGGTCAGAGTATATAAGCTGGTCCCACAGTGCCCACAGCAGGTGCAGAGACCTACCGAGAGTTCGATTTCTGCTTTTGATTTGTTTTTAAGTTTTTTGTTTTGGTAGTTTAGTTTTTAGTGTTTGTATTCATTTTGGGGTTCGTTTATTTGTTTGGTTGCTCTCTTCTTTTTTGTTATCTCTCTCTCTCTCTCTCTCTCTCTCTCTCGTGTGTGTGTGTGTGTGTGTGTGTGTGT
>NC_041230.1:1702252-1705613 GCF_002837175.3 Physeter macrocephalus
GTGTGTGTGTGTGTGTGTGTGTGTGTGTGTGTGTGTGTGTGTGTGTGTGTATGGTTCTTTGTGTGTTTTTGTTTGGTTTGTTTCTAACATTTGTCTTGGGGTTTTGTTTGTTCGTTTTCTTTGCGTCTGTTTTCTCTCTCTCTCTCTTTCTCTCTCCCCCTCCCTCCCTCCCTCCCTCTCTCTCTCTTTCTTTTTTCCTTTTCTTCCACACCATGCAGCTTGCAGGGTCTTGGTGCTCCGACAGGGGTCGGGCCTGAGACTCTGAGGTGCGAGAGCCTAGTCCAGGACGCTGGACCACCAGAGAACTCTCGGCCTCAGGGAATATAATTGGCAAGAGCTCCTCCACAGGTCTCCATCTCAACACCAAGACCTGGCTCCACCCAATGGCAAGCAAGCTCCAGTGCTGGATGCCTCATGCCAAACAACCAGCAAGACAGAAATACAACCCCACCCATTAGCAGACAGGCTGCCTAAAGTCATACTAAGCTCAGAAACACCACAAAAAGAGCCACCGGACGTGGCCCTGCCCATCAGAGGGACAAGATCCAGCTGCACCCACCAGAACGGAGGCACCAGTCCCCCCCACCAGGAAGCCTACACAAGCCACTGGACCAACCTCACCCACTGCGGGCAGACACCAGAAGTAAGAGGAACTACGACCCTGCAGCCTGCGGATAGGAGACCCCAAACACAGTAAATTAAACAAAATGAGAAGACAGAGAAATATTCTGCAGATGAAGGAGCAAGGTAAAAAACCCACAAGACCAAGCAAATGAAGAGGAAATAGGTAGTCTACCTAAAAAAGAATTCAGAGTAATGATAGTAAAAATGATCTAAAATCTCAGCAATAGGGCGTCCCTGGTGGCGCAAGTGGTTGGGAGTCCTCCTGTCAATGCAGGGGACATGGGTTCGAGCCCTGGTCCCGGAGGATACCACATGCCGCGAAGCAACTGAGCCTGTGTGCCACAACTACTGAGCCTGTGCTCTAGAGCCCACGAGCCGCATCTACTGAAGCCCACGCGCTCTAGAGCCCATGCTCTGCAACAAGAGAAGCCACAACAGTGAGAAGCCCGCACACCACAATGAAGAGTAGCCCCCACTCACTGCAACTAGAGAAAGCCCGCGCACAGCAACAAAGACCCAACACAGCCCCAAACTAACAAATAAATATAAATAAATTTATATTTAAAAATAATAAAATATCAGAAATAGAAAAAAACACAAGAAATGTTTAACAAGGACATAGAAGAACTAAAGAACAAACCAACAGTGATGAGCAACACAACAACTGAAATTAAACATACTCTAGTAGGATTCAACAGCAGAGTAACTGTGGCAGAAGAACGGATAAGTGACCTGGAAGATAGAATGGTGGAAATAACTGCCGTGGAGCAGAATAAAGAAAAAAGAATGAAAAGAATTGAGGACAGTCTCAGAAATCTCTGGGACAACATTAAACACACCAACATTTGAATTATAGGTGTCCCAGGAGAAGAAGAGAAAGAGGAATGGTCTGAGAAAATATTTGAAGACATTATAGGCAAAAACTTCCCTAAACATGGGAAAGGAAATAGCCAATCAAGTCCAGGAAGTGCAGAGAGTCCCATACAGAATAAACCAAAGGAGAAACACGCCAAAACACATATTAATCAAAGTAACAAAAATTAAAAACAAAGAAAAAAATATTAAAAGCAACAAGGGAAAAGCAACAAATAACATACAAGGGAATCCCCATAAGATTATCAGATGGGGCTTCCCTGGTGGCACAGTGGTTGAGAGTCCACCTGCCAATGCAGGGGACACGGGTTCGTGCCCCGGTGCGGGAAGATCCCACATGCCACGGAGTGGCTAGGCCCATGAGCCATGGCCTCATGAGCCTGTGCGTCTGGAGCCTGTGCTCCGCAACGGGAGAGGCCACAACAGTGAGAGGCCCGCATACCGAAAAAAAAAGATTAATAGATGATATTTCAGCAGAAGCTGCAGGCCAGAAGGGAGTGGCAGGATATATTTAAAGTGATGAAAGGGAAAGACCTACAACCAAGATTATCCTACCCATCAAGGATCTCATTCAGATTCAACGGAGAAATCAAAAGCTTTACAGATAAGCAAAGGCTAAGAGAATTCAGCACCACACAGCCAGCTCTACAGCAAATGCTAAAGGAACTTCTCTAAGCAGGAAACACAAAAGAAGAAAAAGACTTACAAAAACAAACCCAAACCAATTAAGAAAATGGTAATAGGAACATACATATCAATAATTACCCTAAGTGTGAATGGGTTAAATGCTCCAACCAAAAGACAGACTGGCTGAATGGATACAAAAACAAAACCTGTATATAAGCTGTCTACAAAAGACCCATTTCAGACCTAGGAACATATACAGACTGAAAGTGAGGGGATGGAAAAAGATGTTCCATACAAATGGGAATCAAAAGAAAGCTGGAGTAACAATACTGATATCAGATAAAATAGACTTTAAAATAAAGACTGTTACAAGAGATAAGGAAGGACACTACATAATGATCAAGGGATCAATCCAAGGAAACATACAATTGTAAATATTTCTGCACTCAACGTAAGAGCACCTCAATACATAAGGCAAATGCTAACAGACACAAAAGGGGAAATCGACAGTAACACAATAGTGGGGGACTTTAACACCCCACTTACACCAATGGGCAGATCATCCAGACAGAAAATAAACAAGGGAACACAAGCTTTAAATGGCACAATAGACCGGATAGACTTAATTGATATTTATAGAACATTCCACCTGAAAGCAGAAGGATACACTTTCTTCTCAAGTGCATATGGAACATTCTCCAGGAGAGATCACATCTTGGGTAACAAATCAAGCCCTGGTAAATTTAAGAAAACTGAAATCATATCAAGCATCTTTTCCAACCACAACACTATGAGATTAGAAATCAATTACAAGGGAAAAAAACTGTAAAAAATATAAAACACATGAAGGCTAAACATTACACTACTAAATAACCAAGAGACCAGTAAAGAAATCAAAGAGAAAATCAAAAAATACCTAGAGACAAATAACAATGAAAACACGATGATCCAAAACATATGGGATGCAGCAAAAGCAGTTCTAAGAGGGAAGTTAACAGCAATACAATCCTACCTGAAGAATCAAGAAAAATCTCAAACAATCTAACAGCTAAAGGAACTAGAGAAAGATGCCCAAAAAAACCCCAAAATTAGTAGAAAGAAATCAATCATAAAGATAAAAGCAGAAATAAATGAAACAGAAACAATAGCAAAGATCAATAAAACTAAAAGCTGGTTCTTTGAGACGATAAACAAAATTGATGAACCTTTAGCCAGGCTCATCAAGAAAAAGAGGGAG
>NC_041230.1:1713129-1729369 GCF_002837175.3 Physeter macrocephalus
AACAAACCCAAACCAATTAAGAAAATGGTAATAGGAACATACATATCAATAATTACCCTAAGTGTGAATGGGTTAAATGCTCCAACCAAAAGACAGACTGGCTGAATGGATACAAAAACAAAACCTGTATATAAGCTGTCTACAAAAGACCCATTTCAGACCTAGGAACATATACAGACTGAAAGTGAGGGGATGGAAAAAGATGTTCCATACAAATGGGAATCAAAAGAAAGCTGGAGTAACAATACTGATATCAGATAAAATAGACTTTAAAATAAAGACTGTTACAAGAGATAAGGAAGGACACTACATAATGATCAAGGGATCAATCCAAGGAAACATACAATTGTAAATATTTCTGCACTCAACGTAAGAGCACCTCAATACATAAGGCAAATGCTAACAGACACAAAAGGGGAAATCGACAGTAACACAATAGTGGGGGACTTTAACACCCCACTTACACCAATGGGCAGATCATCCAGACAGAAAATAAACAAGGGAACACAAGCTTTAAATGGCACAATAGACCGGATAGACTTAATTGATATTTATAGAACATTCCACCTGAAAGCAGAAGGATACACTTTCTTCTCAAGTGCATATGGAACATTCTCCAGGAGAGATCACATCTTGGGTAACAAATCAAGCCCTGGTAAATTTAAGAAAACTGAAATCATATCAAGCATCTTTTCCAACCACAACACTATGAGATTAGAAATCAATTACAAGGGAAAAAAACTGTAAAAAATATAAAACACATGAAGGCTAAACATTACACTACTAAATAACCAAGAGACCAGTAAAGAAATCAAAGAGAAAATCAAAAAATACCTAGAGACAAATAACAATGAAAACACGATGATCCAAAACATATGGGATGCAGCAAAAGCAGTTCTAAGAGGGAAGTTAACAGCAATACAATCCTACCTGAAGAATCAAGAAAAATCTCAAACAATCTAACAGCTAAAGGAACTAGAGAAAGATGCCCAAAAAAACCCCAAAATTAGTAGAAAGAAATCAATCATAAAGATAAAAGCAGAAATAAATGAAACAGAAACAATAGCAAAGATCAATAAAACTAAAAGCTGGTTCTTTGAGACGATAAACAAAATTGATGAACCTTTAGCCAGGCTCATCAAGAAAAAGAGGGAGGACTCAAATCAATAAAATTAGAAACGAAAAAGGAAAAGTTACAAAGGACACTGCAGAAATACAAAGGATCATAAGAGACTACTATAAGCAACTATAGGCCAATAAAATGGACAACCTGGAAGAAATGGACAAATTCTTAAAAAGGTATAACCTTCCAAGACTGAACCAGGAAGAAACAAAGAATATGAACAGACCAATCACAAGTAAAGAAATTGATACTGTGATTAAAAATCTTCCAACAGGGCTTCCCTGGTGGCACAGTGGTTAGGAATCCACCTGCCAATGCAGGGGACACGGGTTCGAGCCCTGGTCTGGGAGGATCCCACATGCCGTGGAGCAGCTAGGCCCATGCACCACAGCTGCTGAGCCTGGGCTCTAGAGCCTTCAAGCCACAGCTACTGAAGCCCACGTGCCTGGAGGCCGTGCTCTGCAACACAAGAAGCCACCGCAATGAGAAGCCCGCGCACAGCAACGAAGACCCAACGCAGCCATAAATTAATTAATTAATTAATTAATTAATTAAAATCTTCCAACAAACAAAAGTCCAGGACCAGATGGCTTCACAGGTGAATTCTACCAAACACCTAGAGAAGAGCTAACAGCCATCCTCAAACTCTTCCAAAAAACTGAAGAGGAAGGAACTATTCCAAACTCATTCTGCGAGGCCACCATCACCCTGATACCCAAACCAGACAAAGATATCATGAAAAAAGAAAATTACAGACCAATATTACTGGTGAATATAGACACAAAAATCCTCAACAAAATATTAGCAAACAGAATCCAACAACACATTAAAAGAATCATACATCACAATCAAGTGGGATTTACCCCAGGGATGCAAGGATTCTTGAATGTACGCAAATCAACCAATGTGATACACCATAGTAACAAATTGAATGAAAACCATATGATCATTTGAATAGTTGCAGAAAAAGCTTCTAATGAAATTCCACACCCATTTATGATAAAAACTCTCCAGAAAGTGGGCACAGAGGGAACCTACCTCAACATAATAAAGGCCATGTATGATAAACACACAGCTAACATCATTCTCAATGGTGAAAAACTGAAAGCATTTCTTCAAAGATCAGGAACAAGACAAGGAGGTCCACTCTCACAACTACTATTCAACATAGTTTTGGAATTCCTAGCCACAGAAATCAGAAAAGAAAAAGAAATGAAAGGAATATAAAACTGGAAAAGAAGAAGTAAAATTGTTTGCAGATGAGATGATACTATACGTAGAAAATCCTAAAGATGCCACCAGAAAACTACTAGAGCTAATCAATGAATTTGGTAAAGTTGCAGGATACAAAATTAATGCACAGAAATCTCTTGCACTCCTACACATGAACCACAAAAGACCAGAAAGAGAAATTAAGGAAACAATACCATTCACCACTGCAACAAAAAAAGAATAAAATACCTAGGAATAAACCTACCTAAAGAGGTAAAACACCTGTACTCAGAAAACTATAAAACACTGATGAAAGAAATTAAAGACAACACAAACAGATGGAGAGATATACCATGTTCTTGGATTTGAAGAATCAATACTGTGAAAATGACTATACTACCCAAAGCAATCTACAGATTCAATGCAATTCTTATCAAATTACCAATGGCATTTTTCACAGAACTAGAACAAAAAAAAATCTTAAAATCTGTATAGAGACACAAAAGACCCCAAGTAGCCAAAGCAATCTTGAGGAAAAAAAAACAGAGCTGGAGGAATCAGGCTCCCTGACTTCAGACTATACTACAAAGTCACAGGCATCAGAACAGTGTGGTACTGGCCCAAAAGCAGACACATACCTCTATGCAACAGAGAGCCCCAAAATAAACCCATGTACATATGGCAAATTAATCTAAAACACAGGCAAGAATATACAATGGTGACAGTACCTTCAATAAGTGGTGCTGGGAAAACTGGACAGCTACATGTAGAAGAATGAAATTAGAAAACTCCCTAACAACATACACAAAAATAAACTCAAAATGGATTAAAGACCTAAATTTAAGACCACACACTATAAAACTCTTAGAGGAAAACATAGAAAGAACACTCTTTGACATAAATCACAGCAAGATCTTTTCTGACCCACCTTCTAGAGTAATGGAAATAAAAACAAAAATAAACAAATGGGACCTAATGAAACTGAAAAGCTTCAGCACAACAAAGGAAACCATAAACAACAAAGGAAACCATAAACAAGACAAAAATACAACCCTCAGAGTGGGAGAAAATAATTGCAAACGAATTAATGGACAAAAGATTAATCTCCAAAATATACAAGCAGTTCATGCAGCTCAATATCAAAAAAACAACCCAATCAAAATATGGGCAGAAGGCCTAAATAGACATATCTCCAAAGAAGACACACAGATGGCCAAGAGGCACATGAAAACATGCTCAACATCACTAATTATTAGAGAAATGCAAATGAAGACTACAATGAGGCATCACCTCACACAAGTCAGAAAGGCCATCATCAAAAGCTAGAGAGGGTGTGGAGACAAGGGAACCCTCTTTCACTGTTGGTGGCAATGTAAATTGATACAGCCACTATGGAGAACAGTAAGGAGGTTCCTTAAAAAACTAAAAATAGAATTACCATAAGACCCAGCAATCCCACTACTGGGCACATACCCAGAGAAAACCATAACTCAAAGACACATTCACCCCAATGATCATTGCAGCACTATTTAGAATAGCCAGGTTCTGGAAGCAACCTAAATGCCTATTGACAGACCAACAGATTAAAAAAGATGTAGTACATATACACAGTGGAATATTATTCAGCCATAAAAGGAATGAAATTGGGTCATTTGTAGAGACGTGGTTGGCCTAGACACTGTCATACAGAGTGAAGTAAATCAGAGAAAAACAAACATCGTATATTAACGCACATAGGTGTAATCTAGAAAAATGGTACAGATCAACCTGTTTGCAAGGCAGAAATAGAGACAAAGACGTAGAGAACAAATGTATGGATACCAAGGGGCAGGGTTGGGTGCGGTGAATTGGGAGATTGGGATTGTCATATATACACTATTGATACTATGTATAAAATAGATAACTAATGAGAACCTACTGTGTAGCACAGGGAACTCTACTCAATGCTCTGTGGTGACCTAAATGGGAAGGAAATCCGAAAAAGAGGGGATATATGTATACGTAGAGTTGATTCACTTTGCTGTACAGTAGAAACTAACAACATTGTAAAGCAACTATTCTCCAATAAAAATTAATTTAAAAAAACTAATAAGTGAAATGGTAGTTATAGGGAAATTTGCTACTTTAAATGCTTATATTGGGAAAGAAGAAAGTATCTTTTAACATGCTATTTTATACTAATATGTATAAACTAGAAAACGAGAACCTGATGTACAGCACAGGGAACTCTACTTCACTTAGCTGTACAGTAGAAAGTAACACATTGTAAAACAACTATACCCCAATAAAAAAATATATATATATTGAAAAACCTTTAGCCAGAGTCATCAATAAAAAAGGGAGAGGACCTAAATCAATAATATCAGAAATCAAAATGGAGAAGTTACAATGGACACCACAGAAATACAAAGAATCAAAGGAGACTACTCCAAGACTATACTCCAATAAAATGGACAACCTAGAAGAAATGGGTTAGAAAGGTACAATCTCCTAAGAATGAACCACGAAGAAATAGAAAATATGAACAGACCAATCACAATTACTGAAATTGAAACTGTGATTAAAAATCTTCCAAGAAACAAAGGTCCAGGACCAGATGGCTTCACAGGTGAATTCTCCCATTCTAATATTTAGACAAGAGCTAACACTCATTCTTCTGAAACTATTACAAAAAATACTTTTGTAGAGGAAGGAACACTTCCAATGAACTCAGTGAGGCCATAATAACCCTGACACCAAAGCCAGAAAAAGATATGCCAGAAAAGGAAAATTACAAGTCAATATCACATATATGCAAAAATCCACAACAAAATACTAGCAAACCGAATCCAACAATACATTAAAAGAATCATAAACCATGATCAAGTAGGATTTATTCCAGGCATGCAAGATTTTCAATATCTGCAAGTCAATTAGTATGATACACCACATTAACAAATTGAAGACTAAAAACCATATGATCATCTCAATAGTTGCAGAAAAAGCCTCTCACAAAATTCAGCACTAATTTATGATAAAAACCCTTCAGAAAGTAAGCACAGATGGAACCTACCTCAACATAATAAAGACCATATATGACAAACACACAACTAACATCATACTCAACAATGAAAAGCTGAAAGAATTTCGTCTAAGATCAGGAACAAGACAAGGATGTCCACTCTCACCACTTTTATTCAACATACATTTGGAAATCCTAGCCATTGCAATCAGAAAACAAAAAGAAATAAAAGGAATCCAGATAGGAAAAGAAGTAAAACTATCACTGTATGCAGATGACATGATGCTACACATAGAAAATCCTGAAGATGCCACCAGATAACTACTAGACCTCATCAATGAACAGGGTAAAGTTACTGGATAAATATAAAAAATAATAAATATACAAAAATCTGTTGCATTTCTATATACTAACAACGAAATATCAGAAAGCGAAATTAAGGAAACAATCCCATTTACCAACTCATCACAAAGAATAACATTCCGAGGAATAAGCCTACCTAAGGAGGCAAAACAACTGTACTTGTAAAACTATATGATGCTGATGAAAGACATCAAAGATGACACAAACAGATGAAAATATATACCCTGTTCTTGGATTGGAATAAGCAACACTGTTAAAATGACCATATTACCCAAGGCAATCTACATATTCAATGCAATCCTTATCAAATTAACAATGGCATTTTTCACAGAACGAGAACAAAACATTTTTAAAATTTGTATGAAAACACAAAAGACACCGAATATCTAAAACAATCTCGAGAAAGAAGAATGGAGCTGGAGGAATCACACTCCCTGACTTCAGACGATACTACAAACCTACAGTCATCAAAACGGTATGGTACTGGCAAAAAACAGAAACACAGATCAATGGAACAGAATAAAAAGCCCAGAAATAAACCCACTCACTTACAGTCAATTATTCTATGACAAAGAAGGAAAGAATATACAATGGAGAAAAGACAGTCTTTTTAGTAAATGGTGCTGGGATAACTGGACAGCTACATGGAAAAGAATGAAATTAGAACATTTTCTAACACCACATACAAAAATAAACTCAAAATGGATTAAACACCGAAATGTAAGACCAGATACTATAAAACTCCTAGAGGAAAACAAAGGCAGAACACTCTGATATAAATCACAGCAATATTTTTTTGGATCTGTCTCCTAGAGACACGGAAATAAAAGCAAAAATAAACAAATGGGACCAAATTAAACTTAAAAGCTACTGCAAAGCAAAGGAAACCATAAAAAGAATGAAAATACAACCTATGGACTAGAAGAGTATATTTTCAAATGATGCTACCAAAAAGGGATTAATTTCTAAAATATACAAAATTCATATAGCTTAATATCAAAAAACCCATACAACCCAATCAAAAAATTAGCAGAAGACCTAAATAGATATTTCTCCAAAGAAGACATAAAGATGGCCAACAGCCACATGAAAAGATGCTCAACGTCACTAATTATTAGATAAATGCAAATCAAAACCACAAAATGATATCACCTCACACTGGTCAGAAATGACCACCATCAAAAAGTCAAATAGGGGACTTCCCTGGTGGTCCAGGCAGTAAGGCTCCACGCTGCCAGTGCAGGGGGCCCGGGTTCAATCCCTGGTCGGGGAACTAGATCCCATATACATGTCGCAACTGAGAGTCCACATACAGCAACTAAGAAGTCCGCATGCCCCAACTAAGATCCGGCGTGGCCCCCCCAAAAAAGTCTACAAACAATAAATGCTTGAGAGGGTGTGGAGAAAACAGAACACTCCTACACTGTTGGAACGAATGTAAACTGGTGTAGCCACTTTGGAGAACAGTATGGAGGTTCCTTAAAGAACTAAAAATAGGGCTTCCCTGGTGGCACAGTGGTTGAGAGTCTGCCTGCCAATGCAGGGGACACAGGTTTGTGCCCCGGTCCAGGAAGATCCCACATGCCGCGGAGCGGCTAGGCCCACGAGCCATGGCCGCTGAGCCTGAGCCTCCAGAGCCTGTGCTCTGCAATGGGAGGCCACAACAGTGAGAGGCCCACGTACCGCAAAAAAAAAAAAAAAAAAAAAGAACTAAAAGTAAAGTTACCACATGAACAAGCAATTCCAATCCTGGGCATATATACGGAAAAGATGAAAACTCTAATTTGAAAAGATATATGCACCCCAATGTTTATAGCAACACTATTTACACTAGCCAGGACATGGAAGCAACCTAAATTTTCACTGACAGATGAAGGAATAAAGAAGATGTGGCACATATATACAATGGAATATTACTCAGTCATAAAAAACAATGAAATAATGCCTTTTGCAGCAACATGGATGGACCTGTGAAGTCAGACAAAGAAAGACATATATGGTATTACTTATATGTGGAGCCTAAAAAAGTGATACAAGTGAACTTATTTACAAAACAGAAATAGACTCACAGACATAGAAAACAAACTTATGGTTACCAAAGGGGAAAGTGCAGGATGCAGGGGGTTAGGGGGGCGAGGAGAGAGATAAATTAGGAGTCTGGGATTAACATATACAAACTACTATATATAAAATAGATAAACAACAAGGACCTACTGTATAGCTCAGGGAACTATATTAAATATCTTGTAAATTGCTGTACACCTGAAATTAACACATTATAAATTAACTATACTTAAAAAAAAAAACCTCTTGTGTAGATGTTTAAACAATGTTTCACAAAGGTGTAAAGACCACTTAATGGGGGAATGCAGTCTATGGAACAAAAGGTGTTGACAGGACTTCCCTGGTGGCGCAGTGGTTAAGAATCCACCTGCCAATGCGGGGGACACAGGTTTGAGCCCTGGTTTGGGAAGATCCCACACGCCATGGAGCAGCTAAGCCCGTGTGCCACAACTACCGGGCCTGCACTCTAGAGCCCACGAGCCACAACTACTGAGCCCATGTGTCACAACTACTGAAGTCTGGGTGCCACAACTACTAAGCACATGTGCTGCAACTACTGAGCCCACGCGCCTAGAGCTGGTGCTCTGCAACAAGAGAAGCCACCACAACGAAAAGCCTGTGCAACGCAACAAAGAGTAGACCCTGCTCACCACAACTAGAGAAAGCCCACGCGCAGCAAGACCCAACGCAGCCAAAAAATATTAATTAATTAAAAATAAATAAATTTTTTTAAAAGGTGTTGCCAAAACTGGATACCTACTAACAAAAGTATTTACTTGGACCATTATTTTACACTACAGACAAAAATTAACTCAAAATGGTTCAAAGACCTAAACCTAAGTCCCAAGTGTATAAAACTCCTAGAAGTAAACATACAGAAAAAGTTTCTTGACATTGGACCCAAATGATTTATCAGGTATAACACCACAAGCACGGGCTACAAAATAATAACAGATAAATTGGACTATATCAAAAATATAAACTACTGTGCGTTAAAGCACAGTGAAAAGACAACCAAAAGTAAAAGAGAAAACATTTCTAAATCATATATCTGATAATAGAGGAGTATGAAGAATATATAAAGATTCTAAGAGGGATTGATCACCAATTCCACCACAGGGACCCTTTGGGACCCTTCCCAAATCAACCATCCCACACGTTGCAAATATAAAACAAAAACCCCAAGAGTAACATAGAAATTTGAACCTAATGATAAAATAAAAAATCATTTATAATGCATAGAAATGTACAAAATGAAAGTACCTGTGTCTTAAACACATTATCGCTCATCACTGAAGGTATCCCTCCACTTCATAAGCTCTCATTAAGACGCTTCAAAATTCGCTGTTGAGGTAGACTGAACAATGGCACAGGCAATGAAAAATGTGGCACCAACAGTTTAGCCAACAGCCTCACAGATATGAGAATGTGAGCTTACAAAGTTGTCCTGGGATAAATTCCTATACCAATTTAAAGAGGCTAAAATGTAAGGTCATTGAGACACATGAATAACACGGTCACAGTGCCCTTGAGACAGGCTTCTGTGACAGTCCCCAAAGCCAGAAAAAACCCCGGTAAGACTTATCAGTCAGACTCTTGTGATACTTTCTACCTCATATCCTAGAACATGCTGACCACTCTACTGAGTAGCTTCGCGTGGTGATTTTGTACAGAGCAAGAAAATATTACAACATATGAGGAATAGTGTCTCTATCAAAATTTTCTGTTACCCAGTAAACACTCTCCATAGAGACTCCACGAGAGGTTGCCAGATAAACACAGGTGGATTATCACAGCAAGGAAACCAGGTAAAATTTCAGACCTTAGGAATATACTTCAAAGAAATTTAAGAGGTAAAATCATACAAAGTAAGGAGAAGGTAAAATTAGGAACAGTCGACATTCCCAGACTAGGTAGAGCAGTACAAGAGTAAAAATAATACAACATGTAAGGGTCAGACATTATAGGGATCTTGAGATGGGACCATGTACTCGACCCACAGATGCCTAGCTAAGAGCCTGAAAGATTCACATATGCTCCCCTTTTAGGATTTGGGATCAAAAAGAGGATCTCTCCGTCCACTGTCCTTACACTTTTCCTAAGTAACAATCACAGAAGATCCAATCCACCTGCCTGTCCCACACACCCCTAAACAAAAGAAACAGCCCTTCTGAGATACCCATCTTTGTTTACACTTTTGATATACTCCCACACAATGTACTCTTGGCTATTTTTCACATTTCTCCCCACTGTCCACGGCTCTTTCTCTTGCTCCAATGTGGAGATAATATTCAGATCAGAAAAAGATATTCTGGGACTTCCCTGGTGGCCCACCAGTTAAGACTCCATGCTTCCAATGCAGAGGGCACGGGTTCAATCACTACTTGGGGAACTGAGATCCTACAAGCCAGAAGGTGTGGCCAAAAAAATTTTTTAAAAAGAAATAGAAATTCTGGTTTATCAGGACAAAGAAATGTGAAGTGCTGTGGTTTTCCTAAAATCCCAGTTCTTTGTTCAGCTGAGGAGTGAGGACATTACAGATGGGTCAGGAAAAATATTTCACAAATTCATCCACCGCCTCCCTTCTACACAGGGAACGGTGTAATATGCAGACATCGAGCTCTCTTCCTGCAAAAACTGAGTCAAAAGCCAAAAGGCAGAAAATGGGAAATTTGGTATTTTTTAAAGTTTGCCATTGAGCTTTGTACGTAATTAAGCTCTGGGACAACCCCTGATGTAACATGAAACGCGCAGAGCACCTGAAGAAAGGGTCAGTTTAAACTCATGATGCCACATCATGGGTGAGTCAACAGGGCTTTCAAAGATTATCAGGGCCTCCCAAGAGGCACACAAGGGAAAATACAAAGATACCCAAGGGCAGATCCCAGCTCTGGAGGGAAGTTATCCTCACCCAGGGAGATCAGGTTCCTGTAGGTCTCCAACATCACGTCCCTGTACAAGGCCCTCTGAGCAGGGTCCAGGCATTCCCACTCCTCCTGAGAGAATTCGATGGCCACATCCTCAAAGGTCAACTGTTCCTGAAATGAAACCACATTTCACCAATGGGCCATGAAGAGTTCTCATCTTCATACAAATGGAAAAGAGGAGTAAGGAGTAAGGACTGATTCAATTAAAGTATGTGTTCTACCAGATCCATTTAGAGGTATTTGGAAAAATTATGTATCTCTAATCTTAATTTCTTATGCTTTTTCATAAGCCCTTATGAGATCCTCCAATTAATATGGACTTTTCATCACTGTCAAAAATCTATGAAACGCCTATAAGTAAAACTCAACACCGTGTTGTCTATGCAGAAGTGTTAGGTATTACGTTCTACACACTGAGTGAGATTCAGTATATAGATGAGATGACAAAGTTCGCAGTGCTTTTAACGAAAGGTCAAAAACTTCAACTATGGGGCTTCCCTGGTGGCGCAGTGGTTGCGCGTCCGCCTGCCGATGCAGTGGACACGGGTTCGTGCCCCGGTCTGGGAGGATCCCACATGCCGCGGAGCGGCTGGGCCCGTGAGCCGTGGCCGCTGAGCCTGCACGTCCGGAGCCTGCGCTCCACAACGGGAGAGGCCGCAGCAGAGGGAGGCCCGGGAGAAGCCGCAGCAGAGGGAGGCCCGCATACCACAAAAAACTTCAACTATGATGATAACAACGACTAAAAGTGTTTGAACACTTCTTATTGCTCTAAGTTACAGTAATGTTACTCTAAACATTACTCTAAATAAGTACTTTTACAGGCAAGACCTTGTTATCAACATAACAGCTCATTAAAGAAAGATGTGTCCCCATCTTACAGAGGACAAAAACTGTCACAGACACTCTGAGAAACTCGACTCAGATCAAGAAGGTAAGAAATGTTACAGCAAGCACTTGAACTCAGAGGGTTGTGCTCAGCAACTGAAGCTTAAGAATCAAATAGTTAAGTAATACAGAAAGCATTAAAAATACATTGACAGAGGGTTCCCTGAGAAAACTTGAAAGAAGTCCAAGGTGAATGACATGGAATGGCATGAAAGGTCATTATAGATGTGGACACACAAGGACATACATATAAATTGTTAGCAATCTTACTACTACCTAAACCATTAACAGGATTGCATAGAAAAATTCCAGGCAACGGAATATACTGAAGACAATTTCAACTGAAAAAAGATATAATATATAGTTTTTAAATCATGATGTCTTTTATCTAAACCACAGACTTGCACATCAACAATATGTATGTGCACTCATGCACATACATATCTATAAAAAATAACAGAAAAATCTCTTGACAGATTTTTGGACAATTTTTTTATCATCCTTTTATTCATGTGTATTTCAGCATCTTTCAGACAATGAAAATATATCCACTGTACTCAATTTAGTTTGTCAACATGATTCTGTAGTATAGTAGGCTACTAAAAAAAAATGGTACGAACATTTAAAAAAAATAGAATACTTGAACTCAAATCTCATTAAGATAAGCATACTCAAAAATATAAATACAATTTTATCCATTTAAATTTACATAGCTAGGCATTAACAAAAGCCAAAGAATTTCTTTGTTTTTGCCACTAATAAAACATTGATTTGAAATTAGAGAATTTATTAGTATTATACATTATTTCCACAGGTTATGAAAAAAATATATCATAATAGTAAAGTTAAAAACTTCCTGGACAATTAAAAATCATGAAAAAAAAGGATATGGAAAAAAAAATTCTGATTAAGCAAGAACATTTTAAGAAATGTCATGAACAGAAGGCAACACTCGATGCATTCCCTCTGGAGTTACAGTGGAGTGAAGGGGGCTGGCCAGGGCGCCTGCTTTTCATCACTGTACAGTGTGCCTGAGCAGGGACCACCAGAGGAAGTAACAGGGGGAAAACAGAGGGCAAGAGACACAGTGTGAGAGACTTGGAACTGCTAGTGTTCACAAATCTAAGGACATGGAAATGTGAAAACTGAAAGGATGGAAAAAGATATTCCATCCTAAAGAGAGCAGGAGAGAATACATTATATCAGACAAAATAAACTGAAGAAAAACAAGTGACATGAGACAAAAAAACATTATATAATGATAAATGGGTCAATTTACCAAAAAGATGTAGCAAGTAAAAGTATATATACATCTAACATTAGATATCTCAGAAAAATGAAGCAAACATTAAAGGAAAGGAAGAGAGAGAAATAGCAGCACAGGAATACTATGAGACTTCAATGCCCCAGCTGACCTTATGGATGGAACCGAAAAGAAGATCAATAAGGAAACTATAGACCTTATTGGTTATTAGACATAACAGATCACATAACCCAACAACAGCAGAAAACACATGCATCTCAAGCACACGTAAAACATTCTCCATGAGAGACCACATGTTAGGCCAAAACACAAATCTTAACAATTTTAAGAGACTGATATCATAAAAGTAAACAATGAAATAAACAGCAGAAGAAAAAAAAGAAAATTCCCCCAAATGCGGAAATTAAACAACTCACTCTTAAACCACTAATGGGTCTAAGAAGAAATCACAAGGGAATTTTAAAATATATGGATGAAAAGGAAAATACAACCTACCAAAATTTATAACACACAATGAAGGCTGTACTAAAAGGAAATTCTAAACTGCTGAATGCTTACAGTAAAAAAGAGAAGAGATTTCAAATCAGAAATTTATTTTTACACCTCTAAGAAGTAGAAAAACAAAAACAAACTAAACCCAAGTTTAGCAGAAGGAAAGAGGTAAATAAGAAAAATGAAACCAGGGACTTCCCTGGTGGGGCAATGGTTAAGAATCCGCCTACCAATGCAAGGGACACGGGTTCAAGCCCTGGTCTGGGAAGATCCTACATGCTGCGGAGCAACTAAGCCTGTGTGCCACAACTACTGAGCCTGCATGCCACAACTACTGAAGCCCGCACACCTAGGAACAAAGCTCTGCAACAAGAAAAGCCACCACAATTAGAAGCCTGCGCTCCGCACCGAAGACCCAACAACGAAGACCCAATGCAGCCAAAAATTAATAAATATATTAAAAAAACGAAAGATTAGACCAGAGATAAATAAAATAGAAAGTAGAAAAATATAAAAATGAACAAACCAAGAGTTTGTGTTTTGAAAAAAATGAATGGGAAAACCCTTAGCTAGACTAAGGAAAAAAGAAAAAAGATTCAAATAATTAAGAACAGATATGAAAGAGAAATGATAGCAACTGATATCAAAAAGTTTTTTAAGGAAGTACTATGAACAATAATGCCTATAAATTATAAAATCTAAAAGATACAGGTTAATTCTTAGAAACATACAACCTACTAAACTTGATTTATCATCATGAAATAAAAAATCTGGAGATTGGTTCAAGATGGCAGAGTAGAAGGACATGCTCTCACTCCCTCTTGCGAGAGCACTGGAATCACAACTAATGGCTGAACAATCATCGACAGGAAGACACTGGAACTCACCAAAAAAGATACCCCACATCCAAAGACAAAGGAGAAGCCACAATGAGATGGTAGGAGAGGCGCAATCACAATAAAATCAAATACCATAACTGCTGGGTGGGTGACTCACAAACTGGAGAACACTTATAACACAGAAGTCCACCCACCGGAGTGAAGGTTCTGAGCCCCATGTCAGGCTTTCCAACCTGGGGGTCTGGCAACGGGAGGAAGAATTCCTAGAGAATCAGACTTTGAAGGCTAGCGGGATTTGATTGCAGGACTTTGACAGGACTGGGGGAAACAGAGACTCCACTCTTGGAGGGCACACACAAAACAGTGTACGCACTGGGACCCAGGGGAAGGAGCAGTGACTCGATAGAGAATGAACCAGACGTACCTGCTAGTGCTGGAGGGTCTCCTGCAGAGGTGGGGGGTGGCTGTGGCTCACCATGGGGACAAGGACACTGGCAACAGAAGTTCTGGGAAGTACTCCTTGGTGTGAGGCCTCCCAGAGTCCACGATTAGCCCCACCAAAGAGCCTGGGTAGGCTCCAGTATTGGGTCGACACAGGCCAAACAACCAACAGGGAGGGAACCCAGCCCCACTCATCAGCAGACAAGCGGATTAAAGTTTTACTGAGCTCGGCCCACCAGAGCAACACCCAGCTCTACCCACCACCAGTCCCTCCCATCAGGAAACTTGCACAAGCCTTTTAGATAGCCTCATCCACCAGAGGGCAGCCAGCAGAAGCTAGAAGAACTACAATCCTGCAGTGTGTGGAACAAAAACCACATACACAGAAAGCTAGACAAGATGAAAAGGCAGAGGGCTATGTACCAGATGAAAGAACAAGATAAAACCCCAGAAAAACAAATGAAGTGGAGATAGGCAACCTTCCAGAAAAAGAATTCAGAATAATGATAGTGAAGATGATCCAGGACATCGGAAAAAGAACGGAAGCAAAGATAGAGAACATGCAAGAAATGTTTAACAAAGACCTAGAGGAATTAAAGAACAAACAAACAGAGATGAACAATACTCTAACTGAAATGAAAAATATATTAGAACGAATCAATAGCAGAATAACTGAGAAGAACAGAGACCTAAGAGACCTCTGGGACAACATTAAACGCAACAACATTCGCATCATAGGGGTCCAGAAGGAGAAGAGAGAGAAAGGACCCGAGAAAATATTTGAAGAGATTATAGTCGAAAACTTCCCTAACATGGGAAAGGAAATAGCCACCCAAGTCCAGTAAGCACAGAGAGTCCCATACAGGATAAACCCAAGGAGAAACATGCCGAGACACATAGCAACCCCAGAAAAACAATTAAATGAAGTGGAGATAGGCAACCTTCCAGAAAAAGAATTCAGAATAATGATAGTGAAGATGATCCAGGACATCGGAAAAAGAACGGAAGCAAAGATAGAGAACATGCAAGAAATGTTTAACAAAGACCTAGAGGAATTAAAGAAAAACAAACCCAAACAACTAGGAAAATGGTAACAGGAACATACATATCGATAATTACCTTAAACGTGACTGATTAAATGCTCCAACCAAAAGACACAGGCTTGCTGAATGGATACAAAAACAAGACGCACATATATGCTGTCTACAAGAGACCCACTTGAGACCTAGGGACACGTACAGACTAAAAGTGAGGGGATGGAAAAAGATATTCCATGCAAATGGAAATCAAAAGAAAGCTGGAGTAGCAATACTCATATCAGACAAAATAGACTTTAAAATAAAGAATGTTACAAGAGACAAGGAAGGACACTACATAATGATCAAGGGATCAATCCAAGAAGATATAACAATTATAAATATATATGCACCCAACATAGGAGCACCTCAATACATAAGGCAACTGCTAACAGCTATAAAAGAGGAAATCGACAGTAACACAATAATAGTGGGGGACTTTAACACCTCACTTACACCAATGGACAGATCATCCAAAATGAAAATAAATAAGGAAACAGAAGCTTTAAATGACACAATAGACCAGATAGATTTAACTGATATTTATAGGACA
>NC_041230.1:1729669-1730107 GCF_002837175.3 Physeter macrocephalus
ACGATATGAGATTAGAAATCAATTACAGGGGAAAAAACGTAAAAAACACAAACACATGGAGACTAAACAATACGTTACTAAATAACCAAGAGATCACTGAAGAAATCAAACAGGAAATCAAAAATACCTAGAGACAAATGACAATGAAAACACGACGATCCAAAACCTATGGGATGCAGCAAAAGCAGTTTAAGAGGGAAGATTACAGCAATACAATTCTACCTCAGGAAACAACAAACATCTCAAATAAACAATCTAACTTTACACCTATAGGAACTAGAGAAAGAAGAATAAACAAAACCCAAAGTTACTAGAAGGAAAGAAAACATAAAGATCAGAACAGAAATAAATGAAATAGAAACAAAGAAAACAATAACAAAGATCAATAAAACTAAAAGCTGGTTCTTTGAGAAGATAAACAAAATTGATAAACCATTA
>NC_041230.1:1730500-1730906 GCF_002837175.3 Physeter macrocephalus
TGCCAATAAAATGGACAACCTGGAAGAAATGCACAAATTCTTAGAAAGGTATAACCTTCCAAGACTGAACCAGGAAGAAATAGACAATATGAACAGACCAATCACAAGTAATGAAATTAAAACTTATTAAAACTCTTCCAAAAAACCAAAGTCCAGGACCAGATGGCTTCACAGGAGAATTCTAACAAACATTTAGAGAAGAGCTAACACCCATCCTTCTCAAACTCTTCCAAAAAATTGCAGAGGAAGGAACACTCCCAAACTCATTCTATGAGGCCACCATCACCCTGATACCCAAACCAGACAAAGATACTGCAAAAAAAGAAAATTACAGACCAATATCACTGATGAATATACATGCAAAAATCCTCAACAAAATACTAGCAAACAGAATCCAGCAACACAT
>NC_041230.1:1731256-1731719 GCF_002837175.3 Physeter macrocephalus
ATTAAGGAAACACTCCCATTTACCACTACAACAAAAAGAATAAAATACCTAGGAATAAATCTACCTAGGGAGACAAAAGACCTGTATACAGAAGACTATAAGACACTGATGAAAGAAATTAAAGATGATACCAACAGACGGAGAGATATACCATGTTCTTGGATTAGAAGAATCAATATTGTGAAAATGACTCTACTACCCAAAGCAACCTACAGATTCAATGCAATCCCTATCAAATTACCAACGGCATTTTTTACGAAACTAGAACCAAAAAATCTTAAAATTTGTATGGAGACACAAAAGATCCCGAATAGCCAAAGCAGTCTTGAGGGAAAAAAACGGAGCTGGAGGAATCAGACTCCCTGACTTCACACTATACTACAAAGCTACAGTAATCAAGACAATATGGTACTGGCAGAAAAACAGAAACATAGATTAATGGAACAAGATAGAAAGCCCAGAG
>NC_041230.1:1731782-1770725 GCF_002837175.3 Physeter macrocephalus
TACAGCCACTATGGAGAACAGTATGGAGGTTCCTTAAAAAACTAAAAATAGAATTACCATATGACCCAGCAATCCCACTACTGGGCATATACCCAGAGAAAACCACAATTCAAAAAGACACATGCACCCCAATATTCAATGCAGCACTATTTACAACAGCCAGGTAATGGAAGCAACCTAAATGCGCATTGACAGATGAATGGATAAGGAAGATGTGGTACATATATACAATGGAATATTACTCAGCCATAAAAAGGAACGAAATTGAGTAATTTGCAGAGACGTGGATGGATCTAGAGA
Source organism: Physeter macrocephalus (assembly GCF_002837175.3). Classification (NCBI taxonomy): domain Eukaryota; kingdom Metazoa; phylum Chordata; class Mammalia; order Artiodactyla; family Physeteridae; genus Physeter; species Physeter macrocephalus. The sequence goes on from NC_041230.1 coordinate 1,732,083, forward strand.
CTGTCATACAGAGTGAAGTTAAGTCAGAAAGAGAAAACTATTGTATATTAACGCATATATGTGGAACCTAGAAAAATGGTACAGATGAACTGGTTTGCAGGACAGAAATTGAGACACAGATATAGAGAACAAACATATGGACACCAAGGGAGGAAAGTGGCGGGGGAGGTGGTGGTGGTGTGATGAATTGGGAGATTGGGATTGACATATATACACTAACATGTATAAAATGGATAACTAATAAGAACCTGCTGTATAAAAAAATAAAATTCAAAGAAAAAGAAAAAAGAAATAAAAAATGAGCCGAATTATAACTAGAGAAATTCAAAAACTAATCAAGGGCTTCCCTGGTGGCACAGTGGTTGCGAGTCCACCTGCCGATGCAGGGGACACGGGTTCGTGCCCCGGTCCAGGAAGATCCCATGTGCCACGGAGTGGCTAGGCCCGTGAGCCATAGAGAACAAACATATGGACACCAAGGGAGGAAAGTGGCGGGGGAGGTGGTGGTGGTGTGATGAATTGGGAGATTGGGATTGACATATATACACTAACATGTATAAAATGGATAACTAATAAGAACCTGCTGTATAAAAAAATAAAATTCAAAGAAAAAGAAAAAAGAAATAAAAAATGAGCCGAATTATAACTAGAGAAATTCAAAAACTAATCAAGGGCTTCCCTGGTGGCACAGTGGTTGCGAGTCCACCTGCCGATGCAGGGGACACGGGTTCGTGCCCCGGTCCAGGAAGATCCCATGTGCCACGGAGTGGCTAGGCCCGTGAGCCATGGTCGCTGAGCCTGTGCTTCCGGAGCCTGTGCTCCGCAACGGGAAAGGCCACAAAAGGAAGAGGACCGCGTACCACAAAAAAGAAAAAAAAAAAGTAATCAAAAACCTCAAACAAACAAAAACCCAGGGGGGCTTCCCTGGTGGCACAGTGGTTAAGAATCCACCTGCCAATGCAGAAGACATGGGTTCAAACCCTGGTCTGGGAAGATCCCACTTGCCATGGAGCAACTAAGCCCATGTGCCACAACTACTGATCTACAGCCCGTGAGCCACAACTACTGAGCCGGCACTCTAGAGCCTGCAAGCCACAACTACTGAGCGCACACACCACAACTACTGAAGCCTGTGGGCCTAGAGCCCATGCTCCACAACAAGAGAAGCCACCACAATGAGAAGCCCATGCACCGCAACAAAGAGTAGCTCCCACTCGCCAGAACTAGAGAAAGCCCACGCCCAGCAATGAAAACCCAACACAGCCAAAAGTAAATAAATAAATAATAATTTCAAAAAAACAAAACAAACAAACAAAAAAAAGAAAAACCCAGGACCAAATTCTATGAAATATTTACAAAAGAATTACCACTAATCCTGCTAACAATGTTACAGAGTTGAAGAGGGAACTCTTGCAAATTCATTCTATGGAGCCAGCATGATTCTGATACCAATCCCAGACAAAAACACACCAAGAAAGAAAAACTAGAAACCAATACCCCTGATGAATACTGATGCAAAATTCGTAACAACATACTAGCAAAATAACTTAACACCACATTAAAAAGATCTGACATCTTGACCAAGTGGATTTTATTCATATAAAGCAAAGAGGAGTCAACATACAAAAATCAATTAATGTGATATACCACATTAACAGATTAAAGGAAAAAAACACACAGGACCATCTCAATTGATGCAGAGAAAAGCATCTGACAAAATTCAACAACCTTTCAAGATAAAACACTCGATAAACGAGAAAGAGTAAATTCTCTCAACATAATAAATGCCATTTGTGAAAAAAGCACAGCTAACAACATTCTCAGTGGGGACAGACTGAAAGCTTGTCCTCTGAGATCAGAAAGAAGGCAAGGATGCACACTCTCTGCACTACTGCTCAACAAAGTACTGAAACTCCTAGCCAGAGCAATTAAATAAGAAAAAGAAATCTAAGTTATCCAAATTGTAAAAGTAAACTCACCTCTTTCCTAGATGACAAGGTTTTATATGTAAAAATCATAAAGATTCCACAAGAAACCTGCTATATCAAGATGGTTAGAAAAACTGTTGTATACAAACGCCAAATGCAAAAATCGGTTGCATTTCTATACACAATGAACAATGTCAAAAGAAAACAAGAAAGCAATCTTATTTACTATAGCATTAAAAAGGGATGAAATATTTAGGAATAAATTAGCCAACATGGTGAAAGACTTGTACACTGAAAACTACCAACCATTGCTAAAAGAAATCCAAAAAGATACAAATAAATAGAAAGACAACCTGTACTCATGGGCGGGAAGACTTAATACTCTTAAAATATCCAAGCTACACAAAGTGTTCTACAGATTCAATGGACCCATTATCAAAATTTCCATAGCAATCTTTGCAGAAATAGAGAAAAAAAAATGCTAAAAGTCTTAGGGCAGTTCTAGAGACCACAGATAGCCAAAAGTCTCTTGAACAAGAGGAAAGATGGAGGCCTCCCTTTTTATTTCAAAACATATTAAGAAGTAATCAAGATGGTGTGGTACCGGTATAAACACAGACTAAACCAAATGAACAGAACACAATACTCAGAAATAATCCTTTGCATATATGTAAAATGTATTCACAAGGGTGCCAAGATACACATAGGGGAAAGGAGAGTATCAATAACAATGGTGCTGAGAAAATAGATACCTACTAGGAAAAGAATGAAGGTGGAATCTTGCCCGTATCAGAAGTAAAAACTTCTGTCTGTCAAAGGATACAATCCACAGAGTGAAAAGACAACCCCTGAGGAATGGAGGTGATGAAAGTAATTTAAAGAATTTCCAACTGCCAGAGATTTAGGTTGATTTCATAGTTTAAATTTGATGATAAACTAAAAAACCCTCTACCACTGATGTCTATTTTTGAATTTTCCATTCTATTACCAATCATTAAGATTTAAGGAGAGTGACTCACATTTTTAGCTTGAATTGCCTTAGAAAAAGTCAGAACAAACTGCTCCAATTGGTCTGATTTTCGGATTTTATCAGGTATTGTGCATGTTAATACCTGACTTCCAAGTGCAGCTTCTGTACTCTAGCTGACAGAGAGTGGACATTGCATCCGGACGGGGCCCCTCAACAACCCCTGCTGCCCAAGAGCACTGACACCACGTCTCCAATCCATGGGTGTGAAATCTAGGTGGAGACAACAGACCCTGAGGGAGGGCCCCAGGTGAGTGTGATGTACAGGTGTCAGGCAGGATACTTCAGAGTCAGAGAAGATTAGCAAGTCCAGAAAAGGGCATTTCAGAAAAATAACAGACTGAGAATCAACCAAAAATATGACTTTACCTGAGAAAGAGCCATTCCTGACTCCTTTTCTTTCCTCTTCCTCCTGTTCTGAGTTTCTTCTTCAGGCAACGTGAGTCTTTAGAGGTTGACCTTGAAAGTTGAAAACAGGCTGTTTAATGCTTGGAATCAACACACCCCCTCCCTGAGTCACAACCACACACACAGGGAAGCCCTCAGCATGTGGAACAGACGGTCCTCTGTTGCCCACTGTCCCAGGAGGGGCTCAGGACAGTAAACTCCCACACAGAGTCTAACAGGTGAGTTTTCCACCCTTTCTTCAGATCTCGCTCCCCTCCTGGTGAGGCCCTCACGTACACAGTAGCAGCGGGCACCTCAGCTGGACCCGACGATCTCCTTGAGGTCACAGACCAGCCCTGATCCTTCCCCACGCAGAGGAGAGCCCTCACCCTCAGCCCAGATCTCAGCCCTCAGGGAACGGGGGGACTGAGTCAAGATGCTCAGTGACGGATCCAGATTGGACTCGCCTGGGGCACCTTAAACATGACTGAGGTTGGGCCCTACACTGACTACGCGAAGAGGAATCTGGTCAGAGGGTACAAAACATGTCTATGCATAAATGCCTCACCGATCTAATGGGAAGCCTGGGTTGAGCGGCGCTCACAGCAGGCAGGCCCAGCACAGCCCCCACTTTCTTATTCTTTCCCAGCTTAGCTGAGGTATAACTGACTAAGGAAAATGGTGTAAATATAAGGTATACAAAGTGATCCTCTGACACGTGTATACTGTGAAATAATTATCACAATCAAGTAAGTCACACTTCCATCAACTAACAATTACCATTTTGTGTGTGTGTTGTGAGGACACTTAATTGTTTCTCTGTGAGCAAATTTCAAGTATATAGAAACAGTACAGGCAGCATGCAGTCAGTACATCAGATCCCCAGAACTTACTCATTTTACAACTGAAAATCCGTATGCTTTGACAGACATCGCCCCATTTTCCCTATCACCCAGCTCCTGGTTAACAGCCCTTCTACTCTATGGCTCTATGAGTTTGATAATTCTAGTTTCCATGTACAGTATCTGTCCTTTGTCAGGGTTATTTCACTTAGCATAATGTTCTCTAGGTTCATTCACTTTGTCATAAATGCAGGATCCTTGATTTTTCATATTTATATACAGTGAATAACATTTCATTACACATATTATATACATACTATACAATATGCAGTATATGTTTAGATACCACGATTTTGTTACCCATTCTTTTGTCAACAGACATTTTGGTTGTTTCTGTTCCTTGGCTACTGCAAATACCGTAATACTCATGAGAATGCAGATGCGTCCCTGAAAACACTGATTTCCTTTCCTTTGGATATCTGCCAGAAGAGGGTTTGATACATTATGTGCCTGTTCTATGTTTAATTTATTAAGGAACCTCCATACTGCTTTCCAATTTAGCGGTACCATTTACACACCCACCAACAGCACACAAAGGTTCCCTGTTCTCTGTATTGTACCTCTGTGTGTGCCTATTTTGGGAGGGACAGGAGTGGAAAATAGAGTACCCAGCACTGGCCTGGCAGCAAGAAAGTTGCAGCTGCATCTTCCCAAGGATGAGACCCCGGACTGCAGATCACTGCAGTGTTGCTGCCCTCTGATTCTTGCAATAATCTTTCCCAACAACATGAGACTTTATGACTCTTCTCAGGTTGGGCCCATAGACCCACACCTAGCAGGACCTCCCTACTAAAAACATTCTGCAGTCTTAAGCTTAGTACTCATAATTTCCAGTCTGGACTCAAACAAACTTACAAACTCTCATGGGGTCCAACAGAGTGTCCATAGAGCCCATAATGATCCCCTCATCCTGTTACACAATGACAGAAAACATTTCAAGCCCTAGTAACTCATGCATGAGGGATATTACATAAGAGGACACCCAAGGACCCACTAGACACAAGGCACCGTATTTTCATTTACAGTGACCCAGGCAAAACACTGAAATCTCCAAAAACTACTAAAAAGAGAGATATTTCCAATGATGCACATGCCCCAGTGAGACCCCAACATCTTCCAAGGCAACACTCCAGATTCTCTTTGCATCTTTCCAAATGCATATGAAACTTTCTTCACTTGCAACACCAAATACTCAAAGATACCAAAGTTAACGCAAAAAATGATCTCTGAGATTTTCCCTATATTACTCTATTGGTGGCATGATGATGCTTGCCCTCCTAAAAGAGCCAACAAAAGTCAGTGTGTGGAGTGGATGCTGGGGGGCACCCTCTAGATCCAGCCCCTTAAGACCAAGGCACCCATCCTCCTGCACCCAGAGCTCCCTGTGGGCTCTGCTCAGGCCATAGTTCTAACAGTGGAGGATAACATTTCTCTCAGCCAAATTCCACTTTCTTCACTGCTGCTCACGTGTGATCCTGAGTTATCAAATCAAACCCATGCAGGCAAATGTCAGCCTCAGCACTGATGTCCCAGGGAACCTGAGCTAAGACACTAGGGCACCTCAAACCATTCCATGCAGGTTCTCCAACAAACCCACTTCCAGGTTCTCCAGCCTGAACTGAGACATTCCTTTCCAACAGATCCACACAGCCCTCGATCCCGTAACTACCCTTGGGACAGGTGCACACACCATTCACTGGGCTCATCTTGATGCCCCCACTTGCTGCCATATCCCTCCTGCGGTCCCTACAGGCTCCCCTCCGCTTTCCCCATTTTTCTACCTCTTCGCCACGCATGACTGACTAAAGGAGACTAAAAGGCACAGGGACGTCTCGGCAAAGGGATCAAAACAGGAATGCACACAAGCTGCCACCCAAAGGATACTGGGCACTCAGTATGAAAATCAAGAAACTGGCCCTCTGGGCTTCCCTGGTGGCCTAGTGGCTGGGAGTCCGCCTGCCAATGCAGGGGACACAGGTTCGAGCCCCGGTCCAGGAAGATCCCACATGCCGTGGAGCAACTGGGCCCGTGCACCACAACTACTGAGCCTGCGCGCCACAACTACCGAAGCCCGCGTGCCTAGAGACCGTGGTCCGCAACGGGAGAGGCCACCGCAACAAGAAGCCCGCGCACCACAATGATGGGCAGCCCCTGCTTGCGGCAATTAGAGAAAGCCCGTGCGCAGCAACAAAGACCCAGTGCAGCCCAAAATAAATAAGTAAAATAAATTTATTTTAAAAAACAGAAAAAAGAAAAAAAAACAAAGGAAACTGGCCCTCCTGGGAAAGTCTGCCACCACCTGGGGACATTACGGAGTCTGGGTACAACGGCATTTGAGATCAGGGAGGACGTCTCAAAGAGAGGGTCCCCAGGTCTCGGTTTCCTGTTGTCCCCACTCACGCCTACTTGGAAGATGCTCTAGCCCTTTGAGGGAGGCCTCCTTCACGCCCCATTAGGCTCTCCTTCTGTCCCCCCCAGCGCACTGAAACCACTACCGCTGACTCTGTGCAGATGACCTGCCGGAAGGCAAAGCTCCTGTCCAAGGTGGCAACCGGTCACGGATGTGCACAGCCTGGAACACTGGGGGCTACAGCAGAGCAGTGACACAGGAGACTAAACACGGGGACACCTCAGCACACTGCATGAGGACATCCATGGGCTTTTTAGGACTTCCTATATTTGGGGGCTCTTCTTTTCAGTAATTTAGTAGCCACATGGGGTAAAGATCAATTACAGCTGAAATGTCCAGAATGCAGGAAACATCCTCATCACCTGCCCTGTTCTCTTGGTCTCCCTTGAGGATTATCCAGCCCAACCCACAGTCCTACCATCTAAAGACATCTCCAATATCAGGTACTGCAGCCATCCTGGGAAGGAGAGGAACACTGTGAGCCCTTAAATAAAGGGTAACCAGGAAACACTCAAAATAATCAATGGAGAAAGGCTTTCAGATGAGGGTGATTGACTTTAAAGGCAATAAAACCTGGTTAAAATGACAGAGATTGTCAAGGCAGGATGGGGAGCCCTCTCTGAGCCTAGACCTGAAGGGGGACAAAGGGCCTGAGCCATGGTGATTTAATAACAAAAAGTAAGAGCGGAAACTAACATCTGAGACAGATGGTTTTTGGAAACAGAGAAAAGGTGAATGTGACCAGAGCAGACTGAACCATGAGAAAAGCTCCCAGGATGAGGCTGGGGACACTGGCAGGGCCCTGAGGATGACACAGGGCTGAGTAGCCACAGGGAGAAGTCGGGATTTTCTCCTGAGGACAAATGGAAGCCAGTGGAGGTCTGAGTGTTAGGAAGTGACAAAATCTCCCTTGAGATTTATCCTTAGTCATGGAAGACACCTGATGATATTCTCGCTGACTCTGAGCCTAGCTTCCTGCCTCCATCCTACTGTTTTTCTTTTAGTTTTTCATTTTGGGAGGTCTGGGATCCATTTAAAATTCTAATTACCAGTGGACACTCCCTCCAAGAAGAACTGCCACACACAGACACACACCCAATCTGGACAATCATTTCAGGGGTCTGTGTTGCTCAGCCTCAGAGTTTCTGATCTAGTCTCTCATCTCCATGTTACAAGTGGGCTCCCTGAGGCCCTGATGGGAGACATTTATGACAAGGTCTGAGCTGAGTGAATAGAACCCGGTGTGACTGAATTCTGAAAAGGTCACCTGATGGGCAAGTGGGCACAGGTTGTCTTTATCAACCATCTCATTTAACACCAGGACCATCTTTCATGTGCCTGAACAAAGGAAACTTCTCTTTCAAGGTTCGATCACACTGATACCAAGCAGGTAATTCTTCTTTATCAGAAGATTGCAGTAAAATATTTTAAAAACACAGAATTGCAAATATATATCCCTGGTGCAGAAAACATTGTAAGGGATCAGCTTAGAAATAAGATCTGAGCAATCCTTTTCATCGTGAGTAGAGGCATGCTGTTGGAAGAAGGCTCCAAGTCAATCCCGCCCATCCTTCCTCATTTGCACAGAAGAGTCAAAAGGGACCTGAGAGAAACATCTTCATATCACCTCATAGCTCACTATTCTCACTGATCACAGAAAACGGAAAAAAAGGAACATTAGACTAACTGGTTAAACTAGGTTTTGACTGTTACTATAAAAGATCATTGACATCTTTGCCAAGTACTACTAAAAATAGTCTAAAGTTATTTCTACTTATCAAAGAAAATTTCAAATATATTAGATGAAGAGAAGAAAGCACTCAGGAGAGGAATGAATCTGAAACTAATTTGAAAAAGAAATAATGTATTATTTTTAATCTAAAAATCTGGTATCAAAGATTTAAAACAAAAACTGAGGGTATATCACATTTGGAAAAGAATGACATGACTAGAATATCGGAGACTAAAAAAGCTTATTTCAGAAGTTAAAAATGATTTATAGGAAAGAAGAAATTAAATGAACTAAGATTTATTCCAAGCTACAAAAAGAACCATATGTAAAGAAAAAAAGAAAAATGTAAATCCATTAAAAAAAAACAACGTTGCCTTAAAAAGCCACCACCACATAGTGACAGAGTCAGTCATTTCTTGCCCCACTTCTCCTCTCCCCTGACTTCTACCCCATGTCAGGAAAAGGTACGGGGGTGACAACTGAGTGAATCAAGTCACTGCCTGCTGGCTCAACAGGGTTTGCAAATGGAAGTTATCTTCTGATACAAATAATAACAAAAGGCACAAGCCTTATTGACAGGAGTTTTGCAATTCTCATCCTCATCTGCATAACTTAAAGAAATTTTAAATGTATTAGATTCTAAAGACACGAATCAGTATTATCACAACTTAATCATCTATATCCAAGCAACTCACCATCCACCTGGATCCAGTTTACCCTCTCTACTCTAGCTACTAGGTGTTTCCATTTCATTCTGTTCACCTGTCTCCCTATTTCATCTTGGTCTGTGTGTCTCTTTTTATTCCCCTCTACACTCCTGCTGTTTCTCCCCTCTTATTTCTTCCCTCACACCTGTCCTGCCCCACTCTGCAACTTATTCCCCTTCGAGATGCTCTTTCTCTCGAACCTTTCTGATTCTGTCAAAAATCTGTAGGTATTTCTGCCTCTTGTTTGCCTCATCTCTGCTCCCTCTCTGCCCTCCGGGTTACACTCCTTCTCTCCGTTACTCTCCCTTCCTCCTCACTCTCTGGCACCCCAGGAGGCTGTGCTTCCTTCCTGCTCTTCTTTCTTCCTCTGCTCTTGTCACCCTTTGGCTTCTTTCTCTGCCAGCACCATGAGTCACTGAAGTCCATGGTTCCACGTTTTATCCTCTCCACGTCTGAGGTACCTCACCACCGTTCGCCTCCCCCTCCTCCAGGGCAGCTCTCCCTATGTTGTTTTCCAATCCCTGGAGATCTGGCTTTTTCATTTACTTCTCTATTTTATTCACCTGCTACTTTCAAGGCTTAATCTCTTTCATTTTACTACCAATTTGCAAGTCCCTCAGCCACCCTCTACGTTCCCATCGGTTCTCCCTCATGCTTTTCTCCTTCGCAGTTTTAATCTTTCTCAGTCGCTCAGTCTCTGCTTCTCCTGATGCCCCTCGACCATTTACAGGGCTGGAGACTGACTGAGATGCCCGCGGACCAGAAGAGCACATTTTTCAATAGAGCTGAATATGACACGGAACAACACTAGGTGTCACACGTCTGGCCCAGGTCACCTCCCCCAACGCGGGGGGAGGGGAAGGGCTGACCAGAAAGGGGAGGCCAGAGAAGCAGAAACACCGGCCTGAGGAGGAGGCGAGGACAGAGGGGCGGGGAGGGAGGGGGTTTCAGGAGAGGGGCGGGCTCTGCAGAACCCCAGGACCGGGGAGAGGACGCGGGCTGTCCGGGAGCGGGGCGGCCGGCGCTGCCCTCCAGGAGCCGAGAGGGCGAGGCTGCGGGGCGCGTATCCACCTCGCGGAAGGGGACTTTACAGGGGGAGGGCGGAGGTAGTAAAGGGTTTTAAACAGGAAAATGTCGCCAAAGACGGTGTCTACGTGGACCGAAGGCTGAAAAAGCCAAGGGAACGTACCAGCCTCAGAAATAATTAAAACCCAAACGAAAAGATACCCGACCTGCAATTGCAACGTCTGGATTTACTCTGGGACGGGTGCGGCGTGGGGCTGCACAAATTTACACTAAAAAGAAACTTACGCTCCGCTCTGCGACCTTGGCTCGGAACTCTCCGCTCTCCGCGTCCTTAGAAAAGGGCTCCTGGCGTTAGACGTAGGGCTTCCGGGGCGGGGCCTGGGCGGAGCGCCAGCGGTGAAGGGCGGGGCGAGGAGAGCGCCCAGGTCTGCGCACTGAGCGCGGGAGGGAGGGGCAGGAAGCAGGGCGGGGTTGGTGCGCCTGTTACCTTGACTGCATTCCTTTAAGTTACTGGCTGTAACAGTTTTCACGTAAAAGCTTACGGCTCTGTGGGCCAGTTATGTTGGAAGCCAAGATAGTTCCTCTTAAGACTAAAAGGGTTTAATAAAAACATATTTCTCACAGCAGGTTGTTGTGACGTCCTGCTAGTGAGGCTGAAGCAATTCACTGGTCTGGGAACTTGGGTCTCCAGGAGCGGAGAGGAAGGGGTTGACATGGGCCATTAGTTGGATCCAGGAACACTTCCTAAATTGGAATTAATTTAAGCAGCTTTGAGAAATAAGAATGGGACTACTCTCTGTATTACAAATACAAATAACAAGTACAAAACTCCCCCTGGGTAGAAATGGGCTATTTCATACTGACACCCTACAAAACTGCTTTTCTTTTTCTATTCCCCGTTCACGCAGAAGGGCAAATTCAACATAGTGCTGAGTTCCACAAACTCAGGGACAGTACCTGGAGGTCTGAGATGGAAGACTAAGACATGTGATCATTTAGGTCACTAAAAATTGCCTTAAAAACAAATACATTTTAAAAAAATTGTTATAAACTGCATTATTCTTTCTTTTATCCAATGTGTTTTATTTGCCTTTCTAAAACCAACTCTGTAAACAGTTACATATGAGAGTTGTATAAGCAACACTTTATACAGTGACAAACATCACTGTATAAGTTTAAGGTGTAGAGCATAAGTAACTGACTGACATATACTGTGAAATGATTATCACAGTAAGTTTAGTTAGCATCCAGAATTTCATATAGATAACATAAAAAGAGAAAGCAAAATAGAAGAAAAAACTTTCATTTTCTTTTGATGAGAACTGCATTATCGTTTAAAAAACTTACTCTATTCCACACTTGGGAGAATTACTTTTAAGTATCTTTCCCAAAAACTTTTAATGAAATTCTACTTAAATACATAATAACACAATGTAATTTCAAACTGATTATATGTTCATTATGCACGTAATTAGAATTTTTCACTTTTTATTTCCAAATTATATTTTAGTTTTTTATTTTCTATTTCTTAAAGTTTTGTCAAGGGTGGGTAACAAAGCCTGAAAAATAAGTCTTCAGAAGACACTGGGATTTATTTCCATTTAAATTATAATTAAGTTGCAATATTTCTAACCGCATTCAGTAGGGAGGTATATTCTCTTTAATTTGAACCCTAAAGAAAGTAAAACTAGATTACCAAATATACAGTAACTTCATTTCGACCCCCAATACTTTTAAGGCAGTATCTGTTAGATATCATCTACTATAAACTATGCTTTATCACATCCCTACATGTGAAACATTTCAACCAGAGAGACATGGGAATCCATTGAAATAGGATGATGTTCACACAGGGAAATTAGCATACTTAATGTACTTTCAGGTAAAATGAGCAGACTGTCCTGGTGTATAACTCACAGTAAGTTTAATTAACATGCATCATCTCATATAGATAAAATGAAGAGAAATCAAAAGAGGAGAAAAAAACTTTGATGAGAACTGCATTATTCATTTTTTTAAAGGTTTTTTTTTTTAATGTGGACCATTTTTAAAGTCTTTATTCAATTTGTTACAATACTGCTTCTGTTTTATGTTTTGGTTTTTTGGCCCCAAGGCATGTGGGATCATAGCTCCCCATCGAACCTGCAAGCCCCTGCACTGGAAGGCGAAGTCTTAACCACTGGACCACCAGGAAAGTCCCCATTATTCTTTAAAATACATACTCTATGCCACACCTGTGATGAATTACCTTGTGAACATATATGGTGACTAAAAAATTCCTTTTAAAAAAAAAAGCAAAATAAAAAGATCTTAGAAGAACAAAATATGCTTAAGCTAGCAGAAGGTAGGAAAAAGGATTAGAGACAAATGAAATGTAGAATAAAACCAGAGAAAATGACAACAGTACAACACTGTTATTTGAAAAGGATAACAAAACTGACAAATCCTTATCCAGATTAACAACAAAGGGAAGACTCAAATGACTGAATCAGAAAACAAAGAGGGGACATTATAGCAGATTACAACTGATTCTTCAGAAATTATTTAAAAATTTAGAAGAAAATATTTAGACAATTCTATGCCTAAATATCAGATAACCTAGAAGAAATGGATAAATCCATACAGAACACAACCTACCAAGACAGAATTATAAAGAAATTAAAAATCTGAACAAGCCTATAACTTTTAAGGAGATTGAACCAGTATTCAAAAACCATTCAGCAAAGGAAAGCAAGATAGCTTCACTGCAAAATTCAACCCAACATTTATAAACAATTAAGACCAACCTTCCAAGGACTTCCCTAGTGGTGCAATGGTTAAGAATCTGCCTGCCAATGGAGACATGGCTCGATCCCTGGTCCAGGAAGATCCCACATGCCACGGAGCGAGTAAGCCCGTGCACCACAACTACTGAAGCCCGCACGCCACAACTACTGAGCCCACAAGCTCTAGGGTCCATGTGCCACAACTATTGAGCCCACATGCTGCAACTATCGAGCCCGCACGCCTAGAGTCCATGCTCCGCAACAAGAGAAGCCACCGCAATGAGAAGCCCTCGCACCGCAACAAAGAGTAGCCCCTGCTTGCCACAACTAGAGAAAGCCTGCACGCAGCAATGAAGACCCAACCCAGCACCCCCAAAAAAAGACCAACCTTCCTTAACGTCTTCCTGAAAATAGTGAAGAAAAGGGAACCGTTCTAAATTCCCTCTATGAATCCAGAATTACTCTAATACCAAAGTCAGACAAAGACACTACAAGAAAACCAAAGAATAAAATTTCTAATGAATAACGATGCAAAAATAAGTAATAGTAAGCAAAAATCAACACATTTAGGGCTTCCCTGGTGGCGCAGTGGTTGAGAATCCGTCTGCCAAGGCAGGGGACATGGGTTTGAGCCCTTGTCCGGGAAGATCCCACATGCCGCGGAGCAACTAAGCCCATGCGCCACAGCTACTGAGCTTGCGCTCCAGAGCCCGTGAGCCACAACTACAGAGCCCACGTGCCACAACTACTGAAGCCCACGCACCTAGAGCCCATGCTCCACAACAAGAGAAGCCACTGCAATGAGAAGCCCATGCACCGCAACGAAGAGTAGCCCCCGCTCACCACAACTAGAGAAAGCCCGTGCGCAGCAACGAAGACCCAACGCAGCCAAAAATAAATAAATATTTTTAAAAAATCAACACATTTAAAAAGACTATCATGACTAAGGGGAATTTTTTTTTCTGTATTTTTAAAAAATTTATTTGGTTGAAGTATACTTGATTTACAATGTTAATTTCTGTTGTATAGCAAAGTGATTCACTTAAACATATAATACATATATTCTTTTCATATTCTTTTCCATTATGGTTATTAAGGATATTGAATATCATTCCCTGTGCTATATAATAAACCAGTGGAACAGAACAGAATGCTGCAAAATAATCCTTTCCATTATGTAAAGTGTTTTGACAAGGGTACCAAGACTACACAAAGAGGAAAGGACAGTCTCACTAACAAATGGTGCTGGGAAACTAGATATCCACCAGCAAAAGAAGGAAGCTGGAACCTTACCTGCATCAAACGCAGAAATTCAGTGTGCCAAATGATACCATCAACAGATTGAAAAGACAACCTCTGAGGGATGGAGGTGACGAAAGTCATTTAAAGAACACCCACGTGTCAGATTTAGGTTGATTTCATAGGTGAAGACCAATGATGGAATAAAATACCTTCTAGCCCGAGGTCTGTTTCTGAACTTTCCATTCCACTCCCGACCACTGAGATTTTGAAGTCAGTGACTCACTCATTTAGCTTCAATGCATTATAATAAGTCTGAACATATTTCCTCTAATACGTCTTTTCCAGAATTTACCAGGCATTCTTGCATATGAATACATAACTTCCAAGTGCAGATTCTTTACTCCTGGTTTACAGAGGGTGAGTGGCGGGGCGGGGGGGGGGGGGGGGGTTGTTGAAACTTATGATCTTACAGCCTATTGGTCAGAAGCACGGGTGGCAACGTACGTTTGTGCTGCCATCTGAAGGGTGAGTGGCGGGGCGGGGGGGGGGGGGGGGTTGTTGAAACTTATGATCTTACAGCCTATTGGTCAGAAGCACGGGTGACAACGTACGTTTGTGCTGCCATCTGAAGTGTGTTGAGAGGGATGGCAGTACTGTGAGATCTGTAGGATCTCATGCGATCTCAGTACAGCCAGTGTCAGAATTGAGTTGAATTGTAGGATACACAGCTGGTGTCCCAGGAATTGCTTGTTGTGCAGAAAACTCCTCACACATCGGTGACCAAAAGTGTCAGAAGTGTTCTATGTGAGGGTGTTGTGGTGTGAGACATAGGAGACAGAGAGGAAAGAAACACACAGTAGGAAGAAATGGATTTTTCCCTCCACAGGAGGAAGAAAATCAAGTTTTTCCTTTGTAAGAACACCCAACATAATGAGATAATTTTTCAAGATTTTCCAAGTACTTTACCAAGGCAAACCATATTCTTGGCCATCAAACAAGTCTTGATAAATTATAAGAATTCAAGTTATACAAAATATTTCTATGACCACAATGGAAAAAACAGAAATCAATAACCAAAAAATATCTGGAAATACAAATATATGGAAAATAATGACCTACTAATGAACAAAGTTGGAACAAGGAAGAAATTACAAAGGCAATTAGCATATATTCTCAACTGAATGAAAATGAAAACAGAACATATGAAATTTACAACTGACCAGTACTTCAGGAGAAATTACAAACTTGAAAATGGATGGCAATTTATTAAAACATCTGAAAACCTAAGGGCTCTTTCTTTTTTGTTTGTTTGTTTGCTAGGGTTTTGGTTATTTTGATTATTAATATGAACTTCCTGCTTGGCATGGGACTTAAGTCCATAACTGAGTTCATACAGTTCTGGGGCTTACATAGGCAGGGGAAGGCAGGACCAGGTAAAAGGGCAATTCTTGAGGTTATTTACAAACATTTGATTATGATACACCACTTCGAAATGTTATAACTGAGAACACATAGGCCATTGAGAGTAGTTGGACTACAAAAAGTAATATGTTTCTAGATAAAATAAAAATGAATGGCTATTCTAATGGGAAGAGAAAAAACAGAAATTGGAAGGAATGAGGGTAATTATTTAGGAAAAGAATTCTTGACATCAAGATGTCAAAGGTGAAACGATTCTTGGAGATAATACGTTCTTACCTGTAACCTTGACTTTGGGAGGCTAAGGTGGGGATGAAAAAACAAAAGGTCATTGAAAGTGTACCTGTCAGCTTTCTAAAAGTTTTTTTTTTTCCTCAAACAGAAAAAAACCCACCACATTTATTTAGTTTAACATTTACCCAGATCTAAAGAAAAAGATGTCAAAAGATAACATAGGACATATACATACGCACGCACACCCTGACCCAGATAACCTAAAAGAAAAAAATAAGGGCAAAGTTCCGTCCAACAGATAAATTTATCTTCACTTCTGGAAGATGTTTCCGCGTCCCATTCCACGTCCTCTCCCTCTTGCGGCCACTCGGGCCTTCAGAATAGCAGCCTTTCCCCGACCGGCCCCCGAGCCTTGGTTTTTATTTTTCATGCTCTTTAACATGGGTGCGTTTTTCAGCATGTCAGGCAAAATCAGAAAGCGGATCTTGCTGCCACGGATGTACACCTGCTCCAGCTGTGCCACTCGGCCATCTCTGTATGTGACTGTGATGTTGGACATCTGGCAGTTCATGTTGTCCTCTGCTTCAATGAGCTTCCCTCGATACACCTCACCAGTGTTCGTCTCACATGCCACGATGTGACCCTCAGCCTCATGTAGGACTTTAATCGGCACACCAATAGACATCTCAGCAGGAAGAGAGTTCAGTTCCGGTCTCCTCTTCCTTTCTGGTGCGGAGGTGACTCTTGCGACTGCGAAGGCATGAAGCTAAAAGTTTTGCTGTGGTGACAAATATTCCTGAATTCTCACTGGATTATAACAACAAATATGTACTGCTTCCTCATATGACCTCTATCATTATTCACCTCTTATTTCTATAATTCAATTCTGTCATTAAGGGTAAAATTTCAGTCTCCCCAAGAACATTCTTGCAGTAGAGAGGAAATGGGGTTATACGGAACAAACAAAGACTTTGAAAGCTTCCATGTAAAGTTGAAACATGCCATTCTTTTTTTTTTAATATCTTTATTGGACTAAAATTGCTTTACGATGGTATGTTAGTTTCTGCTGCATAACAAAGTGAATCAGCTATACATATATATATCTCCCCATAACCCCTCCCTCTTGCATCTCCCTCCCACCTTCCCTATCCCACCCTTCTAGGTGAACACAAAGCACCGAGCTGATCTCCCTGTGCTATGTGGCTGCTTCCCACTAGCTATCTATTTTACATTTGTTAGTGTATATATGTCATTGCCACTCTCTCACTTCGTCCCAACTTACCCTTTCCCCTCCCTGTGTCCTCAAGTCCATTCTCTATGTCTGCGTCTTTATTCCTGTCCTGCCCTTAGGTTCTTCAGAACCTTTTTTTTTTTTTTTAGATTCCATATGTATGTGTTAGCATATGGTATTTGTTTTTCTCTTTCTGACTTACTTCACTCTGTATGATAGTCTCTAGGTCCATCCACCTCACTACAAATAACTCAGTTTCATTTCTTTTTACAGCTAAGTAATTTTCCATTGTATATATGTGCCACATCTTATCTATTCATCTATCGATGGACACTTAGGTTGCTTCCATGTCCTGGCTATTGTAAACAGAACTGCAACGAACATTGTGGTACATGACTCTTTTTGAATTATGCTTTTCTCAGGGTATATGCCCAGTAGTGGGATTGCTGGGTCACATTGTAGTTTTATTTTTAGTTTTTTAAGGAACCTCCATACTGTTCTCCATAGTGGCTGTTATCAATTTACATTCCTACCAACAGTGCAAGAGGGTTCCCTTGTCTCCACACCCTCTCCAGCATTTATTGTTTGTAGATTTTTTGATGATGGCCATTCTGACTGGTGTGAGGTGATACCTCATTGTAGTTTTGATTTGCATTTCTCTAATGATTAGTGATGTTGAGCATCCTTTCATGTGTTTGCTGGCAATCTGCATATCTTCTTTGGAGAAATGTCGATTTAGATCTTCTACCCATTTTTGGACTGGGTTGTTTTTTTGATATTGAGCTGCATGAGCTGCTTGTATATTTTGGAGATTAATCCTTTGTCAGTTGTTTGTTTGTAAATATTTTCTCCCATTCTGAGGGTTGCCTTCTCATCCTGTTTATGGTTTCCTTTGCTGTGCAAAGCTTTTAAGTTTCATTAGGTCCCATTTGTTTATTTTTGTTTTTATTTCCATTTCTCTAGGAGATGGGTCAAAAAGGATATTGCTGTGATTTATGTCATAGAGTGTTCTGCCTATGTTTTCCTCTAAGAGTTTGATAGTGTCTGGCCTTACATTTAGGTCTTTAATCCATTTTGAGTTTATTTTTGTGTATGGTGTTCTAATTTCATTCTTTTACATGTAGCTGTCCAGTTTTCCCAGCACCACTTAAAAACATGCCATTCTATTCACACCAAATGGGCCAATGAACTCAAATGACCAAGCTTGCATAAAGTAGGGAAGGAAGAGCAATCCTCTCAAAGGGATGGAAGGGTTGCCTATGTCAATTGGCCAAGCTTGATATCAAAGGGCAGACATGCATGATCTCACAGGAGGGTGATAAAGGATTGGAAATAATATTGTAATATGTGATTAGTACAGCTTCATCAGAAAGAAGTCCCTAGCCACAGCAATTGGACAAGAAAAATAAAAGGAATCCAAATTGGGAAGAAGTAAAACTGTCACTGTTGGCAGATGACATAATACTATACATAGAAAATCCTAAAGATGCCACCAGAAAACTACTAAAGCTCACCAATGAACAGGGTAAAGTTGCAGGGTACAAAATTAATATACAGAAATCTGTTGCATTTGAATAAAGTAAAACCAAAATATCAGAAAGTGAAATTAAGGAAACAATCCCATTTACCATCTCATTAAAAAGAATAAAATACCTAAGAATAAACCTACCTAAGGAGGCAAAAGACCTGTACTCAGAAAATTATAAGATACTGATGAAAGAAATCAAAGATGATACAAACAGATAGAAAGATATACTGAATCTTTCTCCTAGAATACTGGAAACAGAAGCAAAAATAAACAAATGGGACCTAATGAAACTTAAAAGCTTTTGCAAAGCAAAGGAAACCATAAACAAAATGAAAGAACAACCTACAGAATGGGAGAAAATATTTTCAAATGAGACAACCAACAACGGATTAATTTCCAAAGTATACAACGGATTAATTTCCAAAGTATACAACGGCTTATATAGCTCAATATCAAAAAACCAAACAACCCAATCAAAAAATGGGCAGAAGACCCGAATAAACATCTCTCCAAAGAAGACATACACATGGCCAAAAGGCACATGAAGAGATGCTCAACATCACTAATTATTAGAGAAATGCAAATAAAAACGAGGTACCACCTCACACCGGTCAGAATAGCTATCATTAAAAAGTCTACAAATAATAAATGCTGGAGAGGGTGTGGAGAAACAGGAACCCTTGTACACTGTTAGTGGGAATGTAAATTGGTGCAGCCACTTCGGAAAACAGTATTGAGATTCCTTAAAAAACTAAAAATAGAGTTACCATATGATCCAGCAATCCCACTCCTGTGCATATATCCAGAAAAATGAAAACTCTACTTCAAAAAGACATATATACTCCAATGTGCATCACAACACTATTTACAATAGCCAAGACACAAAAGCAACCTAAATGTCCATCAACAGATGAATGGATAAAGAAGATGTGGTATATACATGTATACAATGTGATATTACTCAGCCATAAAAGACAATGAGAGAATGGCATCTGCAGCAACATGGATGGACCTAGAGATCTTCATACTAAGTGAAGTAACTCACATGGAGAAAGACAAATATCATATGATATCACTTATATGTGAAGTCTGAAATAATGACACAAGTGAACTTATTTATAAAACGGAAACAGACTTAGAGACAGTAAAAGCAAACTTATGGTTACCAAAGCGGAAACGAGGGGAGGGATAAATTAGGAATGTGAGATTAACATATACACACTCTATATATAAAATAGATAATCAACAAGGAACTATTGTGTAGCAAAGGGAACAATATTCAATATCTCGTAATAAACTATAATGGAAAAGAATCAGAAAAAAATATACATATAAGTGAATCAGTTTGTGGTACATCTGAAACATGGTAAATCAACTATACTTTTTATTATAAAAATAATAAATAAAAGAAAGTTGTCTTTACTTTGTTCACACACAAAATACATTCACCTCAGCTCCAACTGAAACAAAAACAAAAAAATGTCTATATGAATACAACTTCCCTCACCAATGAGGATCTCATAATGGTCTCATGAGATCCCTCTTGCTTGGAAAACAGCTTGTTCATTCATAATGTCAGGTCTTGACTGTAATATTACATCAAGGGAAGTTGAAAACAAAATGCCATACTATCTTTTCTATTGCTGAAAGGATATCCAGGGGAGATCACACTGCTCCCAGGAAACATTTGCAAAAATCTGGACACACCTTTTAGTGTCACAACTGTGGTAGTGCTTCTGGTGTCTAGTGTGTACAGTCCAGTGATGTTGGTAAACATCCTACAATGCATGGAACAGCTTCACACAACGATGATTTATCTCACAATGTCAATAGAATCAAAAAGTTGTACCATGTAAACATGAACTGACAGGAAAGAGAAGTGTCTTCTTAATAGCAGATAAAATAAAGTTCAAAGAAAATAAAATTACCAAGGGTAATAGCAAATGACATAATGAAAAAAGGGCCAATCTACCATGAAGACCACACAATCCTAAGTTTATACGCACAAAAGAACAGCAGCAAAATTTGTGAAGCAACAACTGATAGAACTAAAAGGATCAATACACAAATCCACAATTATACCTTGAGATTTTGACACATCTCTCTCAGTAATTGATAGAACAAGGACAAAGAAAATCACCTTACATGGATGAACTCCATACCACCATCAAAGCATGGGATAGAATCAAGAATTTTAGGACAACATTAAAAAAACAGCAGATCACACATTATTTTCAAAAATATGTCAGGATACATAAATCACAGCAATATCTTTTTGGATGCATCGCCGGTAGCCAACTCCCACATTGAGGTTTGTTTTAGAACAGGCTGGTTGACATGAAATCTCATAGGCATTATTCCAATTATATCTGAGTCAAAATCCTGAGGATGATTCGTAGCTCCCATCACTATGACCTGGCACCTATGATCAGGACCCACTCCATCCCACAGACTCATCAACTGAGCTTTCATCATGGCTGTAGCTTCATGTTCAGAACTTGAACGTTTTCATAGAAAGGAGTCAATTTCATCTGTAAAGATGATGGAAGACTGTGGCTTCATGGCAAGGGAGAAAACAGCAGCAGCTAGTTTCTGATATTCTCCATACCACTTACCGGTCAGTGTTGAAGGCTGAAGGTTAAGAAAACAACAACCTGCTTTTTTGGCTGTAGCCTTGGTAATCAATGTTCTACCACAGCATGGAGGCGCATAGAGAAAAACACCTTTTGGAGGCTGCAGAAGCTTGGAATTTTCAAACAAATGTTTCTTTTTGATAGGTAAGATGACTGTATCTTTCAGATCCGTAATGACATAATTTAAACCTCCTATATCACTCCAAGTAACATACGTGTTCAGACGGTCTAGGTGATGAGCAGCAATACCCATATCATATTCTGAAAGCTTCACATTTTTCATGCCAATTGGCTTCATTAATTTTTCTGCCTGTTTCAGAGCTTTTGCTTTCTGATTGGATCAATTGCATCCATCATCCATTCGATTGTAAAGTATGTTATTGCATCAAATAACATCAAACAGAAAATTAAACCAACATCATTCCGACTCAGGGGATGAGAAAAGGCTTCAGCACGTTCCATCTTGATTGTTAACAGTCGCATAAAGAACAGGCAATTATTAACATCACCATTCTCTGTGAAAGGGTGCCTAGGCTTGAAGAACCACCTCCCTTTTTGCACTAGGTCGTACCAGTGCCTGTGCAACAATCAGACCTGGCTCATTCTGGCCACCTTCACCTAGGACCCTGGTTCTGAGGTCACCCAGGACAACCCCATGCCCCTGCAGCAAGCCGGCTACCTAAACTTTCCCTGGAAATGGCCTAACTCATAGGGGCAGCACTAACAGAGACCTAAAGGCCTAGGCCAGGTGGACACCAAGGTGAGGACTGGGACGCCCTTGGAGGTTAATCCAATGGATACCAAGAGCTGCGGGAAGCTGGGGGGTGGCACTAAGGTGGGGTGTGAGAGGAAAGGGAGGTGACCTTTTGAGCTTGGCTTCCCAGATCCGATCTGGTCCGCCAAGGACCTCAGCCGGACCCTTCACCCCTCCCACAAAGCCCTGTGGGAACCCGCGACTCACTCCCTCACAGATAACCTCACTTTTTAAAATAATTTTTTATTTATTTATTTTTGGCTGTGTTGGGTTTTCGTTGCAGTGCACGGACTTCTCATTGCTGTGGCTTCTCTTGTCGCAGAGCACAGGCTGTAGGTGCGCGGGCTTCAGTAGTTGTGGCGTGCGGGCTCAGTAGTTGTGGCTCACAGGCTCTAGATCACAGGCTCAGTAGTTGTGGCGCACAGGCTTAGTTGTTCCATGGCATGTGGGATCTTCCCAGACCAGGGCTTGAACCCGTGTCCCTTGCATTGGCAGGTGGGTTCTTAACCACTGGGCCACCAGGGAAGCCCAATACCTCACTCTTAAAAGGCCCACATACAGAGACAAAAGGCAAAAGCAGTAATAGAATAGAAGCATGGGCCAGACCTATCTGCTGGTCTTACATGGTCTACTGGGGAGGCGTCTGTGGCTCACACTGGGGACATAAACACGGGTGGCAGACATCTCGGGGAGCATTCATCTACATGAGCTCTCCAGGAGGCTGACAGGTCAGCACCAAGACCAAGCACCATCCAACAGCCTGTAGGCTCCAGTGCTGGGACTGCTCAGGCTAAACAAGAAACTGGGTGGGGACACAGCCCCAACCATAGCCGACAGGTTGCCTAAAGGAATCCTGAGCCCACAGCCATCTCTACACATGCATCTACACCTGGCCCTGCCCACCAGAGGGCCAAGACCCAGCTCCACCCACCAGTGGGCAGGCACAAGCCTCGAGACCAGCTTCACCCACCATGGGGCACACGCGAGAAGCAAAAAAAACTGAAGTCCTGCAGTCTACAGACAGAACCTGCAAAACACAGGCCAGACACAACCCTGGGACCAGCTGGCCCCTGACCCTTGGCTTACAAGAGGGGAGTGCACTGCTGGGACGCAAAGGATGTCACCTAAAGTAGGCGACATTTTCTCATCTCTCCAAGGATGAGAAGCGCAGCTAACCTACCACATACGTAAAAATACAAATAGCAATTTAGACAGAATGAGGCGACAGAGGATTATGGTTCAGACAAAGGAAGAAGATAAAACCCCAGAAGAACTTAGTTACATGAAGATATGCAATCTACCAAAGGAAGAGCTCAGAGTAATGACCATAAAGATGATCAAAGACGCCAGAAGGAGAATGGATGCACAGAGCAAGAGATGAAAAGTTTTTAACAAAGACTTAGAAAGTATAACAATCCAACAGAACTGAAGAATACAACAACTGAAATGTAAAGAAAAAAACCAAAAAACTAGAAGGAATCAACAGTAGACTAAATGAGGCAGAAGAATGGTCAGTGAGCTGGAAGACAGAGTAGTGGAAATCACCACCCCCGAACAGAAAAAAGAATGAAAAGAAAGGAGGACAGTTTATGAGACCTCTGGGACAACAGCAAGTGTGCCAATATTCACATTATAGGGGATCCAGAAGGAGAAGAGAGAGAGAGGGCCTGAGAAAATATCTGAAGAGACAACAACTGAAAAATTCCCTAACAAGGGAAAAGAAAGAGTCACCTAAGTATAGGAAGTGTAGAGTTCTATATCCATATAAAAACTTCACAGTAAGCACAAACCAAAAATCTGTCACAGATACACATTCAGAAAGCACCTGAGGGCTTCCGTGGTGGCACGGTGGTTAAGAGTCTGCCTGCCAAGGTAGGGGACAGGGGTTCGAGCCCTGGTCCAGGAAGATCCCACATGCCACGGAGCAACGAAGCCGACGTGCCACAACTACTGAAATGTACGCACCTAGAGCGCACGCTCCACAACGAGAAGCCACCACAATGAGAAGCCCGCGCACTGCAACAAACAGTAGCCCCCACTCGCCACAACTAGAGAAAGCCCACGTGCAGCAACAAAGACCCAACGCAGCCAAAAATAAAATAAATTAAAAAAAAAAAAAAAAAAAAAAGAAAGCACCTGAAAATATGCTCAACATCATGGGCTTTTCCACTTTGTACAGCTCCATGGAGCACCTCTTTATGTACTAGGTGCAATGCTGCCCAATTCATGAAGCATTCAACAAAGCCAATTAGATCTTTCCGTTTCCTTGGTTGAACTGTTGTACACTAACTGAAGTCAAGAGTCTGAAAGGCACTGCTATACGATTTGCATTCTAGTCATCTGAATATTCTGCAATAGAGTGTGGAGAGGATAACTCAAGTAGAAATTACGAGTATATAATCTCCAACTTGTATGTTGTTTGATCCCATATTGGAAAGATTGTTATAGATGCTTTCAACCCTGAGATACTAACGGTGCATTGCTAGCTTCTGCTATAAAGTACCAAGACGGAATAAAACTGTTGGAAAAAGGAATAACATACATCCAGTGTTGTGACAAAGGTGATTATTTTATTAGTTAAAACAGGAGACTAATGATACATTCTGAATAAAACAGCAGCAAAATGTAATGGCAAGAGTTATGTGTGAATCATATACATACACACACTACTCTGAATATTTTCATTAAATGTTCCTCTCCAGAATATTTCTCTCTTCAATTTCCAACAATAAGACTAATTTTCCTTTAAACATAGATATATAAAACTACTATTGCCACTCAATGGAGAAAGTGACCAAGTTTACCCCTGCATTATTGCTACTGGATAAACAGTCCCCAGTAACCTGTCACTCTCCTCTCAGGTTAAAAAAAGCCCAAGGGCTTCCCTGGCGATCCAGTGGTTAAGGTTCCTGCTACCACTGCTTCCACTGGAGGGGGCACAGGTTCCATTCCTGGCTGGGGAGCTAAGATCCCCCATGCTGTACGGCAAGGCCAAAAAATTTAAAAAATAAAAACAAAAACAAATAAAACCCAGTCGCTTGATGTTCTTCCTGCCTTGTTCATGGTCAGTTGGTAAAGCATTCTGCACTATAACACACACTGGTCTATCTATGAAAGGGCACCCTGAATATAATAACCATGATGAGTCAAGTCACAGTCTTACACTATTCTCTGGCCCTCCCTGACACTAGTTCACACACTATTGAATTTAATAATTCAGGGGCCTTGTTTTTCCAGGGAACATGGATGCGAATGAACCACAACTAATGAAGTTGGCCCCTTCATCTTATTGATTCCTTCCCAAAGACTGTCATCAAGGCCTGTAATGAAGGCATAAGATCACCATGTTTCCAATGCTAAGCTCTTACTCCTCGCTGCAGGCCAATAAATCGAGAGACTAGTTGTCGGGACAAGGAATGACAACTTTATTCAGAAAACCAGCAGACCAAGAAGATAGTCAACAACTGTCCCGAAGAATCATCTTCCCTGAGTTAGAATTCAGACTCCTTTGATACTAAAAGGGAGAGAGTAAAGTCCTGCTTCAGGTCAGACTCCTGTGAAATAAAATTTATACGTTATGGTAAGACAAGAAAAATTTACACAAATTCTTCTCTGCCTTTTGGCTTCCTCTCTCCCCCCACTGTGCATTGTGTATTTGCCTGATACATCAACCAAACCTGACCCATCAGCAGGAATAAATACTCAGCCATAAAGACACATTCTCCTAGCATCAACAAGGCAACTCCTTAAAAGATAACATTCCTTCTTGATCTTGTAAAGGTTCACATGACCCACCACGATGATGCTTAGACCTGGATTATGTGAACTGTCAAAAATATGTCATTTGATGTATAGCTGTCTGTCTCACAAAAATTATATAACTGTGCTTTGATTTCTAACAGGCAGAACAGTTCTCAGAGCTTTCTGAGATGCTCTTCCCAGGATACAATCCTCGATTTTGGCTCAAATAAAATTTTCCATTTTTTTCTTAGATGCACTGATTTATTTTCTGGTGACACTCTGGAAGGGGCATGTTAGTTTCTTCCTTCCTGAAGCCATTCACAGGTGGGCCTGGTCAGGATGCTTCCTGGGAGCTAACCAAAGGTATTTTATATTAACACTCATTACAAGGGTGGCAGTGTACCCAGAGATGGCCCATTATATATAATTTAAGCGTACAGACAACATCCCTTTAGTGACTGTCTTCTATCAAAAGCAATAGAATACAAAGGTTCAAGTAAAAGAAACAAGTCCAATATGGAATCATATTTCTTCTTCTCTATTACTTCATCCTTTTTTTTTTTTGCCGCACCATGCTGCATTTGAGATCTTAGTTCCCCGAGCAGGGATCAAACCCACACCTGCTGCATTGGAAGCACGGAGTCTTAACCACTGGCCCACTAGGGAAGTCCCTGTTCTTCCCTGTTACTTCAAACTTCAGATTGAAAGGCACAAATAGTAATGTATGCTTTTCAAGAAAAATCAAATAATTGAATATTTTATACACTGAAGACAATGGGTCATTTCCATACATGTCCTTCTTCCTCAAATATACACATCATGTCATAAGTTTTAACAGCTGGTGACTTGTCATGGTTCTGCTGTATGTAATATCTCAAAGAGGTAAAGATTTATTCCTAGTTTGCATTCTCTAGTGTATGGTCTGTTGTAAGAATTGCTCAAAATATTCACCAGATGCCTTACATTTTTAAGAATTCTCCCAAATACATGTTCTTGGGTGAACCATACGGACACACTATATCAAAGAGCTTCCATGTGTATACATTTTGACCTGTATGAATGCTCTCAACACCAAAGGTGTGCATACTTGATGTAAAAATTTACAACATCCATTACATTTGAAAGTTCACTCTTCAACATAAATTCTCACTGCTCTACATTTTTGATCTTCAAAACTGAGACTTAGCAAACCATATTGCTTTGTGTGGTTTCTCTCCAGTATGTATTCTCCAATGAATTCAAAGATGTGATTTTCGACTAAAGGCCTTGCCTCATTCATTACATTTGTAAGGTTTCTCTCCAGTATGAACTCTCTGATGACTTAAAAGGTTTCCCTTTACACTAAAGGACTTGCCACACTCATTACATTTGAAAGGTTTCTCTCCAGTATGAATTCTCTTATGAACTGCAAGGTTTGATTTCCCACTAAACACCTTGCCATATTCATTACATTTGTATGGTTTCTCTCCAGTATGTATTCTCCAATGAACTCGAAGATGTGATTTTTGACTAAAGGCCTTGCCACATTCATTACATTTGAAAGGTTTCGCTACAATATGTACTGTCTGATGAATTCTAAGGTGTGTATTTTGATGACTTGTAAGGTGTGAATTTCTACTGAAAAACCTTCCATGCTCATTACATTTGAAAGGTTTCTCTCCAGTATGTATTCTCCAATGAAGTCGAAGATGTGATTTTCGACAAAAGGCCTTTCCACACTCATCATATCTGTTAAGGTTTCTCTCCAGTATGAACTCTCATGCCTTAAAAGGGCTCCCTTTACACTAAAGGCCTTGCCACACTCATTACATTTGAAAGCTTTCTCTACAATATGTACCCCCTGATGACTTATAAGATACGAATTTCGACTAAAGAACTTGCCACACTCATTACGTTTGAAAGGTTTCTCTCCACTATGAATTCTCCAATGAATAGAAGATGTGACTTCTGTCCAAAGGCCTTAGCAAATTCATTACATTTGTAAGGTTTCTCTCCACTATGAATTCTCTGATGACTTAAAAGGGTTCCCTTTACACTAAAGGCCTTGCCACACTCATTACATCTGAAAGCCTTCTCTACGTTATGTACTCTCTGATGACCTTTAAGATGTGAATTTTGATGACTTGTAAGGTGTGAGTTTAGACTGAAGAACTTGCCACACTCATTACATTTGAAAGGTTTCTCTCCAGTATGTATTCACCAATGAACTTGAAGATATGGTTTTTGACTAAAGGCCTTACCACATTCATTACATTCATAAGGTTTCTCTCCAGTATGAACCCTCCGATGAGCAGCAAGGTGTGAGTTTTGGCTAAAGAGTTTGCCACATACATCACATTTATATACACTTTTTCCTATATGAATGATCTGATGTCTCCTGAGGTATGAGCTGCCATTAAAGGTTTTGTCACACTCATTACATTTGTAAGGCTGCTCCACAGCATGAATTCTCTGATGGGTTGCAAGCTTTGCATTATGACTAAAGACTCTGCCACATACATCACATTTATGTAATTTCTCTATTGTGTGGATGATCCGATGTCTAATGAGGTGTGATCCCTGAAGAAAGGTTTTTACACACTCATTACATTTGTGAGGTCTTTCCCTGAGTGCTTTCTGATCTTGTGTCTGTATTGAAAGATGGATAAGATCATTCTCATATGTATTAGGGACGTTGGTTTTGACATTAGGAGGAATTCTTTGAAGTGGTGAAAATGCAGAACTACTGTTGCTAGATCTCTCAACTTCATTACATTCATAAAATATCCCATCAGTTTAAAATATCTGCAGTTTCTCTTGAACATTTAATCCAAGCCTATTTCCAATGGGTTTGATTCCTACATCCCTTTTACCATGTCGATCTCTTTCATCAGTGAGATTTCTGTTATGGGTTAAAGGCATTCCTTTGTCATTTCTTTCATTATCTCGGCACCAACACTCAAAGTCATACATATCTTCCTGGATTTCTCTGATGTACAAATGTTTGATTTCATGGTTTTCAGGTCTTCCCAACATCAGTGTTTGGAACACTTCTCCTGGATCAGTGTTCACTTTTGGTTGTAATTGCTTGATCACATGTATAGGAAAAATATCTACAAGACATAAACATCTATAGGTATCCTGTCACTACAATTCACAAATATTTCGTGTTGAATACATGATATTACACCAAAAGTAATACTTATTCCAAGCACAGTTATGAAACTTTCCAAACATGATCTTAAAAGTTTTATAAACTCAAAGTATGTAATGCTTAACTAAAGAAAGAGTGATAAAATATAATTCAAATTACTTTTAGGGTAGTCTAGTTTCAAACTCCTAAGACAAAAACACTCACATTTGACAAACATATGTCAGCTCTCAAAGAAAGGGTATTTTTCCACCATAACCCCAAAGACCATACTAATTAACAGTAAACATGCTGCTGTCTCATAATTGAGGAGAAAAAATTTTATACTGCAGATATATTCTGCATACTTACTATACATAAGTCAATGCTAAATAACTGACAATATATTGTTATGGTAAATAATCCAAAATAAGCTCTGCCAATGAATAATCTAAGTAACTGGCTCTTTAGAATTGTAAAACAGATATAGCATAGAGGAAGTGAAGAATCCAACAAAACAGTTTTTAAGAAAACAATGCATTTTTCTAAATAATGCTATAAAACTATGTACCCATAAGGAAAAGCATGTTATAACATTAACAAGTAGTACATGTTAGTCGTATTGCATAATACATGCTGAACAACCATCATCTGTAAATCACACATATAAATTAATATGTAAAATATTCTTCAGTTCTCTATCAGGCAGTAAGTAGAGCATTCCCTATCTATGCAGTACCATTAAAAAGGTAGTTCCAAAATATATGGAATGAACAGTGAACACTTTGTATACTCATTAACTGAGGTCAGACACATTGTTGAGAACAAAGTGTAAATGAAAAGCAAACAGGATACAATGCAGACAAAGGCATATCATGAAAAACATGACAGAATACTAACATATCTTTTTCTTAAAAAGTAACTTTTCACTATTTATGAAAAAACATGCAATATTCTAAGCCATCTAACAGCAAAAATTTGTTTTAAAAGGCTTGAGGTAAATTAACATGATTTTTAAAATTAGGGCAGTAGATGCACAGGTTTATGTACATTAACCCAACTGACACAGAAAGGGGTGAGAGAACCATAACTTGAACCTGGACCTATAGACTGAGAATGCTCATTCTTAAGCATGACCACCCACAGGCAGGACAGATTACCAAATAATACAACTAATACCAGAAGTTTAGAAAGAAAACGTCAAGGGAGATGCAAGAAGAAGTCAGCTGTGTAACTACTAAGTTTATTCAGCCGTCCCCCTGGGAAATGGTTTCTGAGTCATCACTGTGGCAGGTAGTGACTTGGGTCATGTCCTGAGAAAGTTGTTCAACAGATTATGAGGGATCATTTCTACAGTGTGAGTGATGTGGAATGTGGATGGATGGGTGAAGGAGTGCTGTTGATTTGGGAACGACAAGGAGAACAACTTAAATATTGGAGCAAATGACAGTGTTTCCAGGACATCAAGATACCATGTGAGGAAAAGTCAGGACTGAGAAAGGATCTGAGTGGCGGGCAGGGTATATATATACACGGGAGCACAGCTGGTGACTGCATACCTGTGTGAATATAACTGTACGAGGGCAACTAAAATACTGACCTTAAAAAAAAAGAATTGGTTTAGCAATTGACATGATACTGTCAATTTTTTACTATGAGAATTATACTATGAGTATAGGACAGAAAGAAAAGAGATTTAAAAAGGGAGAGAGTGTGATGCTGTAGGGAGAAAGCAGGATTACATCTATTACATGATTTGCTGTGTAATGTATCCAACTGTATATTCCATAATTTCCACTGTCATACTTACATTCCAGAAAAACATATAATATTCCAGGAGATTGCACAAGAATGTTCTTAGCAAAAATCAGAAGAAAAAAAACAGGAAAAGGCCATCTAAAGGAGAAGAATGAGTTTCTTCTGTATACACATGTGCAGATACAAAGAAACCAAATAAACAGTCCAGTAGAGTAGGAGGCCATGATTGTAAAAGTGAGTCTCCCTAAATCTGTGTTCCCGTGCTGAGTTTGATTAACCTCTCTATCCAAAATTTTATTCCATTTCTTGTCTTCCCACACCTGTTCCCCTCAAGACTGAGCAGTATCAAAGAAAACAGGGGATTGAAACAAACGGGACCTAGCAGGGCCCTCCTAGATACAAAAGCCTTTCCAAGTGCCCTGATTCCTCTTGGTAGAAAAAGGCTTCGGTCTCCTGGATCTTCCCTGAGTTCCAAAGAGCAGATTCAAGCAGATACTCATTAGGGAAGGAGGGAATGCAGAAAGAAAGGAAAAGCAAGCCCAACATAATCTTTCCCATGACTGGTAACTTAAACTGATACCTTGATCTATGAGCCCAAATTGTGGCTTCAACCAGCTGCCCCAAGAGGACTGAAAAAATTGATGACAGTCAGAGGGCCAAGTGAGAAGTAAAATTCTTAAGCCGTCACATCGGTTCTAAGTAATAATAAAATGTCACAGCTGTTGCTTTTGCTTTCTCCCAGAAGGAAGTTAAGGGATCAGAAGACTGTGATTAGGAATTTGTTTTGCAGGAACCTACAGAATAATCAGGAAGATGGCACAACATGGTGCCCAAAGTCTGCAGCTGAGATCTTACAGGGAAGCTGGGATCACAGACACTCCCCTCCCCTCTCTCCTTTTCTCTCCAAAAATCTTACACGCTGGCCAACCCACAAGATGCATTTGAGGCAAGCTTAGGTCTACCATCTTCTGGGTTGGCGCCTCTCTGATTAATAAATCTTTCTCTGCTCCAAACTCCAACGTTTCAGTTTGTTTGGCCTCACTGAGCACACAAACTTGGGTTCAACCTCATTATGTTTGAATATGTTCTCTGTTCAGAAAAGGTAGAGGGCTATGCTGAAAGCCATGCTTCAATGGAGTAGCTCCTCAGAGCTCTCATCATACTTAATGGTTTAAAAAATGAAAGCTTTTCCTCTAAGATCAGGAACAAGACGAGGATACCTGCTCTCAGTATTTCTAAAAACATAATACCCGAAGTCCTAGAAAGAACACAGACGCACAAAAAGAGATAATAGGGATCCCAATAGTGAGAGGAAGCAAAATTATCTCTGACATTATATAACATGTAGAAAACCCTGAAGATTCTTTAAAAATAACTGCTAGAAATAATGAAAGACTGCAATAAACTTACAAGACACCAAGTCCACATGCAAAAATCAATTCGGTTTCTAAACCTTAAAAATGAACAATCAAAACAGAAATTGAGAAAACAATTCCATTTACCATAACATCAAATAATAAAATAAAATACTTAGACATAATGCAATACATGACAGGAAAAATTTGTACACTGCAAATTAAAAAGATTGCTGAAGGACTTCCCTGGTGGTCCAGTGGCTAAGGACCTGTGCTCCCAATGCAGGGGGCCCGGGGTTCATCTCTAGTCAGGGAACTAGACCCCACATGCCACAACTAAGAGTTCACATGCTGCAGCTAAAGATTCCTGCAACTAAAAGATCCTGCATGCTGCAACTAAAGATCCCTACTGGTGCAATTAAGACCTGGCGCAGCCGAATAATTAAATAAATATTACAAAAAAAAAAAAAGACCACTGAAAAAGCTTATAAAAGACACAAATAAATGCAAAGGAATCTCAAATCCATAGACTGAAAGTCAATACTGTCCAGATGTCAATACTACACAAACTGGTCAACACATCAAATTATCCCCTAGTGAAATCCCAATAGCTTTTTCCCAAAGAAACAGAAAAATCCATCCAATGATTCATATGGAATCTCCAGAGACCCTGAATAACAAAAATAAGCTTGAAAAAAAAAACAAAGTTGAAAGTCTCACACTTATTTCAAACCTTCTTCCAAAGCTAAACTTACCAAAACAATGTGGTACTGCCATCAAGATAGATAGAGGGATCCTTGAAACAGAACAGAGACATCATAAAAAAAAACTTGTGTATATGCTAAACTGATGTTCCACAAGGGTGTCAGGACCATTCAATGGGAGAAGGGCAGTCTACTGAACAAAAGGTGTTGAGAAAACTGGAAACCCACTAACAAAAGTATTTAGTTGTACCACTGTCTTACACGACAGAAAAAAATTAACTCAAGATGGTTCAAAAAGCTAAATCTAACTCCCAAGTGTATGAAACTATTAGAAGTAATCATACAAGGAATGTTTCTTGACATTGGATTCACCAAGGACTTATCAGATAACACCAAAAAACACAGGCCACGAAAGAAAAACAGATAAATTGGACTATATCAAAATTATAAAATACTGTGAATTTGGGCTTCCCTGGTGGCACAGTGGTGGAGAGTCCGCCTGCCGATGCAGGGGACACGGGTTCATGCCCCGGTCTGGGAAGATCCCACATGCCGCGGAGCGGCTAGGCTCGTGAGCCATGGCCACTGAGCCTGCACATCCGGAGCCTGTGCTCCGCAACGGGAGAGGCCACAATGGTGAGAGGCCTGTGTACCGCAAAAAAAAAAAAAAAAAAAAAAGATCTGACATCATGATAAAGTGGATTTTATTTATATCACTATAAGCGGTAAGGAGGACTCAACATACAAAAATCAATTATGTGGTACACCACATTAACAAAATAAAGGAAAAAATGTCACAAAGGATCATCTCAATTACTGCAGAAAAAAGTATTTGACAAAATGCAACAAACTTTCAAGATATAAACACTTGGGACTTCCCTGGTGGTCCAAGTCCAGTGGCTACAACTCCACGCTCCCAGTACAGGGGGCCCGGGTTCAATCCCTGGTCAGGGAACTAGATCCCCCATGCCACAATGAAGATGGAAGATTGGGATCTGCCACTAAGACCCAGTGCAGCCAAATAAATAAATAAACATAAATATTTTTAAAAAAAAGAGAGAGAGAGAGACACTCAACAAACCAGAAACAGTAATTATCTCAACATAATAAACACCATTTATGAAAAGAGCACAGCTAAAGTCATACTCAAACGTGAAAGACTGAAAGCTTTTCCTCTGAGATCAGGAGGAAGGCAAGAATGCATACTTTCTGCACTAGTCTTCAACAAAGTACTGAAACCCCTAGCCAGAGCAATTAGACAAGAAAAAGAAATCAAAGTAATCCAAATTGAAAAAGAAGTAAAATTATCTTCTTTCCTACACAAGGTTTGATATGAAGAAGCCGTAACCTTTTGACAAGAAAACTGCTACATCAAAATACATGTTTTGAAAAATTGCAGGATACAAAACCAACATGCAAAAACTTTCAGCTGCGTTTCTATACACAATGAACAGTATCAAAGGAAAATTAGAAAACAATCTTATAGCATTAAAAACAAATGAAATATCAATATTTAGGAATAAATTCGCCAAGAAGGTGAAAGAAGTGTACACTGAAAACTACTTAACGGTGCTACAAGAAATTTTAAAAGATACAAATAAACAGAAAGTCATCCCATATTCATGGACTCTAAGACTTAATACTCTTAAAGTATCCCAGCTACCCAAAGTGTGCTACAGATTCAATGGAATGATTATCAAAATTCCCATGGTGGGCTTCCCTGGTGGCGCAGTGGTTGAGAGTCCGCCCGCCGATGCAGGGGACGCGGGTTCGTGCCCCGGTCCGGGAAGATCCCACATGTCGCAGAGAGGCTGGGCCCGTGAGCCATGGCCACTGAGCCTGCGCGTCCGGAGCCTATGCTCTGCAACGGGAGAGGCCACAAGAGTGAGAGGCCCACGTACCGCAAAAAAAAAAAAAAAAAAAAAAAAAAGAAATAAGATGAAATAATCAACTGAGAATATGACTTTACCTGAGAAAGAGCCATTCCAAACTCCAGTTCTTT
This sequence comes from Physeter macrocephalus, assembly GCF_002837175.3. Lineage (NCBI taxonomy): Eukaryota > Metazoa > Chordata > Mammalia > Artiodactyla > Physeteridae > Physeter > Physeter macrocephalus. The sequence continues at coordinate 1,766,677 of NC_041230.1, forward strand.
CCTCTTCCTCCTCTTCCGGGCATACTCCTTAGGCAACATGATTCTTTAGCAGTCAATCTTGAAAGTTTGAAAGATACTGTTTAATGCTTAGAATCAACACACCCCCTTCCTGAGTCAAAACCACACACACAGGGAAGACCTCAGAATGTGGAACAGACAGTCCTCTGCTGCCCACTGTCCCAGGAGGGACTCAGGACAGTAAACTCCCACACAGAGACCAATAGGTGAAGTTTCCCACACTTTCCTTCAGATCACGCTTCCCTGGGACTTCCCTGGTGGCCTAGTGGTTAGGATTCTGGGCTCTCACTGCTGTGGCCCAGGTTCAATCCCTGGTCATGGAACTGAGATCCCGAAAACCGTGTGGCAAGGCCAAAAACAAACAAAAATAAAACAAACAAAAAAACAAGTCACTCTCCCCTCCTGGTGAGGCCCTCATGTACAGAGCAGCAGCGGGCACCTCAGCTGGACTCAACAATCCCCTTCAGGTCACAGACCAGCCCTGATCCATCCCCACGCAGAGCAGGGCCCCTCAGCCTCAGCCCAGATCTCAGCCCTCAGGAATGGGAGGACTCAGAGTCACTAAGTCACTCAGGCCAGGGATAAATTTGAAACAAATTTTTTAAAGCAATAATTTATTGTTTTTAATCTAAAAGACCGGTGTCAACGTTTTGAAAAAAACAAAACTGAGGATATGGTCATTCCCTGGTGGTAGGTCCAGTGGTTAGGACTCCACACGATCAGTGCCAAGGGCACAGGTTTGATCCCTGGTCAGGGAACTATAATCCGCCAAGACCAAAAAAAAAAAAAGTATCTTCTCTAACCACAATGAAATAAAACTACAAACAGAAAGCATAAGGAAAACAGGAAAATCCCCTAAATGCGGACATTACATAGCTCCTTCTTAAAGATGCAATGAATGACATGTATAGAATATTGGAGGCCAGCAAAGCTTCTTTCAGAAGTTAAAAATTATTCAGAGGAACAAAGAAATTGAACGAAGTAAGATTTATTTCAAGCTACAAAAGAATTAAATGTAAAGAAACAAAAAGAAAAGAAGTAAATCCATTACAAAACACACTTTCAATGTTCCTTTAAAAGGCACCATGTAGTGACACAGTCAGTCTTTTCTTGCTCCACTCTCTCCCCTGAGCTCTACTCCACACCAGGAAAAGGAAGGGGGTGACTCACATCTAAGTGAATCAAGTCACTGCCTCTCTGCTCAACAGGGTTTGCAAATGGAAGTTTTCTTCTGATACAAATAGTTACAAAATGCACAGGCCTTATAAACAGTTGTGCAATTCTCATCCTCACCTGTATAATTTAAACAAATGTTAAATACAGTATATTCTAAAGACTCAAATCAATATTAACACAACATAATCATCCATATCCAAACAACTCACCACCCATCTGGATCCACTTTCCCCCTCCACCTACACTATTAGGTGTTTCCATTTTATTCTGTTTATCTGTCTCCCTATTTCATTTCTGCCTTTGTTTCTCTTTTTCTTTTCCTCTACTTTCCTGTTCCTGCCCTCCTCTCCATTTCTTCCCTCACACCTGTCCCGCCCCACTCTGCAAGCGGTTCCCCCTCTTGATGCTCTTTCTCCGCAAACTGTATGACTGTCCTAAATCTCTATATATTTTTCTTCCCCCATCTCTGCAGTTACACCATGCCTCCAGTTACACCCCTTCTGTCCCTGTTACTCTCTATTCCTCCCCACTCTCGGGCACCCCAGGTGGCTGTGCTTCCTTTCTGCTCTCTCTCTCTTCCTCTGCTCTTCTTGTCACCCTTTGTCCGGTTTTTCTCCCAGCACCATGATGCTGTGGAGGCCAAGCTTCCAACTCTTTTATCATCTCCCCCTACTCTGTGTGAAGTGACTCCATTGTTATCACCTTCTAAAGCTGATCCAGGTCCCCTTCCTTATGTTGCCCTGCAATCTCTGCAGATCCGGCTTAAATTCTTTCTCCATTATATTCACCTGCTACTTTCGAAACTTAATCACTTTCATTTTACTACCTCTTTGCACGTCCTTCAGCCACCCTCTATGTTCCCACTGGTTCTCCCTCATTCTTTTTTTTTTAAATTTATTTATTTATTTATTTTTGGCTGTGTTGGGTCTTCGTTTCTGTGCGAGGGCTTTCTCCAGTTGCGGGGAGCGGGGGCCACTCTTCATCGCGGTGCGCGGGCCTCTCACTATCGCGGCCTCTCCCGTTGCGGAGCACAGGCTCCAGACGCGCAGGCTCAGTAGTTGTGGCACACGGGCTTAGTTGCTCCGCGGCACGTGGGATCTTCCCAGACCAGGGCTCGAACCCGTGTCCCCTGCATTGACAGGCAGATTCCCAACCACTGCGCCACCAGGGAAGCCCCTCCCTCATTCTTTTCTCCTCAGTTTGTCTACTTCGATCTTAGCCTGTCTCTGCTTTTCCTGATTCCATTCACTCACGTATAAAATGCCCACCTACCAGAAGGGAATATTTTCTAACGGGGTGGAATTGGGGAAGTAACTACACTGGGTGTTCCCGCCTCTGGCACAGGTCACCTCCCCCTACGCGGGGTGAGGGGAAGGGCTGACTACGAAGGGGAGGCCTGCTAAGCAGAAGGACCGGCCTGAGGAGGAGGCGAGGACAGAGGGGCGGGGAGGGAGGGGGTCTCCGGAGAGGGGCGGGCTCTCCAGAATCCCAGGACCGGGGAGAGGACGCGGGATCTCCGGGAGCGGGGCGACCGGCGCTGCCCTCCAGAGGCCGAGAGGGCCAGGCTAGGGAGCGCGCATCCACCTCGCGGAAGAGGACTTCACAAGGGAGGCCGGGAAAGTAACACGTTATAAGCAGGAAAATGTTGCGAAGAGCGGTGTCTACGTGGGCCAGAGGCAGAAGAATCAAGGGCAGGGAGCGGCCTCAGCGAGACTTCAAACCCAGGGAAAAAATACCCGACCCGTAAGGGCGACGTCTGGATTTACTGGGGCGGAGGGCCGGATGCTGGGATTTAAAGTCCCTAGAAACTCCCACATTCCAAGGACAGGGTAGAGCGGTACCGCGCAGTACAGACATAGGCTAGAAAGACACTTACGCTCCGCTCCGTGACCTTGGCTCTGCGCTCTCCGCTTCCGGGTCCTTAGAAATGGGTTTCTGGAGTTAGAGGCGGGGCTTCCGGGGCGGGCCTGGGCGGGGCCCTACCGGTAAGGGGCGGGGCGAAAAGAGCACCCAGGTGTGCTCACTGAGCGCCGGAGGGAGGAACTGGGAGCAGAGAGGGGGTGGTGCTTCCAGTACCTTGGCCGGTTTAAGTTACTGTCTGCAAGAGTTTGCAGGTAAAAGGTTACGGCTGTGTGGGCCAATTACGTCTGAAGCCAAGAGGTTTCCTCTTAAGACTAAAAGCGTTTAACTAAAAAGCTATTTTTGCCCTCAGGTTGTTCTGACGTCCTGCTAGTGAGGCGGAAGCAATTCAGTGGTCTGGAAACCAGAGTCTCCTGGAGCAGAGGGAGGGGTTGACATGGATCATTGGTTGGATCCAGGAACATTTCCTAAATGGGAACTAATTTAAGTAACTAAGAAATAAGAATGGGGTGACTTCCCTGATGGTCCAGTGGTAAAGAATCCGCCTGTGGCAACTTAGATCCCGTATGCCGCAACTAAGACCCGACGCAGCCCAAAAAAATAAATGTTTCAAAAAAGAAATAATGGGACTAGTCTCTATTACAAATACAAAACTCTCTCTGGGTAGAATGATCTATTTCCTAGCGACACCCTATAAAACAGCTTTTCCGTTTCTATTCCCTATTAATGCAGAAGGTCAAATTCAACATACTACTCAGTTTCAGAAACTCTGGGACAGGACCTGGAGTCTGAGACTGGAGGACTAAGGCATGTGACCACTGCCTTAAAAACAACAATACGGGGGCTACCCTGATGGCGCAGTGGTTGAGAATCCGCCTGCCGATGCAGGGGACACGGGTTTGTGCCCCAGTCCGGGAGGATCCCACATGCCGCGGAGCAGCTGGGCCCGTGAGCCATGGCCGCTGAGCCTGCGCGTCCGGAGCCTGTGCTCCGCA
>NC_041230.1:1770825-1775335 GCF_002837175.3 Physeter macrocephalus
GGAGCAGTTGGGCCCGTGAGCCATGGCCGCTGAGCCTGCGCGTCCGGAGCCTGTGCTCCGCAACGGGAGAGGCCACAACAGCGAGAAGCCCGCGTACCAGGAAAAAAAAAAAAAAAAAAAAAAAAAACCAACAATACGCATTTTTAAATTGTTATAAATTGCATTATTCTTTGTTTTGGCCAACGTGTTTTAATTATTTGCCTTTTTAAAACCAACTATTTACACAGTAACATGAGTTGTATAAACAACTCTTTATACAATGACATACATCACTCTATAAGTTTAAGGTGTAGAGCATAATGAACTTATATATACTGTGAAACAATTATGACAGTAAGTTTATTTTATCTATATGAAATTATAGGTGCAAGCTAAAGAGAAAGCAAAATATGGGGAAAAAATTCTTTTCTGTTGATGAGAACTGCATTGCTCTTTAAAATACTTACCCTATTCCACACTTGTGATGAATTCCCTTGTGAATTTACATTGTGAATAAAAAATTCCTTTTTTTGAAAAAGAACAAAGTAAAATGATCTTAGAAGAACAAAATATGCCTAAGCTAGCAGAAGGTAGGAAAAAGGATTAGACAAATGAAAGAGAATAAAACTACAGAAAAAGACAACACAACAGTTCTTTGAAAAATAGAACAAAATGGACAAATCCTTAACTAGATTTAAAAAAGAGAGCGAGAAGACTCAAATTACCGAATCAGAAATGAAAGGGGACATTATAAAAGATTACAACTGACCCTACAAAAAATTTTTTTAATTTAGAAGAAAATACTTAGACAATTCTATGTCTAAATATTGGCTAACCTAGGGACTTTCCTGGTGGTGCGGTGGTTAAGAATCCACCCGCCAATGCAGGGGACACAGGTTTGATCCCTAGTCCCGGAAGATCCCACATGCCAAGGAGTAACTAAGCCCGCATGCCACAACTACTGAGCCTGCGCTCTGGAGCCCACGAGCCACAACTACGGAGACAGGAGACCTATGGTACATTCTCGATGAAACAGTAGCAAAATGTAATGGCAGCAATTAAAATGTGAATCATAAACATACACATACTTCTGGTGCTTCTGATTAAATATTACTCTGAAGATAACTGCTCTCTTCAATATCCAAAAATTAGACAATTTCTTTCTTGGTCAGAGATGTAGACAACACATATGCTCGTGCAATAGATAAAGTGATTAAGTTTTCTTGTGCATTGTTCCTACCACATAATCAGTCCCTAATAACCTGTCACTCTCCTCCCACAAAAAGCCCAGTCCCTGCATGTCCTTCCTGCTTTGTTCATGGTCAGCTGGTAGAGCATTCTGCACTATACCCACACCGGCTTATCTATGGAAGGGCACCCTGAACATAACCATGATGAGTCAAGTCACAGTTTTACACTATTCTCTGCCCCTCCCTGTTGCTAATCCACAGGGTATTGAATTTGATAATTCAGGGTCCTTGTTTTTCCAGGGAACATGGATGTGCATGAACCACACCTAATGAAGTTGGCCCCCTCATGTTACTGATTCTTCCCAGAGACCATCAACAAAGGCCTTTAATGAAGAGATAAGATTATCTTGTCACCAAGGCCAAGCTCTTACGGCTCGCTGCACAACAGGCCAAAAAATAGAGAGACTACTTTTGGGGACAAGGAATAGTGACGTTATTCTGCAAGCCAGCAGACCGAGAAAATGGGGGACTAGCAACGCAAAGAGTCACATGTCCTGAGTTAGAAATCAGGCTCTTTACAGTAAAAGGGGAGGAAGTAAAGTCCTGGTTCAGGTCAGACTCCTATGAAATAAAATTCAACTATTATGGCAAGACAGGAATATTTAAACATTAATTCCTCTCGGCCCTTTGGCCTCCTCTCTCGTTCCACTGTGAACTGTATTTGCATTATGCATCAAGCAAACCTCCCCCATCAGCAGAATACATACTCAACCATAAGAGCAACATTCTCCTAGCATTAACAGGAAAACTCCTTAAAAGATAGCATTCCTTCTTGATCTTGTAAGGGTCACATGACCCACTGCAATGATGCCTAGATCTGGATTATGTAAACTGTCAATAATATGTCATGTGTTGTACCGCTGTCTCAGAAAACTTATATAACTGTGCCTTGATTTCTTTTTAAATTTATTTATTTATTTTTGGCTGCACTGGGTCTCCGTTGAGGTGCATGGGCTTCTGATTGAGGTAGCTTCTCTTGTTGCAGTGCACGGGCTTCAGTAGTTGTAGCATACAAGCTCAGTAGTTGTGGCTCACAGGCTCAGTAGTTGTGGCGCACGGGCCTAGTTGCTCCGCGACATGTGGTATCTTCCCGGACCAGGGCTCGAACCCATGTCCCCTGCATTGGCAGGTGGATTCTTAACCACTGCACCACCAGAGAAGCCCTGTGCCTTGATTTCTAATGGGCAGAATAGTTCTGAGCTTTCTCAGACACTCTTCCCAGGTTACCATCCTCAAATTTGGCTTGAATAAAATTTTCCATTTCTTTCTTAGATTGACTGATTGATTTGTTGTTGACATTCCAGAGGGGTTGTGTTAATTCCTTCCTGAAGCCATTCACAGGAGGGCCTGGTCAGGATGTTTCTTGGGAGCTAAAAAAGGTATTTTACTTTAATGCTCATTACAAGGAAGTCAGGGTTCCCAGAGATGGCCCATGATGTATAATTTAAGCTTACAGGCAACATCCCTTTACTGATTCACTTCTACCGAAAGCAAGAGAATACAAAGGTTAAAGTAAAAGAAACAGGTCCGATATAGACTCAGATTTGTTCTTCTGTGTTACTTCAAACTTCAGGTTGAAAGGCGTAAATATGAATGTAGTCTTTTCAAGAAAACCCGAATAACTGACTATTTATACACTGAAGACAACAGGCCATTTCAACACATGCCCTTCTCCCTCTCACATACACATTATCTTTTAACACATTGTGACTTGTAATGACTCTGCAGTATATAATATCTCAGGTTAACCTCAGAGAACTAAAGACTTGTTTCTTCCAAGTATGCATTCTCTGATGTGTGGTCTGTTGAAAAAACTGCTGAAAAACTCAACAAATTCATTACATTTGTAAGAATTCCCCCAAACATGAGTTTTTTTGTTAAACGCTGAGAATTAACTGATTCATGAAGAGTGTCCATGTATACACTTTATAACCTGTATGAATTCTCTCATTACACCAAACTTACTGGATGTATCCGTATTTACAACATTCATAACATTTGACATCTTGTTCTCCAACATAAATCCTGTGTTCCACAGTTTTGTTCTTCAGTTACAAGCCTTAGCACGCATATTGCTTTGTGTGGTTTCTCTTAAAGATGTGTATCTAAAGTCCAGTGCGTGGGGAGGCCTGGATAAAGCCTCCATTCACATTTCTATGGCTTCTCTTCAATATGGACTCTCTGCTGCTCCCTAATACTTGAACTCAACGTAAAGGTTTTGCCACACCCACTGCATTTGGGAGCTATCGCTCCAGTATGCTGGGTAAAACATACTGTGATGTTTGGGTAAAATCCTTGCCACACACATTACACTTGTGTGGCTTCTCTCCAAGATAAATATTCTGGTATCTAAGTACAATTAAGCAATATATTAAATTTTGACATATTCATCGCATTTTAAAGAATGAAGCATTTGATGATCCCTGAGTTTAAGGCACAACCTAAAAGCTTTGCAAAATTCAGTACATTTGTAACATTCTGTCCAGTGCAGACTACCTGATTATCGGTGTGATGTGAGCCATGAGAACAGATTTCTCACATTCACGGCACTGGTGAGGATTCTTTCCAGAATGCATTATCAACGGCCTGACCACATTAAATACGTGTATCTGGGCTCTTATCCAGTATGAATATTCTCAGGAAGCCTAAGATGTGAACAGCTGCTAAAAGCATTACAACCTTCATTATATTTTTAAGGGTTCTCACCTGTATACATCAGCTGATGGCAAGTTGGGCCTGAAAGCACACTTAAGAACTTACCACACTCATTACATTTCTCACAGTTTCTTCCAATATGAATTCTGTCATGGATCATAAGGTAAGCATTTTGACTAAACACTTTGAGACACTCATTGCATTTGTAATATAACACTCCAGTATGAATTATCTGATCATAAGTGAGGCTTACACACATAAAAGCTTTGCCACACTCGTGATATTTGTATAGTTTCTTTTCTACTTTGAGATTTAAAGACCTTCCCACATATATCACACTTACACAATTTCTCTCAGGTATGGATTTTCTGATGTTTAGTGAGCGTTGACACCTCAGTAAAGGCTCTTCCACACTCAAAACATTTGAAAGGTCTCTCTACAATATGTACTCTCTGATGACTTGTAAGGTGTGAATTTCGACTGAAGACCTTGCCACACTCATCACATTTGAAAGGTTTCTCTCCGGTATGAACTCTCCAATGAAGCTGAAGATGTGCTTTCTGACTAAAGGCCTTTCTACACTCATTACATGTGTAAGGTTTCTCTCCAGTATGAATTCTCTGATG
>NC_041230.1:1777382-1793974 GCF_002837175.3 Physeter macrocephalus
GGAGCCTGTGCTCCGCAACGGGAGAGGCCACAACAGCGAGAAGCCCGCGTACCAGAAAAAAAAAAAAAAAAAAAAAAAAAACCAACAATACGCATTTTTAAATTGTTATAAATTGCATTATTCTTTGTTTTGGCCAACGTGTTTTAATTATTTGCCTTTTTAAAACCAACTATTTACACAGTAACATGAGTTGTATAAACAACTCTTTATACAATGACATACATCACTCTATAAGTTTAAGGTGTAGAGCATAATGAACTTATATATACTGTGAAACAATTATGACAGTAAGTTTATTTTATCTATATGAAATTATAGGTGCAAGCTAAAGAGAAAGCAAAATATGGGGAAAAAATTCTTTTCTGTTGATGAGAACTGCATTGCTCTTTAAAATACTTACCCTATTCCACACTTGTGATGAATTCCCTTGTGAATTTACATTGTGAATAAAAAATTCCTTTTTTTGAAAAAGAACAAAGTAAAATGATCTTAGAAGAACAAAATATGCCTAAGCTAGCAGAAGGTAGGAAAAAGGATTAGACAAATGAAAGAGAATAAAACTACAGAAAAAGACAACACAACAGTTCTTTGAAAAATAGAACAAAATGGACAAATCCTTAACTAGATTTAAAAAAGAGAGCGAGAAGACTCAAATTACCGAATCAGAAATGAAAGGGGACATTATAAAAGATTACAACTGACCCTACAAAAAATTTTTTTAATTTAGAAGAAAATACTTAGACAATTCTATGTCTAAATATTGGCTAACCTAGGGACTTTCCTGGTGGTGCGGTGGTTAAGAATCCACCCGCCAATGCAGGGGACACAGGTTTGATCCCTAGTCCCGGAAGATCCCACATGCCAAGGAGTAACTAAGCCCGCATGCCACAACTACTGAGCCTGCGCTCTGGAGCCCACGAGCCACAACTACGGAGCCCGTGTGCCACAACTACTGAAGCCCGTGCACCTAGAGCCCGTGCTCCGCAACGAGAAGCCACCGCAGCGATAAGCCCGCAAACCAAAACGAAGAAGAGTCCCCACTCGCCGCAACTAGAGAAAAACCGCCCGCAGCAACAAAGACCCAACGCAGCCAAAAATAATTTTTTTTAAATACTGGCTAACCTAAAATACATAAATTCCTAGAGAAACAAAATCTACCAAGACAGAATCATGAAAAAATTTAAAATCCGAACAAACCTACACATTGTAAGGAGACTGAATCACTATTCAAAAATCATACAACAAAGGAAAGTCGGAGAGCTTCACTGCAGAACGCTACCCAACATTTAAAAACAATTAAGACCTCCCTTCCTTAAACTCTTCCCCAATATACTGAAGAAAAGGGAACAGTCCCAAACTCTGAGTCCAGAATTATTCTAATACAAAGTCAGATGGTGACACTACAAGAAAATCACACAGCAAAATCCCTGACATATAATGACGCAAAAAATCATCAATAAAACAATGGTAAACTCAGGGAATTCCCCGGCCACCCAATGGGTAGGGCCCTGCGCTTCCACTGCAGGGGACGTGGGTTCCATCCCTGGTCATGGAAATAAGATACCGTATTCCTCGTTGCACAGCTAAAGATAAAATAAAAACAAAAACAAAAAAATAGTAAACTAAAATCAAAACCACATTAAAAGTTTACATACCATGACTAAAGGGAATATATTATGGAAATGTAAGGAAGGTTCCACATATAAAAATCTTTCAATGGAAAATACAAAAAGAGAATGAACCAAAAAAAACAAAAACAAGAACTACAGATCGTCTCAGTTGACACAGCCCCACCCATCAGCAGACAGGCTGCCTAAAGGCTTCCTGAGGCAGCCACTTCTCTACATGCCCCTAGACATAAACCTGCCCACCAAAGGGCCAAGATCCAGGTCCAACCAACAGTGGACGGGCAGAAGACTCTAGACCAGCCTCATCAACCAGGGTACAGACACCAGAAGGAAGAAAACTACAGTCATACAACCTGCAGACACAGTCCACAGATACAGTCCAGACACTACCCTGGGACCACCTGGCTTCTGGCCCTTGGGTGACATGAGGGGGAGTACACTGCTGAGACGCACAGGACATCTTCTACCAAGGCCACTTCTCCAAGGTCAAGAAACGTAACCAACCTACCACATACATAAAAATACAAATAGCAAACGAGGCAAAATGAGGCAACAGAGGAATACGTTTCAGACGAAGAAAGAAGACAAAAACCCAGAACAAGAACTGACATGGAAATACGCAATCTACCCGAGGAAGAGCTCAGAGTAATGATCGGAAAAACGATCAAACAATTCGGGAGGAGAATGGATGCACACAGTGAGAAATGAGGCTTTTTAACAAAGATGTAGAAAACATAAGTAACCCCCAAACAGAATTGAAGAAATACTGAAATGAAAAATACGATAGAGGAAATCAGTAATAGGCTAAATGAGGCAGAAGAATGGATCAGTGAGCTGGAAGACAAAGAGTGGAAATCACGCAAGTCCAGGAAGTGCAAAGAGTCCCATATCCATATAAAAACTTCATAGTAACCACAAACCAAATATCTATAATACACATTCAAAAAGCACATGAAAAGATGCTCAACATCATGGGCTTTTCCACTTTGTACAGCTCCTTGCAGCACCTCTTTATTTACTAGGTGGGATGCTGCCCAAAGCATGAATCATTCAATAAAGCCAATTAGATCTTTAAATTTATTTGATTCAATTTTTGTACCTTAATGGAAGTCAGAGTATGAAATTCACTGCTATGCTATTTGCACTACAGCCATCTGAATATTCCGGAACAGAGTGGAGAGAATAACTCAAGTACAATTTATGAGTTTATAATCCCCAACTTGTATGTTATTTGATCCCATATTGGGAAGAAACTGTTATAGATTCTTTCAACACTGAGAACCTAATGGTGCACTCCTAGCTTCTGTTATAAAGTACTGAGGCAGGATAAAACTGTATTGGTAAAAGGAACATAATGCATCCAGGATTTAAAAGACGATTAAATTTTATTACTTAAAACAGGAGACTTGGGCTTCCCTGGTGGCGGAGTGGTTGAGAGCCCGCCTGCCGATGCAGGGGACACGGGTTCGTGCCCCGGTCCGGGAGGATCCCACGTGCCGCGGAGCGGCTGGGCCCGTGAGCCGTGGCCGCTGAGCCACATGTCCTGAGTTAGAAATCAGGCTCTTTACAGTAAAAGGGGAGGAAGTAAAGTCCTGGTTCAGGTCAGACTCCTATGAAATAAAATTCAACTATTATGGCAAGACAGGAATATTTAAACATTAATTCCTCTCGGCCCTTTGGCCTCCTCTCTCGTTCCACTGTGAACTGTATTTGCATTATGCATCAAGCAAACCTCCCCCATCAGCAGAATACATACTCAACCATAAGAGCAACATTCTCCTAGCATTAACAGGAAAACTCCTTAAAAGATAGCATTCCTTCTTGATCTTGTAAGGGTCACATGACCCACTGCAATGATGCCTAGATCTGGATTATGTAAACTGTCAATAATATGTCATGTGTTGTACCGCTGTCTCAGAAAACTTATATAACTGTGCCTTGATTTCTTTTTAAATTTATTTATTTATTTTTGGCTGCACTGGGTCTCCGTTGAGGTGCATGGGCTTCTCATTGAGGTAGCTTCTCTTGTTGCAGTGCACGGGCTTCAGTAGTTGTAGCATACAAGCTCAGTAGTTGTGGCTCACAGGCTCAGTAGTTGTGGCGCACGGGCCTAGTTGCTCCGCGACATGTGGTATCCTCCGTTGAGGTGCGTGGGCTTCTCATTGAGGTAGCTTCTCTTGTTGCAGTGCGCGGGCTTCAGTAGTTGTAGCATACAAGCTCAGTAGTTGTGGCGCACGGGCCTAGTTGCTCCGCGACATGTGGTATCTTCCCGGACCAGGGCTCGAACCCATGTCCCCTGCATTGGCAGGTGGATTCTTAACCACTGCACCACCAGAGAAGCCCTGTGCCTTGATTTCTAATGGGCAGAATAGTTCTGAGCTTTCTCAGACACTCTTCCCAGGTTACCATCCTCAAATTTGGCTTGAATAAAATTTTCCATTTCTTTCTTAGATTGACTGATTGATTTGTTGTTGACATTCCAGAGGGGTTGTGTTAATTCCTTCCTGAAGCCATTCACAGGAGGGCCTGGTCAGGATGTTTCTTGGGAGCTAAAAAAGGTATTTTACTTTAATGCTCATTACAAGGAAGTCAGGGTTCCCAGAGATGGCCCATGATGTATAATTTAAGCTTACAGGCAACATCCCTTTACTGATTCACTTCTACCGAAAGCAAGAGAATACAAAGGTTAAAGTAAAAGAAACAGGTCCGATATAGACTCAGATTTGTTCTTCTGTGTTACTTCAAACTTCAGGTTGAAAGGCGTAAATATGAATGTAGTCTTTTCAAGAAAACCCGAATAACTGACTATTTATACACTGAAGACAACAGGCCATTTCAACACATGCCCTTCTCCCTCTCACATACACATTATCTTTTAACACATTGTGACTTGTAATGACTCTGCAGTATATAATATCTCAGGTTAACCTCAGAGAACTAAAGACTTGTTTCTTCCAAGTATGCATTCTCTGATGTGTGGTCTGTTGAAAAAACTGCTGAAAAACTCAACAAATTCATTACATTTGTAAGAATTCCCCCAAACATGAGTTTTTTTGTTAAACGCTGAGAATTAACTGATTCATGAAGAGTGTCCATGTATACACTTTATAACCTGTATGAATTCTCTCATTACACCAAACTTACTGGATGTATCCGTATTTACAACATTCATAACATTTGACATCTTGTTCTCCAACATAAATCCTGTGTTCCACAGTTTTGTTCTTCAGTTACAAGCCTTAGCACGCATATTGCTTTGTGTGGTTTCTCTTAAAGATGTGTATCTAAAGTCCAGTGCGTGGGGAGGCCTGGATAAAGCCTCCATTCACATTTCTATGGCTTCTCTTCAATATGGACTCTCTGCTGCTCCCTAATACTTGAACTCAACGTAAAGGTTTTGCCACACCCACTGCATTTGGGAGCTATCGCTCCAGTATGCTGGGTAAAACATACTGTGATGTTTGGGTAAAATCCTTGCCACACACATTACACTTGTGTGGCTTCTCTCCAAGATAAATATTCTGGTATCTAAGTACAATTAAGCAATATATTAAATTTTGACATATTCATCGCATTTTAAAGAATGAAGCATTTGATGATCCCTGAGTTTAAGGCACAACCTAAAAGCTTTGCAAAATTCAGTACATTTGTAACATTCTGTCCAGTGCAGACTACCTGATTATCGGTGTGATGTGAGCCATGAGAACAGATTTCTCACATTCACGGCACTGGTGAGGATTCTTTCCAGAATGCATTATCAACGGCCTGACCACATTAAATACGTGTATCTGGGCTCTTATCCAGTATGAATATTCTCAGGAAGCCTAAGATGTGAACAGCTGCTAAAAGCATTACAACCTTCATTATATTTTTAAGGGTTCTCACCTGTATACATCAGCTGATGGCAAGTTGGGCCTGAAAGCACACTTAAGAACTTACCACACTCATTACATTTCTCACAGTTTCTTCCAATATGAATTCTGTCATGGATCATAAGGTAAGCATTTTGACTAAACACTTTGAGACACTCATTGCATTTGTAATATAACACTCCAGTATGAATTATCTGATCATAAGTGAGGCTTACACACATAAAAGCTTTGCCACACTCGTGATATTTGTATAGTTTCTTTTCTACTTTGAGATTTAAAGACCTTCCCACATATATCACACTTACACAATTTCTCTCAGGTATGGATTTTCTGATGTTTAGTGAGCGTTGACACCTCAGTAAAGGCTCTTCCACACTCAAAACATTTGAAAGGTCTCTCTACAATATGTACTCTCTGATGACTTGTAAGGTGTGAATTTCGACTGAAGACCTTGCCACACTCATCACATTTGAAAGGTTTCTCTCCGGTATGAACTCTCCAATGAAGCTGAAGATGTGCTTTCTGACTAAAGGCCTTTCTACACTCATTACATGTGTAAGGTTTCTCTCCAGTATGAATTCTCTGATGCTTTGCAAGAGTTGCCTTTTCACTAAAGACCTTGCCGCACTCATTACATTTGTAAGGTTTCTCTCCGGTATGAATTCTCTGATGAGTTGAAAGGTGTGAACTGTAACTAAACAGCTTGCCACACTCATTACATTTATAAGGTTTCTCTCCAGTATGAACTCTCCGATGATCTGCAAGGTTTGATTTTCGACTAAAGACACTGCCACATACATCACATTTATATAACTTCTTTCCTGTATGAATTATCTTATGTCTACTGAGGTTTGAGTAGCGATTAAAGGTTTTGCCACACTCGTTACATTTGAAAGGTTTCTCCCCAGTATGAATTCTCTGATGATTTGCAAGGGTTGTTTTCTGACTGAATACCTTGCCGCACTCACTACACTTGTAAGGTTTCTTTCCCGTATGAATGCTCTCATGAACTGCAAGGTGTGAATTTGTACTAAAGCCCTTGACACATACATCACATTTATGTAACATCTCTTCTGAACAGATTATCTGACGATTCCTGACAATTGAGCCATGACTAAAGGTTTTCCCACACTCAATACATTCAAAATCTTTTTCCCTGTGTGTTTTCTGATCTTGTGTCAGTACTAAAGGATGCATAACATCATTCCCATATACATTAGAAACGTTAGTTTGGACACTAGGAGGAATTCTTTGAAGTGGTGAAAATGAGAAACTATTGTTGATGGACCTCTCAACTTCATCACATTCAGAAATTAACCCGTCAGTTTGAAATACCTGCAGTTTACCCTGAAAGTTTAATCCAAGCCTATTTCCAATGGGCTTGATTCCTGAATCCCTTCTACCATGTGGATCTCTTCTATCAGTGAGATTTCCATTATGGGTTATAGGCATTCCTTTGTAATTTCTTTCACCATCTCTCCAATGACACTCAAAGTCATACATATTTTTCTGGATTTCTGTGAGGTACAAATGTTTGATTTCACGACTTTTAGATCTTCCCAAGATCACTCTTTGAAATACTTCTCCTGGATCACTGTTCCCTTTGGGTTGTAATTGCTTGACCACATGTATTAGACAGATATCTACAAGACATAAAGAGCCATAGGGATAAATTCAAAATTAACTGTTTCATGTTGAATATGTGATATTACACCAAAAGTAATACTTATAGCAAACACAGTTGTAAAACTTCCCAGCTATGTATTTTTTTCATTTTTTTTCATTTTTTTTAAATTTTGAAATTTCCCAACTATGATCTTAAAATTATTAGAAACACTAAAGCAGTAGAATTGTTTACTAAAAAAGGAGTTATAAAATATAATTCAAATTGATTTTAGAGGAGACTACTTGCAAACCCTCTATGACAAAAACACTCATACAGGAAAAACTGACGTCAGCTCTCAAAAGAACGCAATTCTTCCACCATGACTCCAAAGCACGTACCAATTAACAGTAAACATACTGCTGTCTCTGAGAAAAATACATTATTCTATAGATATATTCTGCATACCTGGTGTACATAAATAAATGTTAATGAACACACAATATACTGTAATGCTAAAAAATCCAAAACAAGCTTATCTAATAATATGTCGCTGTTTAGAATTATAAAACATATATACCATAGAGAAAAAGAATTCAATAGAACAGTTTTTATGAAAACAAAACATTTTTCTAAATATCTTCTACAAAATGACATACCCGTAACAGGCATTCTGCAACATTAATAAGTAAAAAAAAAACTTATAGAAATAATGAAAAACTTCAAAAAAATTACTAGATACAACATCAACATGCAAAAACCAACTGGGTTTCTAAACATTAAAAATGAACAATCAAAGCAATTCAATTTACAATAGAATAAAAAAAAGAATATTTAAATGTAACATTATACAAGAAGGGAAGGATTTGTAACTACTGCAAAATAAAGACTTCTGAAACATATTAGAGAAGACACAAATAAATGCAAAGATACCCCAAGTTCATGGATTTGAAGTTGATATTGTCAAGATGTCAATACTAACCAAAGTTATCAGGATATTCAAAATAATCCCTAATGTAATCCCAAATCCCAATACTGCTTTGCTGAAGAAACAGATGAATCAATTCTACAATTTCTGTGGAATTTCAGGAGACAATGAATAGCAAAAACAAGCTTGAAAACAAAGTCAGACAATTCACATTTCTTTATTTCAAAACTTTTTCCAAAGCTACACTAATCAAAGCAGTATGGTACTGACATAAAGACAGAGAGACCTGTGGAACACAAGAGATTCAGAAAAAAAATTTTGTGTATAAGGTCAAATGATGTTCCACAAGAACATCAAGACCACATAATGGGGGAAGGGCAGTCTATGGAACAAAAGGTGTTGACAAAACTGGATATCCACATGCAGAAGAATTTAGATGGACCATTATTGTATTAACTCAAAATGCTTCAAAGATCTAAACCTAAGTCCCGAGTGAATAAAACTCCTATAAGTAAATTTACAAAAAAAGATTCTTAACATTGGATTCACCAATTATTTATCAGCTATTAACAGCAAAAGCGCAGGCCAACAAACTAAAAACAGATAAATGGGACTACATCATAACTATTAACTACTGTGCACTAAACCATACTCAGCAGAGTTAAAAAACAATGTATGGTATAATTCAAAATATTTGTAAATCATATATTCAATAATAGTTTAACATCAAGAATATTTATTTAATAAATAAATTTTTTTTTTAAAAAGAAAGACCGCAAAATTCCAACTATAGTTTGTGACAAGGAGAGACTCTCCATTGCCAAATGCCTGGAAGCTATCCTGCCATTTTCCAGTGATGTAGTGACATTCAGAGCCAAAATATCCTGCAGAGAAAATAAGATCTGTGCTACTTCCAACTTGACAACTGACACCCTATATTCTCCATTTAGAATTTGTTCTCAACCAAAAATAATATATTTTTCTTTGATAAGTGATCTTGGGACCTCCCTTGTGGCACAGTGGTTAAGAATCCACCTGCCAATGTAGGGGACACCAGTTCGAGCCCTGGTCTGGGAACTAAGATCCCACATGCCACAGAGCAACTAAGCCCATTCGCCACAACTACAGAAGCCCGCATGCCTAGGGCCCGTGCTCTGCAACAAGAGAAGCCACTGCAATGAGAAGCCTGCGCACCGCAATGAAGAGTAGCCCCTGCTCACCACAACTACAGAAAGCCCGTGCACAGCAACGAATACCCAACACAGCCAAAAATAAATAAACTTTAAGAAAAAATAGACTACATAAAGAACTCTAAAAGGAACTGATCACCAATTCCACCATGGGGTGGGGGGCTTTCTCAACCAACCATCCCACATATTGCAAATAAAAAACAAAAACGAAGAGAAAAAACAGAAACCTAATAATAAAAATAAAAGACAGTCATTTATAATGCATAAAAATGTACAAAATGAAAGTTGCAGTGCCTTGAACAAAACAAATGATGCTTTATCACTGAAGGTATCACTCTACTTCATAAGGTCTCTCATTAAGTTGCTTCAAAATTATGTGTGAAGGCAGAAAGAACAATGGCACACAGGTGATGGAACACGTGGCATGGCATGAACAGTTTAGTCAACAGCCTCACAAATATGAGGACGTGAACTTGGACAATACCGTTGTTCGGAGAAACTGCTATACCACTTACTGAGGCTCAAAGGGGATGGACATTAGTACATGTGAACAACACTGTCACAGTGCCCTTCACACAGGTTTTTGTGACATTGGTCAAAGCCAGAAAAAGAAACTGGAAAGACTTATAGGTCAAGGTCTTCAGACACTTTCTGTCTTGTATCTCAGAACATGCTGACCACTTTACTAAGTAGCTTCAAGCGGTGATTTTGTACATAACGGGAAAATATTACAGCATATGAGGGTAAGTATTCTCCTTCAAAAATTTTCTGTTACCCAGTAAACCCACTCTACAGAGAGTCCACTAGAAGCTGCCCATTAAACATAGGTGGATTACCACAGCAAAGAAACTGGATATGATTTCAGACTCTAGGACTACATATTTCAAAATCAAGTTTAAAAGGAAAACTTATACAAACTAAGGAGAAAGTAAAGTCAGGAAGAGTCTACATTCCCAGACTAGATAGAGTAGTACAGGAGCAAAAAAATACAAGATATGGGAGTCGGATATTATAAGATCTTGAGATGGGACCATTTGCTCAACCCAGGGACGCCAAGCTAAGAGCCTGGAAGATTCATGTATGTTCCCCTTGCTGGATTTAGGATCAAAAAGAGGATCTCTCTGTCCACTGTCCTTACAGTTTTCCTAAGTAACAATCACAGAAGATCCAATGCACCTGGCTATTCCACACACCCATGAAATGTGTGGCAAAAGCAGAACAGAAGAAATGGCTGACAGATCTAAACAGGAAGACAGGGACTGAGACAGCTCCACACATGTTCTGAGGTGCCAAATAAAATCAAATAGCAGGGACATCCCTGGTGGCACAGTGGTTAAGAAGCTGCCTGCCAATGCAGGGGACACATGTTCAAGCCCTGGGCCAGGAAGACCCCACATGCCACAGAGCAACTAGGCCCGTGTGCCACAACTACTGAGCCCACGTGCCACAGCTACTGAAGCCCATGCACCTAGAGCCCGTGCTCCATAACAAGAGAAGCCACCGCAATGAGAAGCCCACGCACCACAACAGAGTAGCCCCCGCTCGCCGCAACTAGGGAGAAGCCCACGTGCAGCAACGAAGAGCCAACGCAGCCAAAAAAAAAAAATTAAGTAGCAGCCGGTATTTTCCATCTTCTGATTATATCTTCCAAATACAACAGACATGAAACTAGGACAGGGTCAGGGGTTACACACTAGAGGCATCAGCTTTGAACTATAAGGACTAAGAACTGAGCATCCAATAAAATCAAGTCCATAAAGAGAGAAGAGGGGACAAGACAACCCAATAACACAGCCCACATGATGCTCCTAAAATTCAAGCAAAAAAAATAAAATAAAATAAAATAAAATTCAAGCAACAACCAGTTCATAGCAGCCAGATGGGGAGTGTTGTGGATCTTGATAAAGACCTTGCCTTTGTCTCTAGAGAGGCTGCAGCACCACTGGAGGGTGAAAGAATACATTTTACATTTGGAAGGATAGAGTGATAACTCGGGTAGAAGAAAAGTCTCCTCTGAGAGTTTAATAAAGAAACTTTGGTTTTCCCAAAGAACTCTCCACCCTGAGAAGAGGTTCCCAAACACTATTAATGTTGTGGCTTCCTCTCTGCCCTGAGATCCCACCTGTGTTCACACTTTTGATACATTCCTACCCATTTAGTTTTTTTGCTATTTTCACACCACTCACCAGAGTCCTGGGCTCTTCCTCTTGCTCCAAAAATGGAGATAATGTTCAGATCAGAAAAAGAAATTCCTGCTTATCAGAACAAAGAAATGTAACTTGGTGTGGTTTTTCCAAAACCACAGCTCTTTGTTCAGCTGAGGAGTGAGGACATCACAGGTGGGTCAGGAAAAATATTTCACAAATTCATCCACCTCCTCCTTCTAAATGCATCGGGAACAGTGTAACACATATATCTAACACTCTTCCAAGAAATAGTCAGTCAAAGCCACAGGGCAGAAGACAAGAAATTGGATATCTTTTAAAAGTTTGCCATTGAGCTTTATACATAATTAAGCTCTTGAACAACCCCTAATGTAACATGAAACGGGCAGATCATCTGAAGAAAGGGTCAGTTTAAACTCGTTATGCCGCATCATGTCTGTGTCAACAGAGCTTTCAGACCACATGACGAAAACAGGGCCTCCCAAGAAGCACACAGGGAAAAATGCAAAACACCCAAGGGGAGACCCCAACTTCTAGAGGGAAGTTATCCTCACCCACAGAGATCAGGTTCCTGTAGGTCTCCAGCATCACGTCCCTGTACAAGGCCCTCTGAGCAGGGTCCAGGCATTCCCACTCCTCCTGAGAGAATTCAATGACCACATCCTTGAAGTTCAACCATTCCTGAAATGAAAATACATTTCAACCCCACTCCTCCTGAGAGAATTCGATGACCACATCCTTGAAGTTCAACCATTCCTGAAATGAAAATACATTTCAACAACAGGTCAGGAGAAGAGTTATCTTCATACAAAATGGAAAGATGAGAGAGGGGTAAGGATCGATTTGGTTCAAGTATATGTTCTGAAAGATCTGTGTTAAGGTATTTGGAGCAAATACTGGGTCCCTTATTTTTAATTCTTATGCTTTTTCATAAGAGATTATCATGGCATCCAATAAATATGGATTTGTCATCTTTGTGGAGAATCCATAAAACATATATAAATAATACTAAACAACAGGTTGTCTATGCAGAAGTGTCAGATACTATATTCTAAACACTGAGTGATATTCAATATTTAAATAAGTTACACTATGAGTGGTGGCTTCAGAGATGACAAACTCCACAATGGCTTTAAAGAAAACTCAAAATCTTCAATTATGATAATGATAGAAACAGCAATGACTAACAGTGTTTGAATAGTTCCTATAGACAAAACATTACTCAAAATAAGTACTTTACAAGCACGAACTTCTTATCAACATAACAGCTCATTCGAGAAAGATATGTTCCCATTTTACACAGCAGAAAACTGTGTCAGAGACACCAAGAGAAACTCTAACCAAGTCAAGAAGCTAAGCAATGACACAGCAAGCACCTGAACTCAGGTGGTTGAGCCCTGGAATTGAAGCTTAAAAATCAGTTAAGGAGAGCATTAAAAGTACACTGACACCTTGTTATAAAGCAGAAACTAACACACCACTGTAAAGCAATTATACTCCAATAAAGATGTTTAAAAAAAAAAAAAGTACATTGACAGAGGGATCCCTGAGAAAAGCTTGAAAGACATCCAAGGTGAATGACATGGAATAGCATGAAAGGTCATTATAGATGTGGGCACACAAGCACATACACATACACATTAAATGTTAGTAATCTTACTACTATTTAAACCATTAACATGATGGTGTAGAAGAAATTCAAGGCCACAGAATATATATATATATATATATATTTTTATACCTTGGTTAGGGCAGTTATTACTTTTACTTTGGATTGCAGACACTTGCTTATGTATATGTACCTTAAATCATTAAAACAAGGATTCAAATCTGTTTCATCTCTTCATGTCTTCTATTACTTAAATAGGTCTTTTAATTAGTTATCCATTTTATACATATTAGTGTACATATATCAATCCCAATCACCCAATTCATCCCACCACCAAGGCCATGGAATATATTGAAGATATAATTTCAACTGCAAAAAGATACATACTTTTGAAATCATGTCTTTTATCTAAATGAATGGCTTACACATCCATGGCACCCATCACACACGTCAACACAAAATCAACTTGAATGAGAAGACTTATCTCTTTACATATTTCAGGACAATTTTTTTTATCATCTTTTTTTTGTTTTCCACTAATAAAACATTGACACAAAATTAGAGAAGTTTAGTGTTATACACTATTTTCACAGATTAAGAAAATTATCACAGTGGTAAAGTTAAAAACTTCTTGGAGAACTAAAAATCATGACAAAAAAAGCGTATGGAAAAAAATATATTGTTATTAAGCAAGAACATTTCACCAAACGTCATGAAAAGTAAACACTTGATACATATCCTCTGTAATTACAGTGAAATGAAGGGGCCTGGCCAGGGCACCAGCGTTTCACCACTGCTCAGTGTGCCTGAGCAGGGACCACTAGAGGAAGTAACAGGAGGAAAAACGAAGACCAAGCGTAAGAGACACAGAGAGAGTGTGTCAGACAGCTGGAAATGGGAACATTCACACATCAAATGAGACGGAAAAGCTAAAGGTGAAAGAAAGGAAAAAGATATTCCATGCTAAAGAGAGCAGGGCTGAGTATATTATATCACACAAAACAAAGGCAAAAACTGACAGAAGGCACAAAGGATATTATACAGTCTTAAACGAGTCAATTCACCAAGATATAACAGTTATAAATATATATACACGTTAGAGCTTCCTCCCAAATGAAGCAAACGTTAACAGAAATCAAGAGGAAAACGGGGACTTCCCTGATGGCGCAGTGGTTAAGAATCTGCCTGCCAATGCAGGGGACACGGGTTCGAGCCCTGGTCCGGGAAGATCCCACATGCCACGGAGCAACTAAGCCCGTGCGCCACAACTACTGAGCCTGCGCTCTAGAGCCCACGAGCCACAACTACTGAGCCTGTGTGCCACAACTGAAGCCCACACGCCTAGAGTCCATGCTCCGCAACAAGAGAAGCCACTGCAGTGAGAAGCCAACGTGCTGCAACGAAGAGTAGCCCCTGCTTGCCGTAACTAGAGAAAGCCCACATGCAGCAACGAAGACCCAACACAGCCAAAAATAAATAAATTAATTTTTTTTTAAAAAAGAGGGAAACAGCAGCACAGTAACAATATGACACTTCAATACCCCCATTTTACTTGAAGGCTATAATAAAAGAGAAATCTACACAGCTAAATGGTTACAACAAAAAGGGAAAAGATCTCCGCTCAAGAATTTTTTACATCTCAATGAAGCAGAAAGAGAAAAAACTGAATCCAACTCTGGCAGAACAAAAGAGTTAAAAAAGAAAGATTCGGATCCTGCAAACCCATTCCTGGGCATATATCTGGAGAAAACCGTAATTCGAAAAGATACACGCACCCCAATGTTCACTGCAGCACTATTTACAATACCCAAGACATGTAGGCAACCTAAATGTCCACTCACAGATGAATGGGTAAAGAAGATGTGGTGTATGTATGTGTGTGTATACACACACACACACACACACACACACACACACACACACACAATGGAATATTACTCAGCCATGAAAACAAATGAAATAATGCCATTTGCAGAAAAATGGATGGACCTAGAGATTATCATACTAAGTGAAGTAAGCCAGACAGAGAAAGACAAATATATCACTTATATGTGAAACTGAAGGAAAGAAGATACAATTGAACTTATATATGAAACAGAAATAGACCCACAGACATAGTAAAGAAAGTTAGGGGTGACCAAGGCAGAAGGGAGGGGTATAAATTAGGATTTGGTATTAACATATACACACTATTTTGTATAAAATAGATAACCAACAAGGACCTACTATATAGCACAGGGAACCATACTCAGTATTTTGTAATAACCTATAAGGGGAAAGGATCTGAAAAAGAATATATATAAAATTGAGTCATTTTGTTGTAGACCCAAAACTAACCAAACACTGTAAATCAACAATACTTCATATAGGAATATATGTATAGCTGACTCACTTTGTTATAAAGCAGAAACTAACACACCATTGTAAAGCAATTATACTCCAATAAAGATGTTAAACACACCAGTCAAAATGGCTACCATCAAAAAACCCACAAACAATAAATGCTGGAGAGGGTGTGGACAGAAGGGGACACTCAAACTGCTGGGGGGAATGTAAATTGGTAGAGCCACTATGGAGAAGACTATGGAGGTCCCTTAAAAAAAAACAAAAATAGAGCTATCATATGACACTGCAATCCCACTCCTGGGTATATATCCAGAGAAAAACACGGTCCGAAAGGATACATACACCCCAGTGTTCACTGCGGCACTGTTTACAAGAGCCAAGGCATGGAAGAAACCTAAACATCCATCAACAGAATAATGGATAAAGAAGATGTGGTACGGGGCTTCCCTTGTGGCGCAATGGTTAAGAATCCGCCTGCCACAGCAGGGGACACGGGTTAGAGCCCTGGTCCGGGATGATCCCACATGCCACGGGGCAACTAAGCCCATGCACCACAACTACTGAGGCTGTGCTCTAGAGCCCGCGAGCCACAACTACTGAGATCACGTGCCAAAACTACTGAAGCCCGTGCACCTAGAGCCCGTGCTCCGCAACAAGAGAAGCCACCGCAATGAGAAGCCCACGCACTGCAATGAAGAGTAGTCCCCCTGCTCACCGCAACTAGAAAAAGCCTGCGTGCAGCAACAAAGACCCAAGGCGGCCAAAAATGAATAATAAAATTAAAATAAAGAAGATGTGGTACATATATACAATGGAATATTACTCAGCCATTAAAAAGAATGAATTAATGCCATTTGCAACAACATGGATAGACCCAGAGATTGTCATACTAACTGAAGTCAGACAGAGAAAGAAATAGCGTATGATATCACTTATATGCGGAATCTAAAAAGAAATGATAGGGAGCTCTGGTACCCTGAGTCAGAATAGCTCCACAAGTGATGGAGAGCGATCTGTTTCCAGCCAAAGCAGCAGCAGCATTCCCTCTCAGGTAACAACGGTAGGGTGTGGAAAAGCTTCTGAACCAGAAGCTCCAGATAAACATGGTTCAGCGTCCTTTGTTTCTTCGTTGTTGAAATCCAGTGTGAAGAGTCATGTGACCCAGTCCACTGATTCCAGACAACAAAGTGGATCCCCGAAAAAGAGTGCTTTGGAAGGCTCTTCAGTCTCAGCCTCTCAAAGCATCTCAGA
>NC_041230.1:1797481-1802630 GCF_002837175.3 Physeter macrocephalus
GCGACTTCCGCGAGCCGCAGGCCCAACATGGCGCAGGAGGTGTCGGAGTACCTGAGCCAGAACCCGCGGGTGGCCGCCTGGGTGGGGACGCTGCGCTCCGACGGCGGGACCGACAAACACTGGCGCCACCGGCGCGAGTTCCTGCTCCGCAACGCCGGGGACCTGGCCCCCGCCGGCGGCGCTGCCTCCGCCCACCCGGAGGAGGCCGCCGACGCCGAGAGCGGGACCCGCAGTCGGCAGCTGCAGCAGCTCGTCTCCTTTTCCATGGCCTGGGCCAACCACGTCTTCCTCGGGTGCCGGTGAGTGAGCCGGCGTCCCTGAGCTGCTCTCGCGGTTTTGTCCGGAGCTTTCGGCGGGAGGGGAAGTGGTGGAAGCGCGGGAATCCGCGGGACAGGCTGCCCTCTAAGGGCGAGAAGGGCATCTCTGCCGTGGTTAACAGTCTGGAAGTTCCCCCGTTGGGTGGGGAGCTGGCGGTGGAGTTGTTGGCGATGAGCTTACAGCGCTCTTGGGGGAGAGGGGCGCTGAATCTAAATTAGGTTTGTAAGTAGGGACCCCGCCTCCCAGACCCCGGGCGTTTGTTTACGGCGTTCCAGGAAACAGAAAGTTCCTGGCGGTTGATTCCGTTTCTTGATTACAACCAGGAAATGCAGTTCCTGTGGCCTGTGTTCGTACCCGAGGTGGCAGCTTAGCAAAAACACTTTATAAAGTGTCTTTCCCTTCCTTTTTTCAGGTACCCTCAAAAAGTTATGGATAAAATACTTAGTATGGCTGAAGGCATCAAAGTGACAGATGCTCCAATCCATACAACAAGAGACGAACTGGTTGCCAAGGTGAAGAAAAGAGGGATATCGAGTAGCAATGGTTAGCAGATCATAGATGTGAACATACATAGGAGTTTAGAACTTAAATTTGATGTAATTAGGAATTATCGTTATTACTAAGTTTTTAACAAATTAGAATTTTTATAATGTTATTAACCAAATTGGAATGTTAAACCTAAATTATGTGTCTCTGTGTTTTAGGCTTTGAATTTGATAGTTTCCTTTGACTGCTGTGAGATTTTGAAGTGTGAAATATTGTCTATGCTGTTGATTTTTTAATGTTAGAAATTGTTGAGGGGACTTCCCTGGCGGTCCAGTGGTTAAGACACCGTGCTTCCACTGCAGGGGGCACGGGTTCGAGCCCTAGTCGGGGAACTAAGACCCACATGCCCTGTGGGGCAGCCAAAAAACAGAAAAAAAAATAACAAAAAATTTTAAAAATAAAAAGATTATTGATGTTATTCAACGCTGTTTTAAGAAATTAATGACGTTATTCCACACTTTTTAAAGAATGTACAAATCTTGAAATGTTTTCACCTTGTGCCTTTATTTTAATATGACTATCTATCTTGTAAATCTTCAGCTGATATGTATGAGGTAGGCTTAGTCACATACTTGTTTTCGTGTTTTTCAGAAGGGGTAGAAGAGCCAACAAAAAAACGAGCCATAGAAGGAAAAAACAGTTCTGCAGTTGAGCAAGATCATGTGAAAATTCCTGCCAAAACAGAACGTGCATCAGCTCAGCAGGAAAGCAGTTCAGCGTGTTCGGGGTCAACTACCAAATCAGAGAGCAGTGGGAACTCAGCTCGGAGCTCTGGCACCCTGAGTCAGAATAGCTCCACAAGTGATGGAGAGCGCTCTGTTTCCAGCCAAAGCAGCAGCAGCATTCCCTCTCAGGTAACAACGGTAGGGTGTGGAAAAGCTTCTGAACCAGAAGCTCCAGATAAACATGGTTCAGCGTCATTTGTTTCTTCGTTGTTGAAATCCAGTGTGAAGAGTCATGTGACCCAGTCCACTGATTCCAGACAACAAAGTGGATCCCCGAAAAAGAGTGCTTTGGAAGGCTCTTCAGTCTCAGCCTCTCAAAGCATCTCAGACATTGAGGTGTCCTTGTTGGGCTCCTCAGGAAGCTCAGAAGTAGAGGTGCCACTGTTGTCTTCTAAACCTAGTTCAGAGACTGCGTCAAGCGGGTTAACTTCCAAAGCTAGTTCAGAGGCGAGTGTTTCGTCATCCGTTTCGAAGAACAGTTCCTCATCAGGCACATCCTTACTAGCCCCCAAGAGCACCAGCTCGGCAGACACGATGCTGCCTTCCAAAAGCACTTCGCAGGGAGCTGCACCACTGTTAGCTTCCAAGAACAGCTCCCAGACCAGCGGCTCTCTGGTTTCCAAAAGCACTTCCACAGCAAGTGTGTCCCAGCTGGCTTCTAAGAGTAGCTCTCAGACCAGCACGTCACAGCTGCCTTCTGAAAGTGCTGCGCAGGCGAGCGAGAGTTCTGTGAGATTCTCTTGTTGCAAGTTAACCAATGAAGATGTGAAACAGAAGCAGCCTTTTTTCAATAGACTGTACAAAACGGTGGCATGGAAGTTGGTGGCCGTTGGTGACTTCAGTCCCAGCATGAATCATGGAGAGCTCCTAAACGCAGCTATCAAAGCTCTGAAAGCAACACTGGATGTGTCTCTTGTCCCGCTAATAGAACTGGCAGATCTGCCTAAAATCACAGCTGCCTCCTGAAAGTGCCGCGCAGGCGAGCGAGAGTTCT
Organism: Physeter macrocephalus; assembly: GCF_002837175.3. Classification (NCBI taxonomy): domain Eukaryota; kingdom Metazoa; phylum Chordata; class Mammalia; order Artiodactyla; family Physeteridae; genus Physeter; species Physeter macrocephalus. Next base: position 1,800,065 of record NC_041230.1, read on the forward strand.
GTGAGATTCTCTTGTTGCAAGTTAACCAATGAAGATGTGAAACAGAAGCAGCCTTCTGTCAATAGACTGTACAAAACGGTGGCATGGAAGTTGGTGGCCGTTGGTGACTTCAGTCCCAGCATGAATCATGGAGAGCTCCTAAACGCAGCTATCAAAGCTCTGAAAGCAACACTGGATGTGTCTCTTGTCCCGCTAATAGAACTGGCAGATCTGCCTAAAAATAAGAGCTCTCGAGAAAGTATTGTTTGTGAATTGAGATGTAAGCCTGTGTATTTGGGCACTGGCTGTGGAAAAAGCAAAGAAAACGCAAAAGCAGTTGCATCAGGAGAAGCCTGGAAGTTATTTCTCAAGAAAAAGATGGTGGTAAACATATGTAAAAGGAAATACAGAAGCAGTGAAATAGAAGACTTAGTACTCCTCGATGAAGAGTCAAGGCGTGTAAACTTACCTCCAGCATTAAAACATCCTCAAGAATTACTATAATATGTCCAAAATATCACTGCGTACAATATCTGGTATTTGAAGAGAAAAACTTGCTTACTTTTGTATAATATGAAACACAGGCTTTCACAAATTTTGTATTGCTTTTTTCCAGTTCTGCAGAAAATTTACATTCTAGTTCTCTTCACACAGTGGAAGTTGTAAATAATTTGTGAATGACAGTATACATTAAAAGGTTTATGCGTTAACAGCATACCAGTATGCTGTTTTATTTGCCGAAGAAAATACCATCTTCTATTTTTAATGACACATTAGGTACGATGTGTAGTTCTGTAGTCTTAATTTTTGTACTACTTTGAATTTGGTGAAAATGTATTGTCTACCATGCTTTTATTTTTCTAGCTGAATAATCCTTCACATCAAAGAAAAGGAGACCATAGTATTTGAATATCTGAAAGTCTGTGAAGCTTAAGGTTTTAAGAATGTTGCCCATAATGTTGAACATGTCCGTTAATGAATAAAAGAGAAAATAGTTGCCTCAAACTAAAAAAAAAAAAAAAAAAAAAGAAATCCAAAGGTACAAATAAATCTATACTCATGGACTGGAAGTCTCAAAACTCTCGAAATGTCCAAACAAACTACCCAAACTGTTCTACATATTTAATGCAACCATTATCAAAATTACAATGGCAATTTTTGCAGAAATAGAAAAAACACAGGCCAGACATCATAGAAACTCAAGGGACCGCAAATTGCCAAAACTCTTGAATAAGAAAAAGATGGAGGCCACCCTGTAATTTTCAAAACATATTATAAAATAATCAAGATGGTGTGGTACTGGCATAAACACAGATATATAAACCAATGGAACAGAAGAGAACGCTCAGAAATGATCCTTTGTATATATTTAAAATCTACTGATACTAAGGATGCTAAGACTACACCGTGGAAAAAAGACAGCTGCCATGAACAAATGGTGCTGGGAGGGCTTCCCTGGTGGCATAGTGGTTAAGAACATGCCTGCCAATGCAGGGGACATGGGTTTGAGCCCTGGCCCAGGAAGATCCCACATGCTGCAGAGCAACTAAGCCCATGTGCCACAGCTACTGAGCCTGCGCTCTAGAGCCCACGAGCCACAACTACTGAGCTGGCGTGCCACATGCCTAGAGCCCATGCTCCACAACAACAGAAGCCTGGGCACTGCAACAAAGAGTAGCCCCTGCTCACCACAACTAGGGAGAAGCCTGCGTGCAGCAATGAAGACCCAATGCAACCAAAAATAAATAAATAAATAAATAAAATTTATAGCGAAACAAAACAAATGGTGCTGGGAAACTGGATACCTATGTGATAAACAATGAAGAGGAAACCTTACCTTCATCAAACGTAAAAATTTCTCTGTGCCGAAGAACAAAACCAGCACAGTGAAAACACAAAATCTGAAGAATGAAGGTGATGAAAGTGATTTAAGGAATTTCCGCCTCTCAGACATTTAGGCTGATTTCATAGTTTGAAACAGATGATGGAATAAAACACCCTCTATCACTGATGTCTGGTTCTGAATTTTTCATTCCATTCCCAATCATTAAGATTCTGAAGTCAGTGACTCACTCATTTAGCTTCAATTGCCTTAGAAAAAGTCAGAACAAATTTCCCCTTGTTGGTCTACTCCCAGATTTTACCAGGTATTGTGCACCTAATAACTGACTTTCATGTGCAGTTTCTTTATCCTGGTTCACAGAGAGCAGACAGTCCATCCAGATGGGGCCCTAAACAATCCCTCCCACCCAATAGCACTGACACTCTGCCTGAATCTGAGGGTGTGAAGCCCTGCCCAGGACTACACCCAGTGGAGCCTCTTCACAAGTTCCAGGTCACTGGGTCATGGGGAGACGGGATCTAAGTGGAGATGACAGGCCCTGAGGGAAGGACCCGGGTGAGGGTGACTGTGCAGGTGTCAGGCAGGATACTTCAGAGTCAGACAAGATCAGCGAGTCCAAAGAAGGGCATCTCAGGAAGGACAGACAGAAGAAACAACGGAGAATATGACTTTACCTGAGAAAGAGCCATTCCTGACTCCTTGTCTTTCCTCTCCCTCCTCTTCAGGGCTTCTTCCTCAGACAAC
>NC_041230.1:1803423-1815850 GCF_002837175.3 Physeter macrocephalus
GTATGGCTGATTCATTCTGTTGTGCAGTGGAGGCTAACACAGCATTGTAAAGCAACCATACTCCAATAAAAAAAAAAAAAAAAAAAAAGAAATCCAAAGGTACAAATAAATCTATACTCATGGACTGGAAGTCTCAAAACTCTCGAAATGTCCAAACTACCCAAACTGTTCTACATATTTAATGCAACCATTAACAAAATTACAATGGCAATTTTTGCAGAAATAGAAAAAACACAGGCCAGACATCATAGAAACTCAAGGGACCGCAAATTGCCAAAACACTCTTGAATAAGAAAAAGATGGAGGCCACCCTGTAATTTTCAAAACATATTATAAAATAATCAAGATGGTGTGGTACTGGCATAAACACAGATATATAAACCAATGGAACAGAAGAGAACGCTCAGAAATGATCCTTTGTATATATTTAAAATCTACTGATACTAAGGATGCTAAGACTACACCGTGGAAAAAAGACAGCTGCCATGAACAAATGGTGCTGGGAGGGCTTCCCTGGTGGCATAGTGGTTAAGAACATGCCTGCCAATGCAGGGGACATGGGTTTGAGCCCTGGCCCAGGAAGATCCCACATGCTGCAGAGCAACTAAGCCCATGTGCCACAGCTACTGAGCCTGCGCTCTAGAGCCCACGAGCCACAACTACTGAGCTGGCGTGCCACATGCCTAGAGCCCATGCTCCACAACAACAGAAGCCTGGGCACTGCAACAAAGAGTAGCCCCTGCTCACCACAACTAGGGAGAAGCCTGCGTGCAGCAATGAAGACCCAATGCAACCAAAAATAAATAAATAAATAAATAAAATTTATAGCGAAACAAAACAAATGGTGCTGGGAAACTGGATACCTATGTGATAAACAATGAAGAGGAAACCTTACCTTCATCAAACGTAAAAATTTCTCTGTGCCGAAGAACAAAACCAGCACAGTGAAAACACAAAATCTGAAGAATGAAGGTGATGAAAGTGATTTAAGGAATTTCCGCCTCTCAGACATTTAGGCTGATTTCATAGTTTGAAACAGATGATGGAATAAAACACCCTCTATCACTGATGTCTGGTTCTGAATTTTTCATTCCATTCCCAATCATTAAGATTCTGAAGTCAGTGACTCACTCATTTAGCTTCAATTGCCTTAGAAAAAGTCAGAACAAATTTCCCCTTGTTGGTCTACTCCCAGATTTTACCAGGTATTGTGCACCTAATAACTGACTTTCATGTGCAGTTTCTTTATCCTGGTTCACAGAGAGCAGACAGTCCATCCAGATGGGGCCCTAAACAATCCCTCCCACCCAATAGCACTGACACTCTGCCTGAATCTGAGGGTGTGAAGCCCTGCCCAGGACTACACCCAGTGGAGCCTCTTCACAAGTTCCAGGTCACTGGGTCATGGGGAGACGGGATCTAAGTGGAGATGACAGGCCCTGAGGGAAGGACCCGGGTGAGGGTGACTGTGCAGGTGTCAGGCAGGATACTTCAGAGTCAGACAAGATCAGCGAGTCCAAAGAAGGGCATTTCAGGAAGGACAGACAGAAAAATCAACTGACAATATGACTTTACCTGAGAAAGAGCCATTTCTGACTCCTTTTCTTTCCTCTCCCTCCTCTTCAGGGCTTCTTCCTCAGACAACGTTGAGTCTTTAGAGGTTGACCTTGAAAGTTGAAAACAGGCCGTTTAATGCTTAGAATCGACACACCCCCTTCCTGTGTCACCACCACACACACAGGGAAGCCCTCAGCATGTGGAACACTCAGTCCTCTGTTGCCCACTGTCCCAGGAGGGGCTCAGGACAGTAAACTCCCACACGGAGTCCAACAAGTCAGTTTTCCCACTCTTTCCTTCAGATCAGGCTCCCCTCCTGGTGAGGCCCTCACACACCCAGCAGCAGCGGGCACCTCGGCTGGACCCGACGATCCCCTTCAGGTCACAGACCAGCCCTGATCCATCCCCACGCAGAGCAGAGCCCCTCAGCCTCAGCCCAGATCTCAGCCCTCAGGAACGGGGGGACTCAGAGTCACGATGTTCAGTGACGGATCCAAATTAGAATTAACTGGGGGCACTTTAAATATTATTGAGCTTTGGCCTCACACCGACGATCTGAAGAAGAATCCCTCATTAGAGGGTACAAAACATGTATATGCAAAATGCCTCATCGATCTAATATGAAGCCTGGGTTAAGCACCACTCAGCAGTGGCAAGGCCAGCACACGCCTCACTTTCTTTTTCTTTCCCAGCTTAACTGAGGTAGAATTGATGAGTAACAACCGTGTACATGTGAGGCATACAATGTGATTATTTGATAGACGTATATTCACTGTGTAAAAATTATCACAATAAAGTAGTTTACATTTACATCAACTTACAATTACCATTTTATTTCTGTGTAATGAGAACACTTGAGTGTTACGCTCAGAGCAAACTCCAAGTATACAGAAACACGGTGTGATTAACTATAGTCTGCATGCTGTACATTAGATATACATGTGGTACTTTTTCATTTTACAACTGAACGTTTGTAACCTCTGACCAACATCTCCCCATTTACCCCACCATCCAACCCCTAATACTCTTTATACTCTATGGCCCTATGGGTAAGACATTTCTACTTTCCACATATAATATTTGTCTTTTTCTGTCATAATAATGTCATAATTTACAGCTGAAATAAACTTTCTATTATCCATTCATTTGTCAGACATTTTAGTTCTTTCTACATCTTGGCTGTTGTGAATAATACAGTAATGTTCATTGCAGTGCAAATTATTTCCCTCGCTATAATGATTTCATTTCCCTTGGATATCTAGCCAGAGATGGATAACATAAGCAAATAAACTTGAAGTGTTTTACATTCTAAAGCAACAAATATCACAACTTAATCATCCATATCCAAAGAACTCACCCCCATCTGTATCCAGTTTCCCCCTCTACCTGACTACTATGTGTTTTTATTTCATTCTTTATCTATCTCCTTATTTCTCTCTTTGTTCCCCTCTACTCTCCTGCTGTTTCTGCCCTCCTATTTATTTTATCACATCTGTCCTGCCCCACTACTCTGCAACTCGTTCCCCCTCTTGTTGCTCTTTACGCCCAACTTTTCTGACTGTCCTAAATATCCATATATTTCTGCCTCTTACTTCCTCCATCTCTGCTCCCTCTGTGCCCTCCAGATTACATTCCTTCTACTCCTGTTACACTCCCACGCTATGGCACCCCAGACGGCTATGGTTCCTTCCTGCTCTGTCTTCCTCTGCTCTTCCAGTCAACACCTGTCCTCTGTGTCTCTCCGAGGACCACGATGCTCCGAAGGCCTTACTTCTAACTCTTGTCCTCTCCCCCCACTCTCTGTGAAGTGCTCTCACCACTGCTGTCCCTCCTGCTACAGCTGACGCAGGGCCCCTGTCCCCACGTTGCTCTCCAATCCCAGGAGATCACACTCCTTTATTCACTTCTCTATTTTATCCACCCGCTACTTTAAGAGCTAAATCTGTTTCATTTTACTATCCCTTTAAGAACAATTTCCAGCGAGATGAACTTGTGACGGAAGAATACTGGGTGTCACACGGTTGGCCCAGGTCACCTCCCCCTACACAGGGTGAGCGAAAGAGCTGACTAGGAAGAGGAGGCTTGCGGGGAGCTGAAGGACCGGCCTGCAGAAGACGCGAGGACAGAGGGGCGGGGAGGGAGGGAGGGGGTCTCAGGAGAGAGGCGGGCTCTCCAGAATCCCGGGACCGGAGAGAGGCCGCGGCCTCGCCGGGAGCGGGGCGGCCGGCGCTGCCCTCTGTGGGGGAGAGAAAGAGCGAAGCTGGGGGCGCGCGAATCCACCTCGCAGAAGGGGACTTTACAAGGCGCAGGCGGAAGTAATAAAGGATTGTAAGCAGGAAAATGTCGCGAAAGGCGGTGTCTCTGTGGACCGAAGGCCGAAAAGCAAAGGGCAAGGACCAACCTCACAGCGATTTCAAACCCGAAAGAAATTAATACTCGACCTGTAACGGCGACTTCTGGATTTACTTGGGGCCGACAGCGGGCGCTGGGCTATTACGCCCGCAGAACCTCGGAGAGCCTAAAGATGGAGTAAGGGGGACCGCGCAGCACAGACTTAACGCTAGAAGGAAAAACTTAAGCTCCCCGGTGCGACCTTCACTCTCAGGTCTCCGCTTCCGCTTCCGTAAGAAACTGCGCACGCGGCACGTACTTAAGAGGCGAGGCTTCTAGGCGGGACTTGGGCGGAGCGCTGAAGGTGAGGGGCGGGGCGCTGAAGGTGAGGGGCGGGGCGAGGAGAGTCCAGGTCTGAGCCCGAGAGCCCGAAAGGCGGGACAAGGGGTAGGGGGCAGTCAGGGAATGGTGCTTCCCAGTACTTTGAAACCCCTTAAGTTACTGGCTGTTACAGTTTTCAGGTAAAAGCTTACAGCTTTGGGGACAAGTTATGTTGGAAACTAGGATGTTTCCTCCTAACAAGTAGAAAATGATTTTAATAAAAAACTGTTTTTGCCAGCATGTTGCTCACAAGTCCTGCTCCTGAGGCTGAAGCAATTCAGTGGTTGGGAACTTGGGTCTCCAAGGGGTAGCTGTGGGGCAGTCATTGGATGTGGACCATTTCCTGCAATTAGTATTAATTAATTTAAGCAGTTTAAGAAAACAAGAGCTTGACTTGTCTCTGTATTACAAACTAGAATAAAAAATACAAAACTCTGGGACTTCCCTGCTGGCGCAGTGGTTAAGAATCCGCCTGCCAATGCAGGGGACATGGGTTCGCGCCCTGGTCCAGGAAGATCCCACATGCCGCGGAGCAACTAAGCCCATGCACCACAACTACTGAGCCTGCGCTCTAGAGCCCACAGGCTGCAACTACTGAAGCCCGCGCTCCTAGAGCCTACATGCCGCAACTACTGAAGCCCGCATGCCACAACTACTGAAGCCCTCACTCCTACAGCCTGTGCTCTGCAGCAAGAGATAAGCCCGTGCGCCACAACTACTGAGCCTGCGCTCTAGAGCCCACAGGCTGCAACTACTGAAGCCCGCGCTCCTAGAGCCTACATGCCGCAACTACTGAAGCCCGCATGCCACAACTACTGAAGCCCTCACTCCTACAGCCTGTGCTCTGCAGCAAGAGAAGCCACCACAATGAGAAGCCCGCGCACCACAATAAAGAGTAGCTCCCGGGCTTCCCTGGTGGCGCAGTGGTTGAGAATCCGCCTGCCGATGCAGGGAACGCGGGTTCGTGCCCCGGTCCGGGAAGATCCCACATGACGTGGAGCGGCTGGGCCCGTGAGCCATGGCCGCTGAGCCTGCGCGTCCGGAGCCTGTGCTCCGCAACGGGAGAGGCCACAACAGTGAGAGGCCCGCGTACCGCAAAAAAAAAAAAAAAAAAAAAAGTAGCTCCCACTCACCGCAACTAGAGAAAGCCTGCGCGCAGCAAGGAAGACCCAACGCAGCCAAAAATAAATAAATAAATGCAAAACTCTCCCTGGGAAGAATGGGCCATTTCATACTGACACCCTGCAGAACAACTTGTCCTTTCTGTTCCTTATTCAGCCAGGAGGCCAACTCAACACTGCTCAGTTCCAGAGACTCAGGGACAAAACCCAGGGTCTGAGACTGGAGGACTAAGGTATGTGATAACTTCTGTCAGTAATGATTACTCTTTTTTAAAAAATTTTTCTCTTTTTATTTTTAAATTAAAAACATTTTTACTAACCATGGCTTTAAAAAGAGCAATACATTTTTTAAAACTGATATAAATCACATTGTTCTTTTGTTACTGAGTCTAAGCTTGTACTGCTTGCCACATGACAGGCCAATAATCAAAAGACGAGTTGTTGGGACAAGAAGTAACGACTTTATTCAGAAAGCCAGCAAACCAAGATGATGGTGGGCTCATGTCCCCAAAGAACCATCTTGCCTGAGTTAGAATTCAGGCTCCTTTTATACTAAAAGGGGAGGCAGTAAAGTCAAACACTTCCTGGTTCCCATCAGCCTCCAGAGGGGGATGTGTCAATTTCTTCCTCCGTGCAGTCATTCACAGGTGGGCCTGGTCAGGAGGTTTCCTTTGAGCTAAACAAAGGTATTTTAGCTTAAGGCTCATGACCTGGGAGGCAGGGTTCCCAGAGATGGGCCATTATGTATATTTTAAGCTTCTAGGCAACATCCCTTCAGTGATGAACTTGTAATAGAATACAAAGTGTTCTTCCCTATTACAATTCCCCACTGTCAATTTCTATGCCACAATCTTGTGGGAAAAGGAATGAAGACCCTTCTGCGGAACGGAGGTGAGGAATATTCCTTAGAATCTTTAGTTAGTCCTTTTTATCTACAACTATTTAAACCTGATGAAACCTCTTAGCAGTTTCTTGTCTAATTCGTAACTGAACTTGGGGTTTTGGTTCCAGTTCAATACATATACTAAATTCCGGTGCTATTTCTTTGGACACAGTTAAACAAATTGGTTGCCCCTTCTACAATGGGCAATGGAGATGGAATTCCCGTCTACTTCGGTTGGATGGGCAGACCTGTTGGAGGTAAACTCATGAATAAATAGCGCCCCAAGTTTTCATGTGATTGGCCGCCGCTAGGTCTTTAGCATTTATAGATTCTCCTGCCTGGGCACACGCCTGCAATGGCCTGCCATACAGTATTCTAAAGGGGCTTAATTTAAGCCCGCTTCTGGGAGCCACTGATCCATAGCAGGGCAACTGGCAAGGCCTTATCCCAAGTTCAATGTCTCTTGACATGTTTTAGCGACGTTCGTTTTTAATGTATGATTCATTTTCTTGTTTTTTCCTGTTGATTATGGTCTCCAGGATGAATGTAGTTTTAATGCCTTCTTCCAAATCAGGGGATAATATCCCTTAGAAGGGCTTTAACCACTTCAGAGATTTTTCTGTCCGTGGGATATGCTTCCACCCATCCTGAAAAAGTGTCCACACAAACACGAGCAGGTTATCTGAAATTTCTTGCAGTTCAAGGCATTTGAGGAAAGTCTGTTTTTCAGTCCTGGGTGGGGCAGGTTCCTCTGTGTTGAGACCCCATCTGTGGAGGTCTGACAGCAGTCTTTGGGTTATTTTTAAGACCTTGCGGGAAAGAGCTCTGTCTCCTTTCCAGGGATTTTCATGAGCCCCATCTGTAGGCTTAAAGCGTGTTCTGGTGGGACTCTGATGTCAAGCTATTCCGGTGGGAAAACTTCAGGGTGAGGTCTATCAGAAAGTTAATCAGGGCTTCCCTGGTGGCGCAGTGGTTGAGAATCTGCCTGCCAATGCAGGGGACACAGGTTTGAGCCCTGGTCTGGGAAGATCCCACATGCCGTGGAGCAACTAGGCCCGTAAGCCACAACTACTGAGCCTGCGCATCTGGAGCCTGTGCTCCGCAACGAGAGAGGCCGCGATAGTGAGAGGCCTGCGCACCGCGATGAACAGTGGCCCCCGCTTGCCGCAACTAGAGAAAGCCCTCGCACAGAAACGAAGACCCAACACAGCCAAAAATAAATAAATATTTTATTTTAGTTAAAAAAAAAAAAAAAGAAAGAAAGAAAGTTAATCAGCTCATTCCCCACTGTCAATTTCACCCCCAACTTCTGTGGGGAATTAGGTGCCTCAAGTCCAAGGGAGCCCCTGGGCCTCTTCATTCAGTGTTCCTCTCTTTCTACCATGAGAGGTTCTTGTCTTTTATTGTTGTTCTTCTGTTTTAGCCGAGGACAATCTTCTCCAATGTTCCCCCTCCTTCCAGTAAGCACATTGTTCCTTCCCCCGTGGGCGCTCACCTCTCCTCAGGTTACTCGCCTTCCGGGAATCCAATGCCACTGCCAAGAGTGGCGTGTCGTTTTGCATCTTCATTTTTCTGTTGTTCCCTGTTGAACACTTTAAAAGCAACATCTACCAATTGAGGAGGTTTCATTCCAAATGTACCATCTAATTTTTCCAACTTTCTCCTGATATCAGAGGCACTTTGCCCCAAAAGGTCAAATGTACCATTCTAATATTTTCAGGGGCCTCAGGATCTGCATTAGTATGACGTCTGTAGGCCTGATAAATCCTTTCCAAAATTTCAGAGAGGTCTTCATTTGTTTTGCTGAATTTCTTGAACGTTGCTCAAACTCTTTTGCTTTGGTTTCCCTTTTCAAGGCCCTGCCAAGGTGCACTAATGAGTAGTGCTCTAATCAGGCCCTTCTTCCCTGACTGGGGTCCCAATTCGGTTCAGCTGTGGGTGCTTCCAAGCGGGCTTCAGGTGTAGGGGATCCTCCCTATAAGGAGGGCTGCGATCTTACGAGGACTGCAATCTTTCCAATTAAACAAGTCTGAGAAACCCAGCCAGCTATTCATTTGCATTTAGGCCCCCTATGAGATAACAGCGTAAGGGAAACTGCCCGTCCCGGAAATGGCTCCTGGACCAAATTGGGTGCCCTGTCAGGTCTTAGATGGCAATACCAGACCAAGTCCCCGTACCCCTGAAACTAACACAGGATTTTCTAACTGATCCCTATAAGGAGGGGAAGTCCTGGGCCTCCGTGTGAGGAATAGGGGCTGGATAGGAACGGAAAGTGGTGGAAGGGGTGTATACAGTGGCATAATTGCCAGAGCAGCTGGGACAGCTAGCTCAGCCAGAGGAGTTAAGGTTTGGAGCAACATATCCTTACTCTCATTCCCTGCCTTTTCGTATTTTCCCTGATAATAGTACCAATCCTTGCGCATAAAGGATTTCATCATTCTTCCCTGCTTTCTCACGAAATAGCTATAGAGTCATTCAACAGCCACTGTAAAACTATAGATAACAATTGATCATATAACCATTAAAAGGGTGAATTTCTTTTTAAGAGGGTATTAAATCATTTATTGATTACACATGATAATGCATGATACACAAGCTTCATTCCCATCTATAACTTTATCTGGTACCATAATTCAATTTAGATATATGGCACAGGATGTGCCAACAATCATATTAATAACTAAAAAACTCCATGACTTTGCTTGGGTGACCCTCTGAACGGTGAACTCGAGGTCACAGCACAGTAACTGTCAGTTCAACTACATCAAGGTTTCTGAAGACAATAGCTTCTCCACCAAAGTAGGTTGTAAATAAATTTTGAATGGAACCTGGCATCACCCTGAAGGAATTCTAACTTCACACTGTTGGGGTAGTTTACCAAAATGGCTTCAGAGTAGACTAACTTTACACAGCACATTTTTTTAAAAAAACACATTTATTCAGCATCACGATCAGACTATTGCAATCAACAGCATGGGTGCAAAAAAAAAAAAAAAATCTACATTAAAACCCTTTGTTGGAATGCTTTACACTTTCCACAGAACAGAAACTAAGATAACCTGTTACACAATTAGTCACAAATACAGTCCTCGAGTTTTTTTTCCCCACACACATGAGTACTGTCGAAAACATGTCTTCTTTGTAGCAGCTAGGCCCTGCCACCACTGTGCTTGGCTGAGTTCACAAATCTGTTGTAACCTGGAGCTTCCCCATCACTTCTCTGGCTCTCCTCTCCTGCTAAGCTTTGTTTCCCGGCAGTAGGTAAAACCTTCTGTCACTGCCATAGCTACTGCTGCTGCTGGAACCGCCATAGCCACCTCGGTTTTGTGGTTTGGCAAAGTACTGGTCTCCACCACCACAGGGGCCAGCACTTCTGCCTCCAAAGTTTCCTCCTTTCATGGGTCCAAAATTTGCAGACTGGTTGTTGTAATTGCCAGAATCATTGTAGCTTCCACCACCTCCAAAATGGCTTCCATCATTACCGAATCCATTATAGCCAACCCCACTGCCACCATATCCCCCGCCACCGCGGCTGCCACCAAAGCCACCTCGGCCACTGAAGTCTCCTCCACGACCAAAGCTGTCATTCCCACCAAAACCCCCTCTACGACCATCACCAAAGTTTCCAGAACCACTTCGACCTCTTTGGCTGGATGAGGCACTAGCCATCTCTTGCTTAGATGGGGCTTTCCTTACTTCCCAGTTGTGGCCATTCACCGTGTGGTATTTCTGACAGTCTTGTCTACAGAGTCATGGTCATCAAAGGTTATGAAAGCAAAGCCTTTTTGCCACTACCTTGGTCAGTCATGATTTCAGTCACTTCAGTTTTCCCATACTGTTCAAAATAATCTCTTAGATGATGTTCTTCATCTTCTTTAATGCCACCAACAAAAATCTTTTTCACAGTTAAGTGGGCACCAGGTCTTTGAGACTCTTCTCTTGAGACGGCCCTCTTTGGTTCCACAACTCTCCCATCCACCTCGTGTGGCCTTGCCTTCACGGCCTCATCCACCTCCTCCACAGCGGCATGCGTGACAAACCCGAAGCCTCTGGAGCGCTTGGTGTTTGGATCCCTCGTGACCACACAATCTGTGAGCGTTCCCCACTGCTCAGAATGGCTCCTCAGACTGTCGTCGGTTGTCTCAAAGCTCAAACCTCCGAGGAAGAGCTTCCGCAGCTGTTCGGGCTCTTTGGGAGACTCTGACTTAGACACGATGGCGGTGGAGTGGGGAGACATCAACGATGCTCACTCGGCGTCATCCAAGGGCAGAAAGGAGTAATCTCAAAGGGTGCCTTTCTGATGTGGGATCAAACAACTGGGATTACGATGCAACTGAATAGAAACTTAGTTACTGCTGTGACAAACCACTTAATATAATTACTAAAATTATGACTGACATCATTTACCAGGATATACCAGAATTTTAGGAGCTCCATATAATTTCTGAAATATGTATATTGATAACGTTTACCTATATGATACAATCCAAGAAGTTTATCACTCATTTGACAATGTCTCCCATGCTTTCAACACACCAAATAAGCCCAATTCGTTTAATATTCCTCTCTCTGAGATGGAGAGAAAACAAGTAATTTGAGGTGTTCCAGGGACCCTCCAGAAAACCCCCAAGTTAGCCAGAGGTCAAATGAACCCCGTTTAGAACTTGATCTTTGGGAATTTTGTCAAAAATATCAAAAAGTTTTAACCAGTGGAAGAGATCTCAATGGTAAATACCGATCACTTAAAGAAACTAATAATCTATTACCAAAAGCAGTTCAATATTTGAAGAAAAAATGTGTCCTCTTAGAGAATGAAATTGAGGTTTTGTACCACTTTAAGATTTATTTTCTTAATTAAGTTCAATCTTACCTTAGAACTTAGTTTCAATTTATGAAAATCTGGAGAGACTATCCTATATAGACATTCTCAAAACATTATTCCCATATAGTTTACCCCAAAACTCTCTACTTCATTGGCCTCTATTTTATTTACTTAAAAGCGTTGTCTCATTCTTATTTTTCTTGCTGACAAACTTTGTAACAGGAATAATGTATTTGACTTCTAGTAAACCCAGGTACAATGAAAGTATTATACTTAATTTTGATGACTCTCAGCTGTATCAAACCAACGAGCTTAAGCTAACTTTTTAACACCAGATAGTAATTCAATATTGAATATTTCCTACATCATGTGAACCTGAAACTCATTCTGGCCAGTTTTTTTTACATTTGAGTATGTATATAAGCACTTAATTTCCTTTAAGCCAAGTAAATAGAGCTCTTTTAAAATTAATTTTGGCAGTGCCATACTTCTGTAACACATGTACAAACACAGGGACCTCACAGTTCCCATTCCAAAATTTTAGCCATGAATCAGGTACAACCACGTAAAACCCATCAGTTATAAAGAGGCAGGATTCAAACTGGGCTTCTGGCAGATGGGACAAATCAAGGTCACCTGTCTACATAGCTTAACCCTTTTAACAGTATTTATGGTGGAAAAGACACTTCTATTTGTAGCTTTTGGTGATTTTAGGAACCAAGTGAAAGCTTTCTCTTCTTCATCAGAATGTCCCACTCTTGGACAAGGACAGGTTTTTTTTCCTGTTCTTTTCCTCCATTTGATATCAGTAAAAGTTTTAAATATCACAAATTGATTTGGCTGTAAATGGAGAAACAGTACCACACAAAATGAAACAAAAAGCCCAAAGAACAGACAGAAAATCCTAAATAAACCCCCAAGTTTGGTCTTGGGGTTTTATATATATCAACAACACAGGAGACCACAAACAATGTAATTAACACAGCAAGAGTAGCAGTACATGGTGCACAGGGTCCCAAGATAACCCTTTCTACACCCCCAGTGGAGATCCTAACAGGTACTGTGGCCACACATTGTTACAATAAGATAACATCTTCCTCTTACCCATGGGCTCATAGCTATAATCAGATCCGTTATCCAAAATGTGCCTCAGAGGACTTTATTTAGGGATAGCTGAAACATCCCCCCGCCTTTTTTTTTTTTTTTTTTTTTTTGCTTTTGCGGTACGCGGGCCTCTCACTGCTGTGGCCTCTCCTGTTGCGGAGCACAAGCTCCGGACGCGCAGGCTCAGCGGCCACGGCTCACGGGCCCAGCCGCTCCGCGGCATGTGGT
>NC_041230.1:1816004-1819917 GCF_002837175.3 Physeter macrocephalus
ATCTCCCCGGACCGGGGCACGAACCCGTGTCCCCTGCATCGGTAGGCGGACTCTCAACCACTGCGCCACCAGGGAAGCCCCATCCCCCCTTTTTCAAGACAAAACACAAACAAATGCTAGCATCCAGAGAAACCAATGAACCCATTCACAAATTGGGTAGAAGTCCAACAACTCTTTCCTCTCTCCAGCAGGGTACCGCACTCAAATACAAAACAAATTGGCTTATTCCAGAGAAAAAGCCCCAAGCGGAGAGAAAATAATGTTCCCGCTGTACACACAGGAGCGACTTACCCTACCATACGGAGCCTGTCGGCTCTCAAATGTCGATTCCTTGCTCCAACTGCCAGCAGGGAATTTTGAAGGGCAGATCCTCAGGACAAGTGGTCCCGGCAGCTGTAGGGGCTTACCCGAAAATCCCCCAACCGGGGCCAGCTGGCCACGAGCAGCAAGGCTCCTGGCTGGCTTCACCAAAATTTGTCACCGAGTCTAACGTAGCTCGTACTGCTTGCAACATGACAGGCCAATATGATCGAAAGACGACTTGTTGGGACAAGGAGTAACGACTTTATTCAGAAAGCCAGCAAACCAAGATGATAGTGGGCTCATGTCCCCAAAGAACCATCTTGCCTGAGTTAGAATTCAGGCTCCTTTTATACTAAAAGGGGAGGCGGTAAAGTCAAACACTTCCTGGTTCCCATCAGCCTCCAGAGGGGGATGTGTCAATTTCTTCCTCCGTGCAGTCATTCACAGGTGGGCCTGGTCAGGAGGTTTCCTTTGAGCTAAACAAAGGTATTTTAGCTTAAGGCTCCTGACCTGGGAGGCATGGTTCCCAGAGATGGGCCATTATATATAATTTAAGCTTCTAGGCAACATTCCTTTAGTGATTAACTTGTAATGGAATACAAAGGTTCTTCCCTGTTACAGTTCCTGCTTTTTGCTAAAGTGTTTTATTTGCCTTTTAAAACCACATTTTCCCCCCTGTTTTATTGAGCCATACTTGGCATACATCACTGTATGAGTTTAAGGTATACAGCATAATGTTCTGATTTACATATATTGAAATAACTACCACAATAAGAATAACTGCATTATTCTTTAAAATACTTCCTCTATCCCACATTTAATTACCTTTAAGTATCTTTCACAAAAACTTGTTTATGAAAAATACTTAAATATATAATAACTACACAATGTAATTTCAAATTGACTATATGTCCATTATACAGGTAATTAGAAAGTTTCACATTTTATTTTTAAATTGTAATATATTTTAGCTCTTTATTTTCTACTTCTAAAAGTTCTGTCAAATGTGGATAACAAAGTCTGTAAAACATATAGTCTTCAGAAGACACTGCGATTTATTTCCATGTAAAGAATAATTAAGTTGCAATGTTTCTAAGGATATTTAGTAAGGAGATATATTCTCTTTAATATGAACCCTAAGAAAGTAAAGCTACATTATCAAATATGCAATAACTTCATTTCAGCCCTCAATATTTTTAAGGCACTATCTATTAGATAACAGCTACTACTATATGTGTTTTATTACATCTGTGCATGTGAAACATTTCATCCATACAGACATGGGAATAAATTGAAATATGATGATGTTTAAATATGGAACTTAGCGTATTTAAAATATTTTCAGGTAAGATGAGCAGAATGTCCTGGTATAGCACACATATGAATACAAGAAGATTAAAAAAAAAAAAAGAAGAAGAAGATAAATCACTTTTTTTTTTTTTTTGCCACCCTGTGTGGCTTGTAGGATCTTAGTTCCCTGACCAGGGATTGAACTCAGGCCCATGGCAGTGAAAGCGAGGAGTCCTAACCACTGGACCGCCAGGGAAGCCCTTCACATTTTTAAAAGATGCAGTGACTCAAATAAATTTTGTGAACTTTATTAGGTAGATTACTCTGTATTATACAATATTGCTCACTAGCGATGTCGGCAAAAAAGACATTTCAGCATGGATTTCCATGATTCCACACAAGGAAATGAGTTGGCAGTGGAACTTTTCATTAAACACAGAACAGGAGAGGAGAAGCCAGTTACAGGGGAAAGTCATGAATCATTTTTTTGAATGGGGAGTTTTATTGCTTATATAATTAACAAGGCATCAAACTGAACAAATTCACAAGAAAAAAGGAAATTTCCTAAATCACAGGAAAATTTTGATATGTCACCCTGTATATCATAATGTAACAAATGCAAATTATGAACGATTCAAGAATGTATAAAAAAGATATAGTTTGAAATATATATATGCAGGCTTTCAAACCGTGTCCTAGAAAATTTTTAAATATATGTATTTTTGAGTCTAGATTGAACAACTGAAATTTTTACCACTGTCAAACATAGGTAAGGATAGATTTTATTCCAAAGAATTATTACAATATAGGGAACACTCCAACCATAAAAATCTGTAACGCCTCAAAAGTCAGACCAGTGAACAGCTTTTCTTTTACACCGAGAGGTCAACAAGGTAGGAAAGCCCCCATATGGAAGAGTGGATGATTAGGTGGCCTGAGGCTACATTCTCAGGGGATGTTTTACACTAAAGTCTCCTACTTGGAGATGTTCAGGCAGTGCTGTTGTTCTGAATTACAATGCTCAAAAGTGGTCTAAAATAGTGACCTTGGGAGAGGAGAAAAGCATACTAAATTTTGATTAAATCATGGTAATGGTCATTGTACCCAGTGATCACTGAGGACAACTGAGGATGACACTGGCTGGTTCCTAAGGAAACAAGGGAGCTATCATGAGTCATATTGAAATTGACAGGGAGGTGTAGTTCTTAGCTAAGTAAGCTGTTTCCTTTAGCACAAAAGAAGAAAAGGAACTCTTTAACCTTTGCTATTTTCAAATTACAAAGTTTAAGTAAAGTCTAACATTTTCACTCCATAATAAGACATCAAGTGAAATTCAAAAAATAATAAATACATGTGTTATATTTGAATAAAGGAATATTAGAAAATTTAAACTAATACTGGTAATAACAAACTTGCCCAGGAACCTTAGCGTTTATGACTTTGGATGGCATTGAAGGACCCTTCATACTCATTGTGCCTGTGTTGTGACTCTCCCTGTCACATACAAGAGAAATCATTAAGTGCTGAAATATGTTGCTCTAAATCACCAAGTCAGAAATCTATGAACCATAAACTGAACAAAATCCTAGAGGATATTTTCAGACCAAAATTTAGTCTTAACTGAGCTCATCCAGTTCCAAGGCTTCCTCATTCAGATGAAGGCAGCACCATGAAATAGGGCAATTTCAGTGAGATTATTTACAAATATTTGATCATGATAAACCAGTTGGAAGTTTTATAACTGAAAACACAAAGTCCTTTAAGGGTAGTTAGACAATGAACATAATATATTTGCAATTGAATTAAAAACAAATGAATATACTATACAAATGAACTTATTTACAAAACAGAAATAAACTCAAAAACATAGAAAAAAGGGGAAAGTGGGGGAGGAATAAATTAGAGTTTGGGATTAACAGATATACAGCACTATATATCACATAGACAAAAAACAAATACCTACTGTACAGCACAGGGAACTAAAATCAATATCTTGTAATATCCTATAATGGATTAGAATCCAAAAAAGAATATATATATCTGAATCACTTTACTGTACATCTGAAACTAACACAACATGGTACGTCAGCTATACTTCAATAGAAATAAATAAGTATGGAGTTTCCTTAAAAAACTAAAAATAGAACTACCATATGACCCAGCAATCCCACTTTTGGGCATATACCCTGAGAAAACCATAATTCAAAAAGAGTCATGAACCACAATGTTCACTGCAGCACTATTTACAATAGCCAGGACTTGGAAGCAACCTAAGTGTCCATCGGCAGATGAATGGATAAAGAAGATGTGGCACATATAT
>NC_041230.1:1819986-1830476 GCF_002837175.3 Physeter macrocephalus
AGGGTAAGCTGGGACAAACTGAGAGAGTAGCATGGACATATATACACTACCAAATGTAAAATAGATAGCTAGTGGGAAGCAGCCACATAGCACAGGGAGATCAGCTTGGTGCTTTGTGTCCACCTAGAGGGGTGGAATAGGGAGGGTGGGACGGACACACAAGACGGGGGGGATATGGGGATATATGTATACATATAGCTGATTCACTTTGTTATAAAGCAGAAACTAACACACCATTGTAAAGCAATTATACTGCAATAAAGATGTTAAAAATAAATAAATAAGAATAAATGCGGGACTTCCCTGGTGGTCCAGTGGGTAAGACTCTGAGCTCCCAATGCAGGGGGCCAGGTTCCATCCCTGGTTGGGGAACTAGATCCCGCATGCATGCGCAACTAAGAAGTCCGCATGGGCTTCCCTGGTGGCGCAGTGGTTGCGCGTCCGCCTGCCGATGCAGGGGATACGGGTTCGTGCCCCGGTCTGGGAAGATCCCGCATGCCGTGGAGCGGCTGGGCCCGTGAGCCATGGCCGCTGAGCCTGCGCGCCCGGAGCCTGTGCTCCGCAACGGGAGAGGCCACAGCAGTGAGAGGCCCGCGTAACGCAAAAAAAAAAAAAGAAGTCCACATGCCGTAACTAAAAGAACCCGCGTGCCACAGCGAAGATCCTGCGTGCCACAACTAAGATATGGCGCAGCCTAAATAAATAAATATTTTTTTAAAAAGAGTAAATGCATGTTCTAATGGCAAGAGGCAACATATGAGAAGGAATAAGGGTAATAATTTAGGAAGTGAATCCAAGGGTTAAAGGTGGAGTAATTACTGGAGATAATGAGTTCTCACCTATAACCTTGACTTTGGGAGGTTAAGATGGGTATGGAAAAATAAAAGGTCATTGAAAGTGTACCAGTTAACTGTCTACAAATTTTGCTATGATAACAAATATTCCTGAATTCTCATTGGCTTACAACAAGAAACACTGATTGCTTCCTCATATTATATGAATCATTATTCACCTCTTGCTTCTTTCAATAATTTGATTCTGTCATTCCGGGTAAAATTTCAGTCTATCCAAGACCATTCTTGCAGTAGAGAGAAGACAGGGTTATGAAACAAATAAAAGCTCTGAAAGCTTTGATTTCAGGTTGAAACATGCCATTCTACTCACACCAAATTGGCCCAGGAACTCAAAAGGCATAAATGGGCAAGGAAGTACAATCCTCTCAAAGGGAAGTAAGGGTTGCCTAAGTCAAGCAGCCAATCTTGATATCAAAGGGCATACATGTATAATCTCACAGGGTGATAATTAATTGGAAATTATTACAATATATGATACTGCAGCTTCTGTCACAAATAATTTGTCCCTCCTCTGTTCACAATAAATAAAACTAATTTCAAACGAAATAGGGAATATTACTACAGAACATGAATACATCAAAATGATATAAAGAAGTTATGAAAAAACTCTACACATTATACCTAACAACTTAATAGCACGTTAAAACGATTATATACCATGGCTAATGGGAATGTATTTTTAAAATATAAGGATGGTTCAACATATGGAAATCGTTCAATGTAAAGCAGCATGTTAACAGAATGAAAGAAAAAGACAACGTGATCATCTCTACTGATGCAGAAAAAGCAGTTGACAAATGTCAAGTCTTTTATGATAACAACACTCAATAAACTAAAAATAGACAAAAATTCCTCAACATTAAGGACGTATAGTAACAGCCCATGGGTAACATCATACTCAACAGATTTTCCTCTAAGATCAGGAACAAGACAAGGATATCTGCTCTCACTGTTTCTAAAAACGAATTACTAGAAAGTCTAGCAGGAACACATAGGCAGAAAAAAATAAGTAAATAAAAGGTATCCAAATAGAAAAAGGAAGCAAAATTATCTCTGTTGACAAACAACATGTTCTAGTATGTAGAAAACCCTGAAGGTTCTGCAAAATAAACCTGCTAGAAATAATGAAGGAACTCAGAAAAATTATAAGAGATAAAATCAACAAATAAAAATCAACTGTGTTTCTATAAATTAAAAATGAACAATCAAGAAGGAAATTCAGGGGGAGTTCCCTGGTTCCCTGGTGGTCGAGTAGTTAGGATTTGGCGCTTTCACTGCTGTGGTCCGGGTTCAGTCCCTGATCTGGAAACTGAGAACCCTCAAGCAGTGCTGTGTGGCACAAAAAACAAACAACAACAACAACAAAAAAAAAACACTCCTTAAAAAAAAAACAAGGAAATTCAGAAACAACTCTATTAACCATAACATCAAAGAAATAAGTAAAATACTTGGAATAAGCTGACATTTAAAGGGAAAGATTTGTACACCGTAAACTAAAAACACAGCTGAAAAATATTAGAAAGGACACAATGCAAAGATATCCCAAGCTCATTAATTGGTAGTCAATATTTTCTAGATGTAAATACTACCCAAAGCAATCAACAGAGTCAACCCAATCCCTAGTAAATCCCAATAGTGTCTCTTGAAGGAATAGATAAACACATCCTAAGAGTCACTGCCCTTGAGAAATGGTTTGTGATATTCCTCAAAATCAGAAAAAACCCTTTGGAGAGACTTATCAGCCAGGCTCTGTTTATACTTTCTGTCTCATATCCTAGAACATGCTGACCACTCCACTACATAGCTTGAAATGGTGATCTTGTATGCTGCAGGAAAAGATTACAACATATGAGGGAAACTGTTCTACATCAAAAATTTCTGTTACCCAGCAAACCCACACGATGGAGAGTCCACCTGAAGTTGTGCATTAACTAAGGGTGGCTTATCACAGCAGAGAAACTGGATAAAATTTCAGACCCTAGGACTAGGTATTTCAAAAACAAGTTTCAGAGGCAAAATCATGCAAACTTAGGAGAATATGAAATCAAGAAGAGTATACATTCCCCAACTTGATAGAGCAGTACAAGAACAAAACAAAATACAAGATTTGTAGGTCAGATATTATAAGATGAAACCATGTGATCCACCCACAGAAGACAAACTAAAAGGCTGAAAGATGCATATTCATCCTTTGGGGGACTGCAGACTAGAAATAGAATCTCTCTGGGACTTACACTCTAACAATCTTTATACTCTATGGCTCTATGAGTTTGACATTTCTAGTTTCCATATATAATACCTTTCTTTTTTGTCACAATGTCATCATTTATGGCTGACATAAATTTTCTATATCCATTCATTTGCCAACAGGCATTTTAGTTCTTTCTACATCTTGGCTGTCTTGAATAATGCAATAATATTCATTGGAGTACAAATATTAACCTCACTATAATGATTTGATTTCATTTGGATATCTAGCCAGACGTGGGTGTCATAGACTGTGTGCCTGTTCTATGTTTATTTTATTAAGGAAACTCCATACTGTCTTCAATAAAAGCCCTACCACTTACATTCCCACCAACAAAGCACAAGGGTTCCCTGTTCTGTGTACTGTGCGTGCGTGTATGTGTGTGTGTGTGTGTGTGTGTGTGTGTGTGTGTGCGCGTGTGTATTTTCACACAGGTAGGGAGAGGACAGTAGAGCAACCAGCACTGGCCTGGCAGCCAGAAAGTAGCAGCAACAGCTTCCCAAGGATGAGCCTCTGGACTGCAGATCCCTGTGGTGCTACTTGCCCTCTGATTCTCGGAAAAATCTTTCACTACATCAGACAATTTAATGGCCCATCTCAAGTTGTGTCCACAGACACATACCTAGCAGAATATCCCTAATGAAAACCTTTTGCCATTCAAAGCTTAGTACTCATAATTTTCCTTCTGGACTCAAATGAACTTACAAACTCTCATGGGGTCCAACACAGTCTCCATACAATCTGTATCAACTCATCCTACTATAAAATGCGAGAAAACATTCTACTTCTAATAAATCACGCCTGAGGGAAAACTACATATATTTTCCTTCACCATGACCACAGACCAAACACTGTCATCTCCAAAAAACTATATATAAAAGAAAGATGTTTCCAATGGTGCACATGCCCCAGTGATGCCCCCAAATCTCCCACGGAAACACTCCAAATTCTCTTTTGTATCTTTCACAGTGCATCTAAAACTTTCTTCATTTGGGACCCAAAATACTAAAAAATACCAAAGATAACTCACAACACGATCACTGAAATTTTCCCTGTATTACTCTAACAATTGCACGATGATTCTACACCATCCAAAAGACCCAACAGAAGTCACCTGTGGTGTGGAGGCTGTAGGGCACCCTCTAGATGAATAGCCTGAGGACAAGGCACCCATCCTCATGCACCCAAAGATCTCTGTGGGCTCAGCTCAGGCCATACTTCTCACAACACTGGAGAAAAATGTTTTTCTCTGCCTAAATCCACTGCCTTCATTCGTCCCCAGCTATAACCATGAAATACCCAAATAAACCAATGCATGGAAACCTCAGTCTCAGCAGCTATGTCCCAGGGAACCTGAGCTAAGATACTATGGCACCTCAAACCATGCAATGCACCCACAACTACCCATAAACCCAATACCAGGGGCTCCAGCCAGAACTGACACATCCCTTGCCACAAACCCCTTGAGACCAAAGGGACAGCTGAACACACCATTCATGGGGCTCATCTTGATGCTCACCCTTGCTGCCATATCCAGCCTATAGAACCCTACAGGGCCCCCTTCAATTTCCCCATATTTCTACCTCTCCTCATGCAAACACGGGCAAAGAAGGCTAAAAGGCACAAATATCTGTCTGCAAAGGCATCTCAACAGGAATATTCACAAGAAACCACCCAAAGGACACTGGGCGTTCGGTATGAAGGTCAAGAAGTTGACCCTCCTGGGAAAATTTATCAGCAACTGGGGACGTTATGGACTTCAGTTACAAAGGCATTTGAATTCAGTGAGGAAGTCTCAAAGAGAGAGGGTCCCCAGGTCTCTTGTCTCCTGTTCTCCCAATTCACAGGTAATTAAAAGATTAATTAACCCTAGCTCTTTGACAGGGACTTCCTTCATTCCCCTTAGGTTCTGGATTTCTGTCCCCCCCTTAGCACAGTGAAATCACTACCCCTGACTCTGAGCAGATGACCTGCCGGAAGGCAAAGCTCCTGTCCAAGGTGGCGACTGGTCCCTGGATGTGCACAGCCTGGAACACTGGGGGCTACAGCGGAGCAGTGACACGGGAGACTAAACCCGGGGACACCTCAGGACACTGCATGAGGACATCAGATTTGTAGGGCTTTTTACGGCTCCCTACATCTTTTTGCTTTTGAGTAATTAAGTAGCCACATGGGGTAAGGATCAATTAAAGTCGAAATGTCCAGAACAAATATGGGAACCATCCTCATCAACCTACCCTGTTCACCTGGTCTCTCCTTAGGGGAGATTACTCAGCCCATCCCACAGTCCTAGCTTCTAAACACATCCCCAGAGTGAGATGTTGCAGCCATCCTCAGAAGAAGAGGAAAACTGTGTGCTCTTCAGTGAAGCGAAAATGGGAAAGACTCCGAATAATCAATGGAGAAGGGCATTTCTCATGAGGGTGATAGATGTAGGGGCAATAAAACCATTAGTGTGACAAGAGATTATCAGGAGTGGGTGGGGAGACCTCTCTGAGCCTAGACCTGAAGAAGTACAAAGGGCCTAACCCATGGTGACTTAAAAGAGAGAAGGTAAGAACAGGAACTAAGATCTGAGACAGAAAAGGTGTTGGTGTTTGGGAACAAAGAAAAGGTGAACGTGCCTGGGGCAGAGTGAACCATGAGAGAAGGTTAAGCTCCCAGGATGAGGCTGGAGACCCCGGCAGGGCCCTAAGGATGACACAGGGCTGTGTAGCCACAGTGAGGAATCGGGATTTTGTCCAGCGGACAAACGGAAGCCAGTGGAGGTCTGAGTGTAAGAACTGAAAATTAAAATTAGGGGATCCCCTGGTGGCGCAGTGGTTAAGAATCCACCTGACAAGGCAGGGGACACAGGTTCGAGCCCTGGTCCGGGAAGATCCCACATGCTGCCGAGCAACTAAGCCCGTGTGCCACAACTACTGAGCCCACAGGCCACAACTACTGAAGCCCGTGAGCCTACAGCCCATGCTCCACAACAAGAGAAGCCACTGCAATGAGAAGCCTGCACACTGCAACTAAGAGTAGCCCCTGCTCACCACAACTAGAGAAAGCCCACGCACAGCAACGAAGACCCAACGCAGCCATAAATAAATACATAAAATAAAATAAGTTAAAATTAAAACTCTAAATTCAACTGGGCACTGCCACACACAAACTCACGCCCAACTGGGCCAATCATTTCAAGGGTCTCTGTTGCTCAAATGAAGAATTTCTGGTGGAGTCGATCACCTCCATGTTACGAGTGGGCTCTCTGAGGCAGTTATGAGAAAGTCTGAGTTGAGTGAACAGAATCAGGTGTAACTAAATTCTAAAAAGGTCACCCGAAGGGTTAAGTGGGCAGAGTTTGTCCTTATTGCTCATCCTATTTAAAACACCATCTATCATGAGTCTGAGCAATGGAAACTTCTCTTTCAAGGTCAGATCACACTGGTACCAACCATTTAATTCTTCTTTTCCAGAAAAATCACATTAAAATAACTTAAAAATACAGGGAGTTTCCAGTTGGCCTAGTGGTTAGGATTCTGGGCTTTCACTGCCCTGGCTCGGGTTCAATCCCTGGTCAAGGAACGGAGATCCTGAAATCTGTGCAGCGTGGCCACTGCAAAAGCATAGCTGTTGGTGCAGAAAACATTGTAAGGGGTCAGCTTAGAAATAAGCTCTCAGCAAAGTTCTTCATCATGAACAGAGAGCCTCTGTTGGAAGCTTCCAAGTCAATCTAGTCCATCCTTCATCATTTGTACAGAACAGTTAAGAGGGACCTGAGGGAAAAATCTTCCTATCATCTCACAGCTCACTATTTTAACATATCACAGAAAAAGGAAGAAAACAAAATATAAGGCTAACTGGCTAAACTTGATTTTGAATGTTAATATAAAACATCATTGACATCTTTGCCAAGTACACATCAAAATAGACAATTATTTACTGTTTACCAAAGAACTTTTCCAAGAGATAAGATAAAGAGGAAGAAGCACACAGATACCGAATAAACCTCAAAAAAAATTTAAAGGGAAATAACTTGTGAATTATTTTTAATCTAAAAATTCTGGTGTCAAAGTTTTAAACACTTGAGAATATAACATATTTAGAAAAGATTAAATGAGGAGATTATAGAAGGCACCACAGGTTATTTCAGAAGTTAATAATTATTTATAAAGTAGATATTGAATATACTGACTTATTTCAAGCTCTAAATAATTAAATATAAACAAATGAGGTTGAAAAAGTAAAGCCTGTACAAAAAAACAACACTTTTAATATTCATTTAAAGAGGCACCAGGTGGTGACAGTCATTTCTTGCCCAACTTGTCCTCTACTCCATGCCAGGAAAAGGGAAGGGGGTGATCCACAAATGTCTGAGTGAAGTCACTCCTCCCTGGATGAACAGCAATTACAAAACGATGTTATCTTCTTTTTTTTCTTTAATTTAATGTTTATCTTATATTGGAGTATAGTTGATTTACCATGTTGTGTTACTTTCAGGTGTACACCAAAGTGATTCAGTTATATATATACATATATCCATTCTACTTCAGATTGTTTTCCCATTAGGTTATTAGAGAATAATGAGTAGAAGTTCCCTGTGCTATACAGTAAGTCCCTGTTGATTATTTTATACATACATATATATATTTTTTGGCTGCGTTGGGTCTTCGTTGCTGTGCATGGGCTTTCTCTAACTGCCGCGAGCGGGGTCTACTCTTTGTTGCAGCGTGCGGGCTTCTCACTGCGGCAGTTTCTCTTGTTGCGAAGCATGGGCTCTAGGTGCGCGGGCTTCAGTAGTTGTGGCTCACGGGCTCTAGAGCGCAGCTCAGTAGTTGTGGCACACGGGCTTAGCTGCTCCGCGGCATGTGGGATCTTCCCGGACCAGGGCTCGAACCCATGTTCCCTGCATTGGCAGGCGGATTCTTAAGCACTGCGCCACCAGGGAAGTCCCCAATTATTTTATATATATCAGTGTATATATGTTCATGCCAAACTCCTAATCTATCCCTCCACACCTGACCTTTTCCCTTTGGTAACCATAAATTTGTTTTCTAAGTCTGTGAGCTTGTTTCTGTCTTGTAAACAAGTTCATTTGTATCATTTTTTTAGATTCCACATAAAAGTGATATATTTATCATATGATATGACAAATGATAAGTCAAATGATATATGTCTTTCTCTGATTTACTTCACTTAGTATGATAATCTCTAAAAATACAGAGATTATCAGAAATAATCTCAGAAATACAAAGGATCATAAGAGACTACTACAAGCAACTATATGCCAATGGACAAATTCCTAGAAAGGTACAATCTTCCCAGTCTGAACCAGGAAGAAATCGTAAATATGAAGACACCAATCACAAGTACCGAAATTGAAACTGTGATTTTAAAACCTCCAACAAACAAAAGTCCAGGACCCGATGGCTTCACAGGCAAATTCTATCAAACACTTAGAGAAGAGTTAACACCTATCCTTCTGAAACTATTCCAAAAAATTGCAGAGGAAGGAACACTCCCAAACTCATTCTATGAGTCCACCATCACCCTGATACCAAAACCAGACAAAGATGACACCAAAAAAAATTACAAGCCAATATCACTGATGAACATAGACGCAAAAATCCTCCACAAGATACTAGCAAACCGAATCCAACAATACATTAAAAAGATCGTACACCATGATCAAGTGGGATTTAACCCAGGAATGCAAGGATTTTTCAATATCTGCACATCAATCAGTGTGATATACCACATGAAAATGAAGTTAGGGACTTCCCTGGTGGTGCAGTGGTTAAGAATCCGCCTGCCAATGCAGGGGACACGGGTTCCAGCCCTGGTACGGGAAGATCCCACATGCTGCGGAACAACTAAGCCCGTTCACCACAACTACTGAGCCTGTGCTCTAGAGCCCAGAGTCCCAACTACTGAGCCTGCGTGCCACAACTACTGAAGCCCACTCACCTAGAGCCCGTGCTCCGCAACAAGGGAAGCCACCGCAATGAGAAGCCCACTCACCGCAACTAGAGAAAGCCCACAAGCAGCAACGAAGACCCAACGCAGCCATAAATAAATAAATAAATAAATAATGAAGTTATCTTCTGATACAAATAATTACTAAATGCACAAATCTTATAAGCAGTTTTGCAATTGTCATCCTCATCTATAAACCTAAACAAACAAATTTTATATTTACTATATTCTAAAGCCACAAATCAGCATATCACAACTTAATCATCCATATCGACACAATTCACCATCCATCTGGATCCAGTTTCCCCCAACACTACCTGCACTACTGTGCGTTTCCATTTCATTATTTATCTTTCTCCCTTTTTGTATTTTGTCTCTGTTTTTCTTCCCCTCTACTCTGCTGGTGTTCTTGTTATGGATCAGGATTTTGGGGCTCTTTTATCAATAGAAATTGCTAAGAGTCCAGAAAAGAAATTCAGGCAAGGCTTTATTGGGACTCATGCAGCAACAAGTAACAGGATCCCTTGCTCGCTCCCAGGGTCGGGGGGCATGTTTGTCCCTTATATGGAGTGAGGTAGGGGTGGGTCCAGGGGTCAGGCTGAAGGGGTGTGCAGGGTGCATGCACAGTATCCTGTTTTTGCACCCAACACCTCAGAAGTGGCAATTGGGTTTTTAGTTTCTTTGTATGCTGTTTATAATTTGCCCCAACTGCTCATGCACGCAGTTATTTTTAGTTCCTTCTAGTTTCTTTGTATTCTGCTGCTCCAGGAGATGTTTGTCCAGGTGTAAGCACTGCAGCAAAGGTTGCCAGGTCCCAGATCCCAAACTGTCTCATTCTTGCCCTCCTATATCGACCCTCACATGTGTCCAGTCCACTCTGCAACTTGTTTCCCCTCTTATGGCTCTTTCCCAAAACCTTTCTGATTACCCTAAATCTCTGGATATTCGTGCCTCTTTCTTCCATCTCTGCTCCCTCTCTGCCCTTGGGTTACACTCCTTCTATCCCTGTTATGCTCCCTTTGTCCCCACTCTCTAGCACTCCCAGATGGCTATGCTTCTTTCCTGCTTGTTTTCTTCCTCTGCTCCTGAAATCTTTGTTTCTTCTATCTCTCCAGGCATGTTGCTCTGAAGGCCAAGCTTCCAACTCTTCTGTCTTCCGCCGCCACACTATGTGTTGCCTCTCCACTGTTATCCCCCTCCTGCCAATGAGCCCAGGACCCTCCCACTATGTTGCTCTCCAATCCCGCAGATCCTATTTTAATTACTTCTAGGGCTTCCCTGGTGGCGCAGTGGTTGGGAGTCTGCCTGCCGATGCAGGAGACACGGGTTCGTGCCCCGGTCCGGGAGGATCCCACATGCCGTGGAGCGGCTGGGCCGTGGGCCATGGCCGCTGAGCCTGCGCGTCCGGAGCCTGTGCTCCGCGACGG
>NC_041230.1:1830492-1833522 GCF_002837175.3 Physeter macrocephalus
CCGCGACGGGAGAGGCCACAACAGTGAGAGGCCCGCGTACCGCAAAAAAAAAAAAAAAAAAAAAAAAAAAAATTACTTCTATATTTTATCACAGTGCAAGACTTTCAAAGCTAAATTTATTTTATGTTACTATTCCTCTTCAAGATCCTCAGCCATTGTTCACGTTCCCTTCGATTCGCCCTCATTCTTTTCTCCTCAGTTTTTCTCCTTCTCTCTCAGTCACTGTGTCTCTGCTGCTCCTGATTCCCCTGCCCCACATATTTAGAGGGATGGAGAATAAACAAGATGCCCAGCTACTGGAAGAGACCATTTGGAATTTGGGACGGAAGAACACTGGGTGTCACACGGCTGGCCCAGGTCACCTCCCCCTACGCGGGCTGAGGGGAAGGGCTGACTACGAAGGGGAGGCCTGCGAAGCAGAAGGACCGGCCTGAGGAGACGCGAGGACTGAGGCGCTGGGAGGGAGGGAGGGGGTCTCAGGACAGGGGCGGGCTCTCCAGAACCCCAGGACCGGGGAGAGGACGCGGCCTGTCCGGGAGCGGAGCGGCCGGCGCTGCCCTCCAGGGGCCGAGAGGGCGAGGATGGGGGAGGCGGGCGCGAATCCACCCCACGTAAGAG
This sequence comes from Physeter macrocephalus, assembly GCF_002837175.3. Taxonomy (NCBI): domain Eukaryota; kingdom Metazoa; phylum Chordata; class Mammalia; order Artiodactyla; family Physeteridae; genus Physeter; species Physeter macrocephalus. The sequence continues at coordinate 1,831,111 of NC_041230.1, forward strand.
GACTTTACATGGCGCTATCAGAGACAGTAAAGGGTTCTAAACAGGAAAATGTCGCGAAAGTCGGTGTCTACGTGGACCGAAGGCAGAAAAGCCAAGGGCAGGGACCAGCCTCAGAGCGATTTCAAACCTAAATGAAAAGATTCGCGACCTGTAACAGCGACGTCTGGATTTACTCGGGTGCGAGGGCCCGGTGCTATAGTCTCTCCCAAATCCCTAAAGACAGAATAAGGGGGACCGCGCGGCATAGTCTTACACTAGAAACAACAAACTTACAATTTAAAGTGAGACGTTCACTGCGATTCTGCTTCAATACTGAACTGTGTGCAAAGGGATGAGGCGGGACTTCCGGGGGCGGAACTGGGCGGGGCGCTACTGGCGTGGGGCGGGGCGAGGAGGGAGCCCAGGTCAGCGCAAGGAACCCAGGAGGACGGGTTGGTGGTGAAGGTGCTTCACCTCATCTTGACCTACTTACTTTAAGTGACTATCTGTAACAGTTTTAAGGTAAAAGCTTAAAATTCTGTAGGCCTGTTACTTCAGAGGTTAAGATGTTCCCTCTTAAGATGAAAACGATTTCAATAAAAAGCTGTTTTTGCCAGCAGGTTGCTTACATGCCCTCCTTGTGAGATGGAAGCAATTCAGTGGCCTGGAAACTTGGGTCTCCAAGTTGTTGATGTGGGGCGGTGGTTGGATCCAGGAACATTTCCTTGTAAGGATTAATTTAAGCAGTTTAAGGAAATAAGAGCTGGACGTGACTCTTACGAACTTGGACGACAGTTACAAAACTCTCCCTTAGTAGGAGCTATTTCATACTCACACCCTAAAGAATAGCTTTTCCGTTTCTATTCCTCATTCAAGCAGGAGGCCAAATTCAACACTCTGCTCAGGTCCATACTCACGGACAACATCTGGGGTCTGAGACTGGAGGACTAAGGCATGTGAAGTTTATCACATCATCAAAGAAATAAGCTGATGAGAAGTAAGCTGCTCTTTATTAAAGTGATAAAGGGTCTTGCATTTTCTGTGACCTGGGAAAGAAAACTGCGCGTGTTCTCTTCACATGCGCATGTAGACAGAACACACATGAGGATGAACTGGGTATTACATTAAAACGCTTCCAGTGCAGACCTACCTGCTGGAATGTCTTCAGGTAATGTCATATGAGGACCTGTAGAGAATGTAGTGAATCTAAAATGGCAAACAATAATCGAGCTCAATTATCCAAGAAATAATCCAGAAAACAATCTTTTTTCCACATCAACAGTGTTGGGGAAATAGAATTACAAACAAAACCGTAATCTCCTGACCCAGAAATTTCCTCCACGTAGGCAGAATGGAAAGAAAGCAGCTTTATTATTGAATACTCTATAGCCAACCAGCGTATGATGGGGATCACAGACATCACTAACGGACTGCAAAGACACAAAGAAATCCCACCCTTTTATGTGAACTACCACCTACGTGATTCCGATAAACAAGAACTAGTACGCAAGTAAAAGGATTTGACAGCACCATTGGTGACACCTAGTTCATCTTTTTTTAATAAATTTATCTTTGGCTGCGTTGGGTCTTCTTGCTGCCCGCGGACTTTCTCTAACAGCGAGCAGGGGCTATTCTTCTTTGGGGTGCGGGGCGTCTCATTGCGGGGGCCCCTCCCATCGCGGGGCACAGGCTTGGGGCACTCGGGCTTCAGTAATTGTGGCTCATGGGCTTTAGAGCGCAGGCTCAGCAGTTGGGGCGCACGGGCTTAGTTGCTCTACAGCATGTGGGATCTTCCCGGACCAGGGCTCGAACCCACGTCCCCTGCATTGGCAGGCGGATTCTTAACCACTGTGCCACCAGGGAAGCCCTAGAATTCTGGGACTTTTGATTAAATTTTCCTCTTGTGATAACTGCTCTCCCTTTAATTTCGAAGAATAAGACTGGTTTTTCATTAATCATAGATCTATACAACAGCTATTCCCATGCAATGGAGGAAGTGACCAAATTTTCCCATGCATTCTGCCTACCACGTAATCAGTCCCTGTTAACCTGTCACTCTCCTCCCATGAAAAGCCCATTCCCTTAATGTCCTGCCTGACCTATTCATGGTCAGTTAGTAAAGCATTCTGTCCTATAATCCACTATGACCTATCTACAAAAGGACACATGGGGCTTCCGTGGTGGCGCAGTGGTTAAGAATCTGCCTGCCAATGCAGGGGACACGGGTTCGAGCCCTGGTCTGGGAAGATCCCACATGCCGCGGAGCAACTAAGCCCGTGAGCCACAACTACTGAGCCTGTGCGTCTGGAGCCTGTGCTCCGCAACGGGAGAAGCCACGACAGTGAGTGGCCCCCGCTCCCCGCAACTGGAGAAAAGCCCTCGCACAGAAACGAAGACCCAACACAGCCAAAAATTAATTAATTAATTAATTTT
>NC_041230.1:1833619-1843900 GCF_002837175.3 Physeter macrocephalus
AGTGGTTGGGAGTCCGCCTGCCGATGCAGGGGACGCGGGTTCGTGCCCCGGTCCGGGGGGATCCCGCAGACCGCGGAGCGGCTGGGCCCGTGAGCCGTGGACGCTGGGCCTGCGCATCCAGAGCCTGTGCTCCGCAACGGGAGAGGCCACAACGGTGAGAGGCCCGCATACCGCAAAAAAAAAAAAAAAAAAAAAAAAGACAGATGAATTAACATGATAAATCATGTCACAGTTTTACATTATTTTTTGTTCCCCCTTGTTGATAATTCAAACAATATTGAATTTGATAGTTCAAGGTCCTTGTTTTCTCAGGAAACATGGATGTGACTGACCCACACCTAATCAAATTGGACCCCTCATTTTATAGATTCCTTCCCAGAGACTATCATGGAAGACCTGTAATGCAGGCGTAAGATCAAGACTTCAAACTTCAGGTTGAAAGGTATAAATATAATGTAGTCTTTTCAAAAGAACTCCAATAATTACATATTTATACAGAGGAGATACTGGCATACTTCTACACATGTCCTTCTGGTACTATAAACATCATGTTATACGTTTTAACGTATTGTCACTTGCAATGATTCTGCAGCATACAGTATCTCACATTAACCTTGGACAAATAAGACATTTATTCCTAGTGTGGATTCTCTGATATGTCACCTGTTGTAAGAATTGCTCAAAAAATTTACCTAATTCAAAAAATTTACCTAACGTAAGGGAATCCTTACATTTGTAAGGATTCCCTCCCAATATGAGTTCTTTGGTGAACCCTGAGGATGCACTGTTGTGTCAATTTCTTTCCATGTTCAGTAAATATCTATAGTTTCTGACCTGTATGAATGCTCTCATTACAACAAAGGTGTGGATAGCTGATGAAAATTTTTACAACATTCATGACATTTGAAACGTTGCTCTTCAAAATACATTCTCTATGTTTCACAGCGTTGATCTTCAGGTACAAGCCTTAGCACACATATTGCTTTGTGTGGTTTCTCTCAAAGATATATATTGAGAAATCTAGCGCATTGTGAGGCCTGGATAAAGCCTCTGCTCATACATTTGAAGGGTTTCTTTTCAATGGACTGTCTGCTGTTAACTAATACTTGAAGTCAAGAAAAGGTTTTGTCACACTCATTTCATTTATAAGGTACCACTGCAATATGTCCCACCTTGTGATCTTTGGGTAAAAGCCTTGCCACACACATTACATTTGTGTCTTAACTACTGGATCGCCAGGGATGTCCCTGAAGTGTCAATTTTGAATGAAGACCTTTCCACATATATCACATTAATATGATGTCCCCTCTGTATTTATTACCTGATTTGTAGTACGGGTTGAGATCTCACTAAAGGCTTTCCAACACTCATTACCTTTTAAAGATTTTTCTGCATTATGAATTCTCTGACGAATTGCAAGGTCTGAATTTCAACTACAGACTTTGCCAAATTGATAACATTTATATTGAGTTGGCCAAAAAGTGCCTTCTGTTTTTAAGAAAAAATAAAAGACACATTTTTTTCATTTTCACCAAGGACTTTATTGAACAACATATTCACTCTTTTGTTCCACTACCTTCTGCCATTTTTCAGGAAACTTCATAATTCCAACTTCCCAAAGCTTTTCATCTTTTTGAGCAAAGAACTGTGCCAGGTGCCTTTTACAGTCTTCCAGGAATTGAAATTTTTTCCATTAAGAGAATTTTGTAAAGACCAAAATAAACAGAAATCCACAGGTGCAATGTCTGGTGAATATGGCGGATGAATTAGAACTTCCCAGCCAAGCTGTAACAGTTTTTGCCTGGTCATCAAAGAAACATGTGGTCTTGCGTTATCCTGATGGAAGATTATGCATTTTCTGTTGACTAATTCTGGATGCTTTTCATCGAGTGCTGCTTTCAGTTGGTCTAATTGGGAGCAGTACTTGTTGGAATTAATCGTTTGGTTTTCTGGAAGGAGCTCAAAATACAGGACTTCCAATCCCACTGTAGACACAACATCACCTTCTTTGGATGAAGACTAGCTGTCCGTGTGGTTGGTGGTGGTTCACCTCACATGCCCCACGATCACTTCCATTCCACATGATTATTACAGTATCCACTTTTCATCACCCGTCACAACTTGTTTTAAAAACAGAACTTTTTATTATGTGTAAGTAGAGAATCACATGCAGATATACGGTCTAGAAGGGTTTCTTTTTCGCTTAACTTATGTAGAACCCAAGCATCAAAGCAATTCACATAACCAAGCTAGTGCAAATGATTTGCAACGCTTGATTTGGTATTATTTTGAGTATGTCGGCTATCTCCCACGTGGTATATCGTTGATTGTTCTCAATTAATGTCTCAATTTGATCGCTATCAACTTCAAATGGTCTACCTGACCGTGGAGCATCACCCAGTGAGAAATCTCCAGCACGAAATTTCACAAACTACTTTCGACACGTTCGATCAGTCACAGCACCTTCTCCGTACACTGCACAAATCTTTGAGTTTCGGTTCCGTTTTCACCTTTCTTGAAATAATGAAGCGTAATATGCTGAAAATGTTGTTTTCCTTCCATCTTCAATATTAAAATGGCTACACAAAAATTCACTGATTTTGATAAGTCTTTTTTTAAAATGCACACTGATACCACAGCTGTCACATAAAATCTAACAAAATTGTCTGAATGAAGTTAAAGACAACTAAGTGCTCCTAGAGCCATCTTACGGAAAAAACTGAACCTTCTGGGCAACCCAATATAATTTCTGTCCTGTATAGATTCTCAGGTGTTGAGTGAGGGCTGAGATGTGATAAAAGGTTTTGCCAAACTCATTACATTTGTATCAGTTCTCTCCAGTATGAATTTTTTGATGACTTACAAGGTGTGATTTTTCACTAAAGACCTTGGCACGCTCATTACATTTGTAAGGATTCTCTGCAGTATGAATTGTCTGGTGTCTTATAAGGTGTGCTTTTCGACTAAAGAACTTACCACACCCAATACACTTGTAAGGTTTCTCTCCCGTATGAATTCTCTGATGTCTTGTTAGGTTACTTTTTCGACTAAAGAGCTTGCCACACTTAATACATTTGTAAGGTTTCTCTCCAGTATGAGTTCCCTTATGACTTTTAAGGTGTGCTTTTCGACTAAAAAATTTACCACACTCAATACATTTATAAGGTTTCTCCCCAGTATGATTTCTCTGATATCCTGCAAGTAATGAATTTTGAGGAAAGACATTTTCACACACATCACATTTATGTAATTTCTCTTCTGTATGGAGAAATTGATGTCTGCCAGGTTTTGAGCTGTAATGAAAGATTTTCCCACACTCATTACATTTGTAAGGTTTCTCTCCAGTATGAACTCTCTGATGCTTTCCAAGGTTTGGCTTTTGAGAAAAGAACCTGCCACACTCATTACATTTGTAAGGTTTCTCTCCAGTATGAATTCTCTGATGACTTTCAAGATTTGAATTTCGATTGAAGACCCTGCTACACACATTACATTTGTAAGACTTCTCTTCATTATGAACTCTCTGATGCTTTGTAAGGTATGCCTTTTGATTAAAGAATTTGCCACACTCATTACATTTATAAGGTTTCCCCCCATTATGACTTCTCTGATATCTTGCAAGGAATGAATTTCGAATAAAGACATTTTCACATACATCACATTTATGTAATTTTTCTTCTGTATGGAGAAACTGATGTCTTCCAAGTTCTGAGCTGTAATGAAAGATTTTTCCACACTCATTACATTTGTAAGGTTCCTCTACAGTATGAGTTCTCTGATGACTTGCAAGGTATGAATTGTGAGTAAAGACTTTTTCACATACATCACATTTATGTACTTTCCCTCCTGTATGGAAGATCTGATGTCTTTTGAGGTATGATCCCTGAAGGAAGGTTTTGCCACACAGATTACATTTGTAAGATCTTTCCCTGTGTGCTTCCTGTTCTTGTGTCACTACTGAAGGACGCATAAAACCACTTGCATATGTGTTAGAAATGTTGGTTTGCACACTAGAAGAAGTTCCTTCAAGTGGTGAAAATGAGGCACTACTCCTGATATCCTTGTCCACTTGAATAAATTCATCAATCTTCTCTTCACTTTTAAATATATGCAGTTCAACCCAAAAGCTTAATGCCAGCCTATTTTCAATAGGCTTGATTCCTGCAACACTTCTAACATGTTGATCTCCCTTCTCAGTGAGATTTTCATTATGGGTTATAGGTATTTGTTTGTAATTACTTTCCTCATCTCTCTTCTGAGACACTAAGTCATATATATTTTCTTGAACATCGCCGAGGTAAAAATGTTTCATTTCATTCCTTTCATGTCTTTCTGACATCACTGTTTGGAATACTTCTCCTCTATCAGTATTTGCTTTCAGTTGTAATATCTTGATCACATGCATGTAAGAGATATCTACAAGATATAAAGAACCGTAAGTATCCCATTCATTACGACTCATGAATAAATGTTTCAGGTTAAATAAACCATTCTAAACCAAATAATACTTCTATCAAGCAAAGTTATGAACCTCACCAACCATGATATTACAATTTGTAGAAACACAATAGGAATGATTCTTTACTAAAGCTAAAGTCATCAGAGGTAATTCCAGTAATTTTATGGCAGCACACTTTTAAACAACCTATGACAAAAATACTCACATTGGAAAAACTGCTGTTAGCTATCAAAGTGTAGTTTTCACCCATGATGCCAACCAAAGAACATACCAATTATCAGTAAACATACTGGTAATCTTTACTCGAGGAGAAAAGGATATTAAACTGTATATGTGTGTGTGTGTGTGTGTGTGTGTGTGTGTGTGTATGTATATATATTTTCAGAATACTTATTCTACATGAATAAATGCTAAAGAACCAAAAATGTATTGTAACAATAAATAAACCAAAACTAGCTTATCTAATGAATAATCTAAATGACTGCCACTTTAGAACTGGGAAACAAATATAACACAGAGAAAATGAAGAATTTGATTAAAAAAAATTTTTTTTTGACCAGGCCCATGTGGCATGCGGGATCACAGTTCCCCAACCAGGGATTGAACCAGTGCCCCCCAAATTGGGAACAAGATGTCTTAACTGCTAGACAACCAGAGAAGTCCCAATAAAACATTTTTTTAAAACAACTAAATATTTCTAAAAACCTCCTATAAAACTATGTACCCATGAAGAAGCATAAGACATCTGTAAGATCACCATCTAGAAATCAAAATTAAATAATTATCAATAAATGAAACATTCCCCAGTTATATGAACAGCCAATAAATGAGCAACTCCCTACATATGCAGGGACCTTAAACATCCAGTTCATTGGCTCCGGCATACATGTAATGAAGAATGAGCAACTTGTAAATTTATTTAATTATGGTCAGATAGAATATTGTCAGGAAAAAATTGCAAAAATAAGGTATATAAGATATAATGCAGACAAAGCGATAGTATAATAAAAATAACAGAATAATAATATATCTTTTCAGCCAAAATAACTTTTGAGTTTTTACTATAAAAAATACACTATTCAAAGCCATCTAACAGTACTTATTCCTTTGAAAAGGCTTGAGGAAAATTATCAAGATTTTTCAAGGAAAGGAAGTAGACTCAGAGGATTATGTACATGACCTCAATAGACAAAGAAACTAGTGAGAGAACCAGGATGTGCATCTGGACTTACAGTGTGAGACAACATATCCTTAAGATGACCCTCAACCCAAGCAGCCCACCAGACTAAAGTACCAAGACAATTTAACAAAAGAATAACTGAAAAACTGGTGCTACTCAAAAGAATATTCATAGTGGGGGGAAAAAAAAGGATCTCCATCTGAACTCTACAGGTGTACAGAAATTAGCTCAAAGTTAAAAGTTCTGGCTGTTAGGAAGAAATGCTTTTACTGACAATTTTTTACAGCATGTTAATGTGGATAAATGTTTACATACATCCTGGGTATATCTGTAAAATCAGAATTCTTAGGTGTGATATTGTGATTTATTAAAAATACGGACTCGGTGATTCAGATGAGAAATTCATTACTTCCACTCACAACTTATTTGCCAAAACTGGTCCCTTGGCTTGCCTTGATGGAATGGGGCTGCGAAATTAGATAATGGGCAAAAAGAGTAAGAGACGTTTCACTAAAATCAATATACAGAATAAAAGTAGGAAAAAGAAAATATATTTAACATCACTAACCAGTGTGAGACCTCTGAGTTTTCTGTTTCCTCCATGGGAACCCCTGACTGCCTTCAGGGGGTCATAAAAAAGGGAAAAGGGAAAGTCTCTACTACACTCTAGTGACGTTCATTAGGAACTTGTAATTGTGGGAATTGGTAAATGGGAACAAAGTTTTTCAGAAACATTCTCAGCTCACCAAGTGTGCACTGTCATTGAAACACAGCTGAATTGATGGTGCAGTTCTAGGAGATGGTTATGTCAGAATAAAAAACACATCTTAGAGACTGGCTGTGTCCCTCCCACCCAACACTCTTAACACTACACTAAGCCCACAGTTCTAGCAGCAGGAAGGCATCAGCAAAGTAATTTGCTGAGGCAAGAGTATGTAAGGGGAAAAGCAGTAAATGCTCACATCTCAAACATGCAATGCTCTAGGGTAGAAACTAATCCAAAGCAAAGACACAGAGGAAGGAAGAATAATTCTGAAAAATGAACGGAGTTTGTGGAGAAAAATTACAGTTCCTGAGGACCACAACAATCCCTGACTGGTACTACTATAATTTAACATAATGCTCACTGATGGTGGTTGTGGATGGTGGTTATCTATGAAGCATGTAATATGATATTAAATTTATCTATAACTTTAAATCTAATTTGCCTGACATAAAAGAGCCCTGACACTATTTTCGTGGTAACAGAGTAATTGCTATAAAATGTCCATGATATAACGAAAATATTTTTCTAAATAACTCCTATAAAGCTATGTGCCCATGAAGCAGAAAACATCCTGAAATGTTATATCATCTGTAAATCAAAATTAAATATTAATAAATGAAATATTCTCTAGTTATATTAACAGCCAAAGTCTGAGCATTTTAAGGATATGATTATGTTAGTTAAGAATGTGAACACAAGAAAGAATGCTACTAAAATACTAACTATAAATACACTTTAAACAAAGAAATGTATTGGCTTTAGAATATCAAAAGTTCATTCTTAACACTCCATGTGATCAAACATTAAAATTATCCTACCTCTCAAATTACTAGAAATCATACCATTATATTTCTTAACATTAGCTTTGCAAGGAAAAAAATGAAACCAATGAGGAGTGATATCAGCAGGATAGCAGAAAAGTAAACAACAGGCACTCATTAACACATGAGGAACCCTAGTTTAAAACAATATATAAACATACAAGCCTTTGGGAAAACTCTACAAACGAGTTAATAAGCCATACCACCCAAGCAATGGCCTATCCCAAAAACACTAAACTGAAAAGTGTAGGAAAGTTCATGACAATTTGCTGGCCTTTGACTCTCCAGTTCTTTCTTAAATTGCATTGAGATTGAACTGGAGGAAGCCTCCCAATTTTCAGAGGTACCCTTAGGAGGAATGATAATAAAAACCACAGTGAGATATTACATCATGCCTGTTAGAAGAGCTCTCATTAAAAAGACCAGAGGTGACAACTGTTATTGAGAATGGGGATAAAATGGAATTCTAGTAACTTTGAGACATGGGTTTGTGGCATTCCTCAACATCAGAAAAAAAACCTGGAAAGACTTATCAGTCAGGCTCTGTTGATACTTTCTCACATCCATGATGACCACTCCACTACATAGCTTGAAGTGATTTGTACGTAGCAGAAAAATATTACAGGGCTTCCCTGGTGGCACAGTGGTTAAGACTCCACCTGCCAATGCAGGGGACACGGGTTCGAGCCCTGGCCTGGGAAGATTCTTCATGCCACGGAGCACTAAGCCCATGTGCCACAACTACTGAGGCTGCACTCTAGAGCCCGTGAGCCACAACTACTGAGCCTGCATGCCACAACTACTGAAGCCTGCGTGCCACAACTACTGAAGCCTGCGTGCCACAACTACTGAAGCCTGCGCACCTAGAGCCTATGCTCTGCAACAAGAGAAGCCACCACAATGAGAAGCCCGCATGCCACAACAAAGAGTAGCCCCCACTCGCCGCAACTAGAAAAAAGCCCGTGCGTAACAATGAAGATCCAACACAGCCAAAAACAAATTTAAAAATTTTTTTAAAAAAGAAATGGCTCAGGGATCTAAATAAAAAGACGGGGACTGAGACAGATCAATGCAAGTTCTGAGGTGCCAGCAGCCAGTGTTTTCCCATTTTCTGATGAGGCTTCCTAAAAATATCAAATGGGGACAGAAGCAGGAAATGTTCAGGGACTGGCGACTGACTGACAACTGAGCATCCAGTGGAATCATGCCCTGAAGGAGAGATGAGAGGGCAAGGGACCTCCATAAAACAGCCTGCCTCATGCTCCTCAAAGACAAGCAACAGCAAGTTCACAGGAGCCAGATGGCGAGTGTCGTAGATCATGATAAAAATTGTGCTTTTGTGTCTGTTTAAGCGGCAGACCCGCTGGAGGGTGAAAGAATACATTTTACGTGTTGAAGGACAGAGCCCTATAACTGTCTGACTAGGGCAGAGTTCCCAAACACTATTAATAATGAGGCTTCCCGTCTGCCCTTCTGAGATGTGACCTGTGTTCACACTTTGAGACATCCCCAAGCTGCATTCCTGTCACTCTGCACAGCCCAACACTCTGCCTCTTGCTACAATATGGGTAAAATATTCAGATGATAAACAGAAATACCTGAGAAAAAAGAAACATGGTTTGCTGTGGCTTTTCCACAATCATGGCTCTTCATTCAGCTAAGGATTGAGGACACTACTGAGGGGTCTAGAAAAATATTTCAGAAACTTACCCACTGCTTGCCTCCTTTTGAATACACAGGGAACAGTTAAAATGCAGAAATCCACTCCCTCTTGCGAGAACACTGGAATCACAACTAACTGCTGAACAATCATCGACAGGAAGACACTGGAACTCACCAAAAAAGATACCCCACATCCAAAGACAAAGGAGAAGCCACAATGAGATGGTAGGAGGGGCGCAATCACAATAAAATCAAATCCCATAACTGCTGGGTGGGTGACCCACAAACTGGAGAACACTTATACCACAGAAGTCCACCCACCGGAGTGAAGGTTCTGAGCCCCACATTAGGCTTCCAAACCTGGGGGTCTGGCAACGGGAGGAAGAATTCCCAGAGAATCAGACTTTGAAGGCTAGTGGGATTTGATTGCAAGACTTCAACAGGACTGGGGGAAACAGAGACTCCACTCTTGGAGGACACACACAAAGCAGTGTGCGCATCGGGACCCAGGGGAAGGAGCAGTAACACCATAGAGATTGAACCAGACGTACCTGCTAGTGTTGGGGGGTCTCCTGCAGAGGCGGGGGGTGGCTCTGTCTCACCGTGAGGACAAGGACACTGGCAGCAGAAGTTCTGGGAAGTACTCCTTGGCGTCAGCGCTCCCAGAGTCAGCCATTAGCCCCACCAAAGAGCCTGGGTAGGCTCCACTGTTGGGTCACCTCAGGCCAAACAACCAACAGGGAGGGGACACAGCCCCACCCATCAGCAGACAAGCAGATTAAAGTTTTACTGAGCTCTGCCCACCAGAGCAACAGTCATCTCTACCCACCACCAATCCCTCCCATCAGTAAACGTGCACAAGCCTCTCAGATAGCCACATCCACCAGAGGGCAGACAGCAGAAGCAAGAAGAACTACAATCCTGCAGCCTGTGGAACAAAAACCACATTCATAGAAAGATAGACAAGATGAAAAGGCGGAGGGCTATGTACCAGATGAAGGAACAAGATAAAACCCCAGAAAAACAACTAAATGAAGTGGAAATAGGCAACCTTCCAGAAAAAGAATTCAGAATAATGATAGTGAAGATGATCGAGGACCTAGGAAAAAGAATGGAGGCAAAGATCGAGAACATGCAAGAAATGTTTAACAGAGACCTAGAAGAATTAAAGAACAAACAAACAGATGAACAATACAATAATTGAAACGAAAAATAATGCTTCAGGAATCAATAGCAGAATAACTGAGGCAGAAGAATGGATAAGTGACCTGGAAGACAGAAGGGTGGAATTCACTGCTGCACAACAGAATAAAGAAAAAAGAATGAAAAGAAATGAAGACAGCCTAAAAGACCTCTGGGACAACATTAAACACAACAACATTCGCATTATAGG
>NC_041230.1:1844251-1845043 GCF_002837175.3 Physeter macrocephalus
TAAAGAATGTTACAAGAGACAAGGAAGGACACTACATAATGATAAAGGGATCAATCCAAGAAGAAGATATAACAATTATAAATATATATGCACCCAACATAGGAGCACCTCAATACATAAGGCAACTGCTAACAGCTATAAAAGAGGAAATCGACAGTGACACAATAATAGTGGGGGACTTTAACACCTCAGTTACACCAATGGACAGATCATCCAAACAGAAAATAAAGAAGGAAACACAAGTTTTAAATGACACAATAGACCAGAGAGATTTAATTGATATTTATAAGACATTCCATCCAAAAACAGCAGATTACACTTTCTTCTCAAGTGTGCAGGGAACATTCTCCAGTATAGATCACATTTTGGGTCACAAATCAAGCCTCAGTAAATTTAAGAAAATTGAAATCCTATCAAGCATCTTTTCTGATCACAACGCTATGAGATTAGAAATCAATTACAGGGAAAAAAATGTAAAAAAACACAAACACTTGGAGTCTAAACAATACGTTACTAAATAACCAAGTGATCACTGAAGAAATCAAAGAGGAAATCAAAAAATACCTAGAGACACATGACAATGAAAACACGACGATCCAAAACCTATGGGATGCAGCAAAAGCAGTTTAAGAGGGAAGTTTACAGCAATACAATCCTACCTCGGGAAACAGCAAACATCTCAAATAAACAATCTAACTTTACACCTATAGGAACTAGAGAAAGAAGAACAAACAAAACCCAGTTACTAGAAGGAAAGAAATCATAAAGATCAGAACAGAAATAAATGAAATA
>NC_041230.1:1845622-1847131 GCF_002837175.3 Physeter macrocephalus
TATCAAACATTTAGAGAAGAGCTAACACCCATCCTTCTCAAACTCTTCCAAAAAACTGCAGAGGAAGGAATGCTCCAAAACTCATTCTATGAGGCCACCATTACCCTGATACCCAAACCAGACAAAGATACTACAAAAAAAGAAAATTACAGACCAATATCACTGATGAATATAGATGCAAAAATCCTCAACAAAATACTAGCAAACAGAATCCAGCAACACATTAAAAGGATCATACACCATGATCAAGTGAGATTTATCCCAGGGATGCAAGGATTCTTCAATATACGCAAATCAATCAATGTGATACAGCATATTAACAAAGTGAAGAATAAAAACCATATGATCAGGCTTCCCTGGTGGTGCAGTGGTTAAGAATCTGCCTGCCAATGCAGGGGACACGGGTTTGAGCCCTGGTCTGGGAAGATCCCACATGCCATGGAGCAACTAAGCCCATGTGCCACAACTACCGAGCCCGCGTGCCACAAGTACTGAAGCCCGCACGCCTACAGCCTGTGCTCCACAACGAAAGAAGCCACCACAATGAAGCCTGTGCACCAAAATCATGAGTAGCCCCCACTCGCCGCAACTAGAGAAAGCCCGCGCACAGCAATGAAGACCCAATACAGCCAAAAATAAATACAAATAAAATAAATTTTTTTAAAAAAATGATTATCTCAATAGATGCAGAAAAAGCTTTTGACAAAATTCAACACCCATTTATGATAAAAACTCTCCAGAAAGTGGGCATAGAGGGAACCTACCTCAACATAATAAAGGCCATATATGACAAACTCACAGCAAACATCATTCTCAATGGTGAAAAACTGAAAGCATTTCCTCTAAGATCCACTAATGATGAAATATCTGAAAGAGAAATTAAGGAAACACTCCCATTTACCACTGCAAGAAAAAGATTAAAATACCTAGGAATTAACCTACTTAGGGAGACAAAAGACCTGTATGCAGAAAACTATAAGACATGATGAAAGAAATTAAAGATGATACCAACAGATGGAGAGATATACCATGTTCTTGGATTGGAAAACTCAATACTGTGAAAATGACTATACTACCCAAAGCAATCTACAGATTGAATGCAATCCCTATCGAATTACCAACGGCATTTTTTATGGAACTAGAACCAAAAAATCTTAAAATCTGTACGGAGACACAAAAGACCTCGAATAGCCAAAGCAGTCTTGACAGAAAAATTCGGAGCTGGAGGAATCAGACTCCCTGACTTCACACTATACTACAAAGCTACAGTAATGAAGACAATATGGTACTGGCACAAAAACAGAAACATAGATCAATGGAACAAGACAGAAAGCCCAAAGGTAAACCCACGCACCTATGGTCAACTAATCTATGACAAAGGAGACATGGATATACAATGGAAAAAAGACAGTCTCTTCAATAACTGATGCTGGGAAAACTGGACAGCTACATGTAAAAGAATGAAATTAGAACACTCCCTAACACCATACACAAAAATAAACTCAAAAT
>NC_041230.1:1855044-1855400 GCF_002837175.3 Physeter macrocephalus
CGGAGCTGGAGGAATCAGACTCCCTGACTTCACACTATACTACAAAGCTACAGTAATGAAGACAATATGGTACTGGCACAAAAACAGAAACATAGATCAATGGAACAAGACAGAAAGCCCAAAGGTAAACCCACGCACCTATGGTCAACTAATCTATGACAAAGGAGACATGGATATACAATGGAAAAAAGACAGTCTCTTCAATAACTGATGCTGGGAAAACTGGACAGCTACATGTAAAAGAATGAAATTAGAACACTCCCTAACACCATACACAAAAATAAACTCAAAATGGATTCAAGACCTAAATGTAAGGCCAGACACTATAAAACTCTTAGAGGAAAACATAGGAAGAA
>NC_041230.1:1856012-1872770 GCF_002837175.3 Physeter macrocephalus
GTGCGCCCGGAGCCTGTGCTCCGCAATGGGAGAGGCCACAACAGTGAGAGGCCCGCGTACCACAAAAAAAAAAAAACAAAAAAAAACACACATGCACCCCAATGTTCATTGCAGCACTATTTACAATAGCCAGCTCATGGAAGCAACCTAAATGCCCACTGACAGACGAATGGATAAAGAAGATGTGGTACATATATACAATGGAATATTACTCAGCCATAAAAAGGAACGAAATTGGGTCATTTGTATAGAGTCGTGGATGGATCTAGAGACAGTCATACAAAGTGAAGTAAGTCAGAAAGAGAAAAACAAATATCGTATATTAATGCATATATGTGGAACCTAGAAAAATAGTACAGATGAACCGGTTTTCAGGACAGAAATTGAGACACAGCTGTAGAAAACAAACGTATGGACACCAAGGGGGGAAAGCGGCGGGGGGTGGGGGTGGTGATGTGATGAATTGGGAGATTGGGATTGACATGGATACACTGATGTGTATAAAATGTATGATTAATAAGAACCTGCTGTATAAAAAAATAAATAAAATTAAATTCAAAAAAAAAAAAAAGAAAAAGCGTAAATGCAGCTCACTTCCTACAACTCCTAACTCAAAAGTACATGGGTAGAAAACAGGAAAGTGGGTATGTCTAAAATTTCCCATGAACTTTGTAAATATGTAAGCTCTAAAACATCTCCTGATGTATCATGAAGTGGACAGATCATCTGAGCAAAGTTAGGTTTAAACTGATGCCGGGACTTCCCTGGCAGTCTAGTGGTTAAGACACCGTGCTTCCAATGCAGGGTTGCAGGGGACGTGGCTTTGAGGCCTAGTCAGGGAACTAAGATCGCACATTCCGTGCTGTGCAGTGAGGCCATAAAGTAAATAACTAAATAAAAATTTAAACTCCTGATGCTGCATCCTGAAGGTTTTCATATCTTGGTCAGCAGGCATTTTAGATCAGTCAAGAAAAACAGGTGCTCCCGAGAGGCACAGAAGGGAAAATGCAAAGATGCCCAAGGGCAGACAGCAACATCTAGAGGGAAGTTATCCTCACCCACGGAGATCAGGTTCCTGTAGTTCTCCAACATCACGTCCCTGTATAAGGCCCTCTGGGCAGGGTCCAGGCATTCCCACTCCTCCTCAGTGAATTCTATGGCCACATCCTTGAATGTTAACGGTCCCTGAAATGAAAACACATTTCACCAAGGGGCCCTGAGGAGAGTTCTCATTTTCACACCAAATGACAAGAGAAGGGTAAGGATCAATTCAGTTGAAGTATGTATTCTGACAGATCTATGTAAAGGGATTCAGAGCAAATTGTACATCTCTAAGTTTTATTTCTTATGCTTTTTCATAAAATTATGATATCTTACAATTAATGTGGATTTTTCATATTTGTGGACAATGCATGAAATACATACAAATAAAATTCAATAATTTGTTGTCTATGCAGAAGTATTACACATTATGTTTTAAACACTAAGTGATATTCAATATCTAGATGAGTATGGGTATGAGTTGTGAGTTCAGAAATGACAAAGGCCACGGTGGCTTTAAACAAAAGTCACAATGAGGGGTGTTGTCTCAGGACATATTTTTGCATTTTTTTAATACTCATTTTTATTCATTTGAATATCAGAATTTTTGGCAAGATGAAAAAGTATCAACTCTACTAAGTGGTACTAACATGAAAAAAACAGAACACTTTAAGGGCAATCTCAATAAAATAATTATATTCAAAAATATACATACCATTTTTCTCCATTTAAACATACATAAGCAGGCATTAACAAAAGCCATAAAAAGTTTGTTTTTCCTACTAATAAAACATTGATGCAACATTATAAATTTTTTTAGTATTATGTATAATTTCCACAGATTAAGAAACAAATTATGACAAAAATAAAGTTAACAATTCCTGGAGAATTAAAAGTCATGACAAATAAGAATATGGAAAAAATATATTGTAATTAATCAAGAACACTACACCAAATAATATGATAAGAAAGAAATAAGAAGGAAACACTCAGGACTTCCCTGGTGGTCCAGTGGTTAAGACTCCATGCTTCCACTGCAGGGGGCATGGGTTGGATCCGTGGTTGGGGAACTAAGATCCCACATGCCACGAGGTGTGGCCAAAAAAATTTTTTTTTAATTAAAAAACAAAAGAAGAAGAAGGAAACACTCAGTGCATTCTCTCTGAAGTTACAGTAGAGTGAAGGGGGCTGGCCAGGGCTCCTGCCTTTCAGCACCGTACAGTGTGCCTGTGCAGGGACCACTAGAGGAAGTAACAGGAGGAAAACAGAGAACAAGAAGAACAAGAAACACAGAGAGAGTGTGTCAGAGTTGGAACTGTTAACATTCACAAATATAAGGACATGGAAAGGCAAAAAGTGAATGGGAAAAAAAAAATTCCATCCTAATGACAGCAGGGGTGACTACATTATATCAGACAAAATAAAATAAGTACACAAACACGAGACAAAATACATTATAAAACAGTAAAAGGGTAAAATTACCAAAAGCTAGAACAATTATAAATATGTATACATCTAACATCATTGCTCGCCCTAAAAATGAAGCAAATCTTAACAGAAATAAAGAGAGAAATAGATAGCACAATATTAGTATCAGATTTCAATATCCTGGGTTTACCTACACATGGAAACAAAAAGAAGATCAATAAGGAAACAGAGGACTTGAAAAACACTACAGTACAACTGTACCTAACAGACATGTACAGAACGCTCCACCCAACAACAGCAGCAGAAAACACAGCCTTCTCCAACGTGCGTAAAACATTCTCCAGGACAGACCACATCTCCCACAAAACAAATCTGAACAAATTAGAGAAGACTGAGATCATAAACAGTATCTTCTCTAAACACAAGGAAATAAAATTACAAATAGAAAGCGGAAGCAAAACAGGAAAATCTGCCAAATGTGGAAATTACACAGCTCATTCTTAAAGAAGCAATCACCAAAGAAGAAACTACAAGGAAAATGTAAGAATACTTGAATGAAAACAAAAAGACTACATACGAAAGCTTCTAACAGACAGTGAAAGCTGTACTAAAGGGGAAGTCCACACTGCTAAACGATTACAACAAAAAGGAGAAAGATGCACACTCCACTCTACTGTTCAAGAAACTACTGAATGTCCCAGACAGAGCCATTGGACACCAAGAAAAAATTCAAAGTTATCCAAACTGAAAAAGAAGTAAAATTATCTTATTTTTAGGTGACAAGTTTTATACGTAGATATCAAAAAGATTCCAAGAGAAAACTACTACCCCAAAGAGCAACGTTAGAAAAGTTGCAGCATAAAAAATGAGCACGCAGGGCTTCCCTGGTGGCGCAGTGGTTGCGCGTCCATTTTTTTTTTAAGCAGTAGTTCTGGGTTTTTTTGTTTGTTTTAATATTTGTTGATTTATTTATTTGGCGGCTCTGGGTCTTAGTTAAAGAATGTGAGCTCTTAGTTGCAGCATGCGAACTCTTAGTTGCGGCACGCATGTGGGATCTAGTTCCCTGACCAGGGATCAAACCCGGGCCCCCTGCAATGGGAGAACTGGACCACTAGGGAAGTCCCCAGTTGCATTTCTATACACAATGAACAATGTCAACAGAAAATTAGAGAACGATCATATTTTCCAAAGCATCAATGGGATACAATACAGAGGAAAAAAATGAGCCAAGTAGGTGAAAGACGTGTACACTGAAAACCACTAAAAGTTCTAAGAGAAATCCATGGAGATACAAATAAATAAAAAGACACTTTGCACTCATGGATTGGAAAAGTTAATAGTCTAAAAATCACTATATTACCAAGAGAGTTCTATAGATTCAATGGAATCCAAATCAAAATTTCAATAGCAACTTTTGGAGTAATAGAAAAAAGAATGCTAAAATTCATAGGCAATCACAAGGGACCCCAAATAGCCAAAATACTCTTGAAAAAGAAGATAGAGGCCATCATTTTTAGATTTCGAAACATATTACAAAGTAATCAAGATGACGTGGTACTGGCATAAACACAGATACATAAACCAGTGGAGCAGATTAGAAAACTAAGAAATAATCCTTGGTAAATACAAAAAATGTATTGGCAAGGATGCCAAGACTGCACAAAGGGGAAAAGACAGTCTCAATAAGGAATGGTACTGAGGGGCTTCCGTGGTGGCGCAGTGGTTGGGAGTCCGCCTGCAGATGCGGGGGACACGGATTTGTGCCCCGGTCCGGGAAGATCCCACATGCCGCAGAGTGGCTGCGCCCGTGAGCCATGGTCACTGAGCCTGCGCGCCCGGAGCCTGTGCTCTGTAGCGGGAGAGGCCATAACAGTGAGAGGCCCGTGTACCGTAAAAAAAAAAAAAAGAAAAGAAAAAAAAAGAAATAGTACTTAGAAAATAGATATCTACTAGCAAAAGAATGAACCTGGTGGGGGTGGACTTCCCTCGTGGTCCAGTGGTTAAGAATCAGTCTTGCAATGCAGGGGACGCCAGTTCAATCCTGATCGGAGCACTAAGATCCCACATGCTGCAGGGTAACTAAGCCCAAGTGCCACAACTACAGAGCCTACACTCCACAACTAGAGAGAAGCCAGTGCTACAATTAGAGAGAAGCATGTGCACCGCAACGAAGAGGCTGCTTGGCGCAACTAAGACCCGACACAGCCAAAAATATAAATAAATAAATAAATAAACATTTTTTAAAATAACTAAAAAAAAAGGGACTTCCCCAGTGGCGCAGTGGTTAAAAACACGCCTGCCAATGCAGGGGACATGGGTTCGCGCCCTGGTCCAGGAAAATCCTACATGCTGCGGAGCAACTAAGCCCGTGCGCCACAACTACTGAGCCTGCGCTCTACAGCCCACGAGCCACAACTACTGAGCCCAGGTGCCACAACTACTGAAACTGGTGTGCCTACAGCCGTGCTCCGCAACAAGAGAAGCCACCACAATGAGACACCCACGCACTGCAATGAAGAGTAGCCCCCTCACACCACTGTAAAACAATTATACTCCAATAAAGATGTTAAAAAAAAAAAAAAAAGAGTAGCCCCCACTCACCAAAACTAGAGAAAGCCTGCACACAGCAACAAAGACCCAATGCAGCCAAAAATAAATAAATAAATTTATATTAAAAAACAAAGAATGAAGTTGGGGACTTCCCTGGTGGTCCAGTGGTTAAGACTCTGTGCTCCCAATGCAGGGGGCCAGGTTTGATCCCTGGGCAGGGAACTAGATGCTACATGCATGCCACAACTAACAGTCTGCATGCCGCAACTAAAAGATCCCACACGCAGCAACGAAGATTCTGTATGCTGGAATAAAGATACCACATGCCACAGCTAAGACCCAGCACTACCAAATAAATGAATAAACAAATATTTTTTAAAATATTTTTTTAAATAAATTAATTTAAAAAGAGTGAAGCTGGAACCATACCTACATCAAAGATAAAAACTTCTGTGTGTAAAAGGATATAATCAACAGGTAAAGAGACAACTTCTGAGGAATGGAAGTGATGAAAGCGACTTAAAGAATTTCCAACTGTCAGAAATATAGGTTGATTTCACAGTTTAAATTCAATGAAGCAATGAAACACCCATTATCACTGAAGTTTGCTTCTGAATTTCCATTCCATTACATTCTCAATCATTAGGATTAGAACAAAGTGACTCAGTCATTTAGCTTCAATTGCCTTGGAAAAAGTCAGAAAGAATTTCCGCTTACTGGTCTATTTTCCAGATTTCACCCCACTATTGTGCATATTAATACCTGACTTCCATATGCAGCTTCTTTATCCTGATTTACAGAGAGCAGACAGTGCATCCTGATGGGCCCCTAAGCAATCCCTGCCGCCCAATAGCACTGACACCACGTCTGAATCTGTGGGTGTGAAGCCCTGCCCAGGACTACACCCAGTGGAGCCTCTTCACAAGTTCCAGGTCACTGGGTCATGGGGAGACGGGATCTAAGTGGACATGACAGGCCCTGAGAGAAGGACCTGGGTGGGTGTGAATGTACAGGTGTCAGGCAGGATACTTCAGAGTCAGAGATTAGCGAGTCCAAAGAAGGGCATTTCAGGAAGGACAGACAGAAGAAACAACTGAGAATATGACTTTACCTGAGAAAGAGCCATTCCTGACTCCTTTTCTTTCCTCTCCCTCCTCTTTCGGGCTTCTTCCTCAGGAAACGTGAGTCTCTAGAGGTCGATCTTGAAAGTGGAAAAGATGCTGATTAATGCGTAGGATCAACACACCCCCTTCCTGAGTCACAACCACACACACACAGGGAAGCCCTCAGCATGTGGAACAGACGGTCCTCTGCTGCCCACTGTCCCAGGAGGGGCTCAGGACAGTAAACTCCCACACAGAGTCTAACAGGTGAGTTTTCCACCCTTTCTTCAGATCTCGCTCCCCTCCTGGTGAGGCCCTCACGTACACAGTAGCAGCGGGCACCTCAGCTGGACCCGATGATCTCCTTGAGGTCACAGACCAGCCTCAGCTGGACCCGACGATCCCCTTCGGGTCACAGACCAGCCCTGATCCATCCCCACGCAGAGCAGAGTCCCCTCACCCTCAGCCCAGATCTCAGCCCTCAGGAACGGGGGGACTCAGAGTCCTGATGTTCAATGACGGATCCAGATTGGAATCACTTCGGGCACGTTCAATACTACTGAGGCGGCACACCACACTGATGATATGAAGGGAAATCTCTAGTCAGGGGGTAGAAAACACGCATATGCAAAATGCCTCATCAATCTAATGTGAAGTCTGGATTGAGCACCACTGACGGGAAGCAAGCCCAGCACAGCCCCCACTTTCTTTTTCTTTCCCAGATTTATAGATATATAACCCATGAA
The DNA here is from genome assembly GCF_002837175.3 of Physeter macrocephalus. Taxonomy (NCBI): domain Eukaryota; kingdom Metazoa; phylum Chordata; class Mammalia; order Artiodactyla; family Physeteridae; genus Physeter; species Physeter macrocephalus. Next base: position 1,862,881 of record NC_041230.1, read on the forward strand.
TAAAAATTCTGTACATATGAGGAATACACTGTGACTGCATCCAGTTTCCCCCCTTCTATCTGCACTACTATGTGCTTCCATTTCATTCTGTTTGGGTCTCCCTATTTCTTTCTCTTTCTCTTCCCCTCTCTTCTCCTGATATTTCTGCCCTCCTCTCTATTTCTTTTCTCACACCTGTCCTGCCCCACTCTGCAACTTATTCCCCCTCCTGATGTTCTCTCTCTCCACCCTTCCTGATTGTACTAAATCTCTATGTATTTCTGCCTCTTTCTTCCCTTATCTCTGCTCCCTCTCTGCCCTCCGGGTTACACCCCTTCTGTCCCTGTTACTCTCCCTTCCTCCCCACTCTCGGGCACTCCAGGAGGCTGTGCTTCCTTCCTGCTCTCTCTCTTCTTCTGCTCTTATCATCCCTTGTCCTCATACTCTCCCAGCACCATAATGCTATGAAGGCCATGGTTCCACATTTTATCCTCTCTCCGACGCTCTGTGTGAAGGGCCTCACCACTGTTAGCCGCCCGCTACCGGTGATCCAGAGCCCCTCTCTCTATGTTGAGCAACATCCAGAGCACCTCTCTCTATGCTGCTCTATGTCAAACTCTGGACATCCAGCTTTTTATATACTTCTCTATTTCATTCACTTGCTCCTTTCAAGGCATAATCGCTTTCATTTTACAGTCTATTTACAAGTCGCTCAGCCATCCTCTATGTTCCTATCGATGCTCCCTCATTCTTTTGCCTCAGTTGTTCTATTTCTCTCTCAGTCTCTCTGTCTTTGCTTCTCCTGATCGCCTCGCCAACGTATTTACAGGGATGGAGACTGAATAAGATGCCCGCCAACCGCAAGAGACCATTTTCTATCGGGTGGAATTTGGGATGGAAGAACCATGGGTGTCACGCGGCTGGCCCAGGTCACCTCCCCCTTCGCGGGGTAAGGGGAAGGGCTGACTACAAAGGGGAGGCCTGCGAAGCAGAAGGACCGGCCTGAGGAGACGCGAGGACAGAGGCGCTGGAAGGGAGGGAGGGGGTCTCCGGAGAGGGGCGGGCTCTCCAGAATCCCAGGACCAGAGAGAGACCTCTGCGGGGCGACCTGCCTGCCCTCCTGGGGCCGAGAGGGCGAGGCTGGGAGTGGGGGTGGGGGTGCGGCGTGCATCCACCTCGCGGAAGAGGACGTTACATGGAGGGGCGAGGGGGAGGACGGAGGTACTAAAGGGTTTTAAACAGGAAAATGTCGCGAATGAAGGTGTCTACCTGGACCGAAGGCGGAAAAGCCAAGAGAACCGACCAGCTTCAGAACGAATTCAAACCCAAAGCAAAACATACCCGACCTGTATCGGCGACGTCTGGATTTACTTCGGGCGGAGGGCCGGGTGATGGGATTTTAGGTCCGAAGTGACTCCGAGACCCTGAGGATGGAGTAAGGGGGGGGTACCGGGTAGCAAAGATTTACACTAGAAAAGAGAAATTTACGCTCCGCAGAGCGATCGTCGTTCCGAGAGCTAAACTTCCGGTTCCGTAAGAAATTGCGCACGCGCAGATTTAGAAGCGGAACTTCCGGGAGCGCGGCCTGGGCGGAGCGCTACCGGTGAGAGGCGACTGGAGGAGGGCCCTAACCCGCTCAGTCGGCCTCTGGAGGCGGGGCGGGTAACGGTACTCTCATGTACCATGAAAACGCTCGTCTTCTTCTTCTTATCTGGAACAGGTTTAAGATAAAAGCTTTCAGTTGTGTCTGAAACTAAGATGTTTCCTCCTGACAAGTTGAAAACGGTTTCAGTAAAAAGCGTGAGAGCAGGTTTCTCTCACGTCCCGCTCCTGCGGCTCAAGCAATTCAGTGGTTGGGAACGTGGGTCTCCAAGGGGTAGCTGTGGGGCGCTAGTTCCATCCCGGAACGTTTCCTGCAATTATAATTAATTTAGGCAGTTCAAGGAAAGAAGAGCTGGACTTGGCTCTATATTACAAACTAGAATGGAAGATACAAAACTGTCCTTGTGTAGAATGGCCCATTCATGGTGACACCCTACCGAACAGTTTTTCCTTTCTGTTTCTCATTCAGCCAGGTGGCCGAATGAGGCTGAATGACAACACGTGTCGGTTCCAGAGGCTCAGGGGCAAATCCCGGAGACTTGAGACGGGAGCACTAAGCCGTGTGATAATTTCCGTCACTAACCATTGCTTTAAAAAGAGCAATACACTGTAAAAATTTGTTGTAAATTGCGTTGTTCATTTTTTTTTCTTTTTTCCCCAAAGTGTTTTATTTGCCTCTTAAAACTTCCCCCCCAGTTTTATTGAGATGTACTTGACATACATCACTGTATGAATTTAAGGTGTACACCATAATGTTCTGACTTTCATATGTTGAAATAGTTATCAATAAGTTTAGTAAGCATCCGTCATCCCATATAGGTATCATAAAAAGAAAGCAAAAAAAACGGAAAAAATATTTTTCTTTTTATGGGAATGTCTACTGGAAAAAATGCACGGGCTTCTCTGGTGGCGCAGTGGTTGAGAGTCCGCCTGCTGATGCAGGGAACACGGGTTCGTGCCCCGGTCCTGGAAGATCCCACATGCCGCGGAGCGGCTGGGCCCGTGAGCCATGGCCGCTGAGCCTGCGCGTCACGGGTTCGTGCCCCGGTCCTGGAAGATCCCACATGCCGCGGAGCGGCTGGGCCCGTGAGCCATGGCCGCTGGGCCTGCGCGTCCGGAGCCTGTGCTCCGCAACGGGAGAGGTCACAACAGTGACAGACCCGCGTACCGAAAAAAAAAAAAAGGCACAACGCGAGACGTGTGAGTTGTTTTATTTGGGGCAAAATGTGGACTATACCCCAGGAGACAGTCTCAGATAGCTCTGAGGAACTGGTCTGAAGAGGTAGGGGGAAAAAGTCACTATAACTGTTATTTTGGTGAAGGGCGATACATGCAATCAAGCACACATTTTTGCAGAATGTTGCTACCAGTCCTGTGGAGGTTACTGCTAGTCATGAGGAGGAGATGTCTCCATTAATGATTTAGTGCTTATCTAGATACGAGGAGATTCAAGAATTTGGGCTCATAAAATCTTCTCCTGAAATTATCTAAATATCCCAAGGCCTGTTCTGACCGTTTTTACAGCGCACAGAGTGCTTCATTCCTAATCTCCACCCTAAAATATTTTTAGGGTGTCTTGAAGGTCACCCACTGCACCAGCTATTGATTTAAGCCTTGTAGAGTCAGATGGCAAGTTCCAAGTTTAGTCTGCAGCGCCCCCTCATGGCCATAAGTTCAAACCTGTTCGGGAGGCATTTCATGACCATTTCATAGCATGGTGCTAGGAATGCTCATTCCTAGGTCGGGGAAGGATTTTACTGATAGGCCACTGACTGCACTATTACAGGACTAGGCCTTATTAACAGTAGCAAAACGTCTCTGGACCACCTGTCTTACTATTCTGTTATGGTACAAGGGGGAAAAAATCCCTTTTGTTGCTTCTTCCCATGTCTAGAGTTACACTGTTACAGTCGATCTCATAAAAACTATGTATCTGGTCAAGTCCTTCAGGTCACCTACTCATCATTATTTTTATCAGAGGATCAGTCACACATTTAGTAATACAAGAAACAATCGCCTTCTGAAACAGGCAAAATAGAAGTAATATAGCAAGTAGCATTGATAGAGTTATAAGTAAATATTTAAGCCAAGAGCTTCCTATGCCAAACCAGATTTTGAAGAAGTCAAGACTAGGGAATGGGTCACTTTAAGGCTGAAATCTGACTTTTCACATTATTAAATGTGTTCATTTAATATGTTCATTAAATGTGTTATATCAGAGGATTCATCAGGTATGAAAACACAGCATGCAGTTTGAATTATGGCACAGATGCTCCCCTGAGATGCCCTAAGGATGTCAACGGCCATGCAGTTTTGTAGCACAGCTTTACTCATCATGGAGACCTCAGAATTCAGTAGGCTAATAGCCTGATTAATATCATTTAAAGCCTATTGAGTGAATTTTGTTAAGGCTCCAGTGTGGGCAATTATACTCTCCAATCCTACTTAATGTGCAAAAGTCGCTGGTAAATGATCAGAACAGTGGAATGCAGATTTCTTGACCCATCAGGATCATACCTATGGTAAACTGGTATGGCCATCTCCAAACTGGTATGTACATGACCTTGAGTCCAAGGGAATTTACAATACTATATTAGTTGGAATACTTATATTAGTTACAGGCATACAGCATAGTGACACAGTATTTTAATATGTTATACTTCCTTAGAAGTTCTATCAAAATAATGGCTATGAATCCCTGTGCTACACAATATGTTGCTTAAGATATCGCTTATCTATTTTTATTTATTTATTTATTTTTGGCTGCGTTGGGTCTTCATTGCTGCGCGCGTGCTTTCTCTAGTTGCGGCGAGCGGGGGCTGCTCTTTGTTGTGGTGCGCAGGCTTCTTATTACAGTGGCTTCTCTTGTTGCAGAGCACGGGCTCTAGGCGAGCGGGCTTCAGTAGTTGCAGCACGCAGGCTCAGTAGTTTTGGCACACAGGCTTAGTTGCTCCGCGGCATGTGGGATCTTCCCGGACCAGGGCTTGATCCCGTGGCTTGATCCCGTGGCTTGATCCCGTGTCCTCTGCATTGGCAGGCGGATTCTTAACCACTGCGCCACCAGGGAAGTCCCTGCTTATCTATTTTATACCTAGTAGTTTGGATCTCTTAATATCATATTGCTATCTTGCACCTCCTCCCTTCCTTCTCCCCACTGATAACCTACATTTTTTTTTATCTGTGAGTCTATTTCTCTGTTGCCATATATACTTCTTGGATTTATTTTCTAGATTCCACACACAAGTGATAGCATATAGTATTTGTCTTTGTCTGACGTATGTCACTAAGCATATTGCATGGAATATTATACTCTCAGGATAAACAACAAAGACAGCTGACAAATCTGTTTCTAACATCTTTTCCGTTTACCTTTCTCTGTTTCTGAGGTGGAAATATGAAATTCAAAAATTCTCATTTCTTGTTAAAATTAGCTAATATTCGGAAAAATGTAAAATTATTGTTTTCATGAAAATGGGACAAAATCTAAAAATTAAAAGGGTTTTGCCTCTCAATCTTCACCCTTCTTAGTCATAAGAAGCCATGTTGCTATAAGGAAAGTGAAGAGGGAATTTTCTGGTGGTCCAGCAGTTAGGACTCGGAGCTTCCACTGCAAGGGCCTGGGTTTGATCCCTGGTGGGCGAACTAAGATCATGGAAGCCACGCAGCATGGCCAGAAAAAAAAAAAATGAAGAATAAGTGGTCATGGAGGTAGAAGGAGGAGAGGACCCATCACATCCCACACAGCATCCTCTGGACTTCCCGTTACATGAGAATGATAAACTTCCTACTTCTTTCAGTTACTAATTTCCAGGTGGTTTGTCGCAAGTAAAAACTATCCTACCTGACAAATAGGATTTTTACTTTGTGACGGGTATAGAATGGAGCCTTTCAGAAAGAATCTTGAATTTAAAATTCTGTGGCTTAAAAAAAACTTCCTAGGGACTTATAATACTACGTGATCCCAATGCAGGGGGCCAGAGTTCAATCCCTGGTCAGGGAAATAGATCCCGCCTGCCGCAACAAAGAACCAGAACCTCTCATTTGTAATACTGGCCCATGAAATAAAACTGCAAGCATACTTTAGAGATATTGTGTGTTCAGTTCCAGACAAGTGCAATGAAGTGGTTACTGTAATAAAGTGGGTCACAGTACATATTGAAGTTATATTTACACTATACTGTAGACTGTAACGGGAACTCTGCTCAATACTCTGTAATAACCTAAATAGGAAATTAATTTGAAAAAGAATAGATACATGTATATGTATAATGGAGTCACTCTGCTGTACACCTGAACTAACACATGTTAATCAACTATACTCCAATATACAAGAAAATTTTTTTAAAAAATACTTTGGGGCTTCCCTGGTGGTCCAGTGGTTAAGGCTCTGTGCTCCCAATGCAGGGGGCCAGGGTTCGATCCCTGGTCAGGGAACTAGATCCCACATGCATGCCGCAACTAAGGACCCTGACTGCCACAACTAAGACCCAGTGCAACCAAATAAATAAATTTAATTAATTCATTTAAAAAACTTTATCATTGCTCTTGTCAAGGGGGTGGCTAAGTGGATGCAGAGACACAGATCTTTGTGAAGACCCTGACTGCATCTTAGCTGACTAGCAGCATCTGATTTTTATGGGCAAAGAGCTGGCGGATGGTCGTACTGTCTCAGACCAAAATATCCAGAGTCCACCCTGCACTTGGTGCTTTGCCTGAAGGGTGGCTTCATGGAGCCTTCCCTCAGCAGCTCGCCCAGAAATACAACTGGGACAAGAGGACCTGCCCCAAGTGTTATTCTTCCCTGCACCCCTACGCTTTCTTTGCCACATGAAGAACTGTGGCCACACCAACAACCTGGGCCCCAAGAAAAACATCAAATAAGGCCCATTCACAGTCTACTATTTGCTAGCAGGACGGTCTCCTGTCAAGCAGAAATTTCCCTTTTGGTGACTGAAGCAGCAAACAAACAAAACAACTTACTGCTGAAAAATGCTGACAGTCATCAGAGCATCCAGTGAGTCACAGCAGTAACATCAAAATCACTGACTGGGTTTCCCTGGTGGCGCAGTGGTTGAGAGTCCGCCTGCCGATGCAGGGGACGCGGGTTCGTGCCCCGGTCCATAAAGATCCCACGTGCCGCGGAGCGGCTGGGCCCGTGAGCCATGGCCGCTGAGCCTGCGCGTCCGGAGCCTGTGCTCCAGCAACAAGAGAGGCCACGACAGTGAGAGGTCTGCGTACCGCAAAAAAAAAAAAAAAAAAAAAATCACTGATGAACGATCACCGTAACAAATAAAATAATGTTAAAACTTCGAAATATCGTGAAAATCATCAACACTTGACACAGAGACACCGAGTGACCAAATACTCTTGGAAAAAGAGCACAAAGATTGGTCCAGGCACGGTTGCTACAAGCCTTCAATTTCCAAAATGCAGCATCTGTGAAGCCAATAAAGTAAAGTGCAATAAAAAGAGGTATGCTTGGGACTTCCCTGGCGGTCCAGTGTTAAGACTCTGAGCTTCCACTGCAGGGGGTGAAGGTTCGATCCCTGGTTGGGAAACTAGGATCCTACATGCCACACAGCGCAACCAAAAAAATAAATAAATAAAAAGAAAGAAAGAAAGAAAAAAAAGAGGTATGCTTGTATAAAAATAAGTTACCATAACAACAATTATATATGATATAACCCATTTAAAATGGCAAGAGATACTCATAAAATTAACTACGGATACTGAGCAGTTAAAGAATCGAAAACAATTTGCCTTAAGAGATTATTTTTGCAGTCAGACAACATGGCTTCACATCCTGACTCAGGCACTTGCTGAGGTGGAGTTGAATGAGTCTTTAAATCAGTATTTGTCCTATGTTCCTTCATTTCCGAAATGAGAATAAACATTAGTATCTTTTTCAGCGATGAAAATTCAATGAGTTATTATGCTTAAAGCATTAATAATAATGATTCTTACTCGAAGTCTGGTAAGAAAGACAAAAAAGATTGAAATTAAGGGAATTCCCTGGAGGTCCAGTAGTTAGGACACTGTGCTTTCACTGCTATGAGGTTGGACCCCTGGTCCTGGAACTAAGATCCCACAAGCCACGTGGTGGAGCCAAAAAAAAAAAAAAAAGCGAAATTAGGATCACTTTAAAAAAATAAATTTATATTAATTTATTTATTTTTGGCTGCATTGGGTCTTCGTTGCTGCGCACGGGCTTTCTCTAGTTGCGGAGAGTGGGGGCTACTCTTTGTTGCGCTGTGCGGGCTTCTCATTGCAGTGGCTTCTCTTGTTGCGGAGCATGGGCTCTAGGCGTGTGGGCTTCAGATGTTGTGGCGCATGGGCTTAGTTGCTCCGTGGCATGTGGGATCTTAGTTCCTGGACCGGGGCTCAAACCAGTGTCCCCTGCATTGGCAGGCGGATTCTTAACCACTACGCCACAAGGGAAGTCCCAAGATCACTTATCAAAGAAAAATATATTATTTTTGGTTGAGAACAAATTCTAACTGGAGAATATAGGGTGTCAGTTCTTAAGTTGGAAGTAGCACAAATCTTATTTTCTCTGCAAGATATTTTGGCTCTGAATGTCACTACATCACTGGAAAATGGCAGGATAGCTTCCAGGCATTTTGCAATGGAGAGTCTCTCCTTGTCACAAACTATAGTTGGAATCTTGGGGTCTTTCTTTTTTAAATAAATAAATTTATTTATTTATTTTTGGCTGTGGTGGGTTTTCGTTGCTATGTGCAGGCTTTCTCTAGTTGCAGCAAGTGGGGGCTGCTCTTCGTTGTGGTGTGCAGGCTTTAGTAGTTGTGGCTTGTGGACTCCAAAGCGCAGGCTCAGTAGTTGTGGTGCCCAGGCTTAGTTGCTCCACGGAACATGGGATCTTCCCGGACCAGGCCTCCAACCTGTGTCCCCTGCATTGGCAGGCGGATTTTTTTTTTAACGTCTTTATTGGAGTATAATTGCTTTACAATGGTTTGTTAGTTTCTGCTTTATAACAAAGTGAATCAGTTATACATATACATATGTTCCCATATCTCTTCCCTCTTGCGTCTCCCTTCCTTCATTTCCGAAATGAGAATAAACATTAGTATCTTTTTCAGCGATGAAAATTCAATGAGTTATTATGCTTAAAGCATTAATAATAATGATTCTTACTCGAAGTCTGGTAAGAAAGACAAAAAAGATTGAAATTAAGGGAATTCCCTGGAGGTCCAGTAGTTAGGACACTGTGCTTTCACTGCTATGAGGTTGGACCCCTGGTCCTGGAACTAAGATCCCACAAGCCACGTGGTGGAGCCAAAAAAAAAAAAAAAAGCGAAATTAGGATCACTTTAAAAAAATAAATTTATATTAATTTATTTATTTTTGGCTGCATTGGGTCTTCGTTGCTGCGCACGGGCTTTCTCTAGTTGCGGAGAGTGGGGGCTACTCTTTGTTGCGCTGTGCGGGCTTCTCATTGCAGTGGCTTCTCTTGTTGCGGAGCATGGGCTCTAGGCGTGTGGGCTTCAGATGTTGTGGCGCATGGGCTTAGTTGCTCCGTGGCATGTGGGATCTTAGTTCCTGGACCGGGGCTCAAACCAGTGTCCCCTGCATTGGCAGGCGGATTCTTAACCACTACGCCACAAGGGAAGTCCCAAGATCACTTATCAAAGAAAAATATATTATTTTTGGTTGAGAACAAATTCTAACTGGAGAATATAGGGTGTCAGTTCTTAAGTTGGAAGTAGCACAAATCTTATTTTCTCTGCAAGATATTTTGGCTCTGAATGTCACTACATCACTGGAAAATGGCAGGATAGCTTCCAGGCATTTTGCAATGGAGAGTCTCTCCTTGTCACAAACTATAGTTGGAATCTTGGGGTCTTTCTTTTTTAAATAAATAAATTTATTTATTTATTTTTGGCTGTGGTGGGTTTTCGTTGCTATGTGCAGGCTTTCTCTAGTTGCAGCAAGTGGGGGCTGCTCTTCGTTGTGGTGTGCAGGCTTTAGTAGTTGTGGCTTGTGGACTCCAAAGCGCAGGCTCAGTAGTTGTGGTGCCCAGGCTTAGTTGCTCCACGGAACATGGGATCTTCCCGGACCAGGCCTCCAACCTGTGTCCCCTGCATTGGCAGGCGGATTTTTTTTTTAACGTCTTTATTGGAGTATAATTGCTTTACAATGGTTTGTTAGTTTCTGCTTTATAACAAAGTGAATCAGTTATACATATACATATGTTCCCATATCTCTTCCCTCTTGCGTCTCCCTCCCTCCCACCCTCCCTATCCCACCCCTCTAGGTGGTCACAAAGCACCGAGCTGATCTCCCTGTGCCAT
>NC_041230.1:1874331-1874506 GCF_002837175.3 Physeter macrocephalus
CGTTTCTAAGAATGTGTCCATTTCTTCCAGGTTGTCCATTTTATTGGCATAGAGTTGCTTGTAGTAATCTCTCATGATCTTTTGTATTCCTGCAGTGTCAGTTGTTACTTCTCCTTTCTCATTTTTAATTCTATTGATTTGAGTCTTCTCCCTTTTTTTTCTTGATGAGTCTGGC
>NC_041230.1:1874848-1875573 GCF_002837175.3 Physeter macrocephalus
TCACTTTAAATATGTCCTGCCACTCCTTTCTGGCTTGCAGAGTTTCTGCTGAAAGATCAGCTGTTAACCTTATGGGGATTCCTTTGTGTGTTATTTGTTTTTCCATTGCTGCTTTTTTTTGTGTGGTACGTGGGCCTCTCACTGTTTTGGCCTCTCCCTTTGCAGAGCACAGGCTCCGGATGCACAGGCTCAGTGGCCATGGCTCACGGGCTTGGTATCTAGTCTCATAGCACTGTGGCTGGAAAAGATACATCATACGATTTCAATTTTCTTAAATTTACCAAGGCTTGATTTGTGACCCAAGATATGATCTATCCTGGAGAATGTTCCATGAGCACTTGAGAAAAATGTGTATTCTGTTGTTTTTGGATGGAATGTCCTATAAATATCAATTAAGTCCATCTTGTTTAATGTATCATTTAAAGCTTGTGTTTCCTTATTTATTTTCATTTTGGATGATCTGTCCATTGGTGAAAGTGGGGTGTTAAAGTCCCCTACTATGATTGTGTTACGGTCACTTTTCCGTTTTATGGCTGTTAGCATTTGCCTTATGTATTGAGGTGCTCCTATGTTGGGTGCATAAATATTTACAATTGTTATATCTTCTTCATGGATCGAACCCTTGATCATTATATAGTGTCCTTCTTTGTCTCTTGTTATAGTTTTTACTTTAAAGTCTATTTTGTCTGATATGAGAATTGCTACTCCAGCTTTCTTCTGACTTC
>NC_041230.1:1876643-2003978 GCF_002837175.3 Physeter macrocephalus
TGTGGCCTTATTATGATTTTAGGCAGCCTCTCTGCTAATAGGTGGGGTTGTGTTCCTGTCTTGCTAGTTGTTTGACATAGGGTGTCCAGCACTGTAGCTTGCTGGTTGTTGAGTGAAGCTGGGTCTTGGTGTTGAGATGGAGATCTCTGGGAGATTTTCGCCTTTGGTATTACGTGGAGCTGGGAGGTCTCTTGTGGACCAGTGTCCTGAAGTTGGCTCTCACCTCAGAGGCACAGCACTGACTCCTGGCTGGAGCACCAAGAGCCTTTCATCCACACGGCTCAGAATAAAAGGGAGAAAAAGAAGAAAGAAAGAAAGATAGAAAGAAAGAAAGAAAGAAAGAAAGGAAGGAAGGAAGGGGATAAAATAAAATAGTTATTAAAATAAAAAACAATTATTAAGAAAAGAAATTTTTTTAAGTAAAAAAAAAAGAAGCATACACATACACACTCACAAAAAGAGGAAAAGGGGAAAAAATAATAAATCTTGCTCTCAAAGTCCACCTCCTCAATTTGGGATGATTCGTTGTTTATTCAGGTATTCCACAGATGCAGGGTACATCAAGTTGATTGTGGAGCTTTAATCCGCTGCTCCTGAGGCTGCTGGGAGAAATTTCCCTTTCTCTTCTTTGTTCGCACAGCTCCCGGACTCAGCTTTGGAATTGGCCCTGCCTCTGTGTGTAGGTCGCCTGAGGGCGTCTGTTCTTTGCTCAGACAGGACGGGGTTAAAGGAGCAGCTGATTCGGGGGCTCTGGCTCACTCAGGCCAGGGGGGAGGGAGGGGTATGGAGTGCGGGGTGAGCCTGCAGCAGCAGAGGCCAGCATGATGTTGCACCAGCTGGAGGTGTGCCGTGCATTCTCCCGGGGAAGTTGTCCCTGGATCACGGGACCCTGGCAGTGGCGGGCTGCACAGGCTCCCGGGAGGGGAGGTGTGGATAGTGACCTGTGCTTGCACACGGGCTTCTTGGTGGTGGCAGCACCAGCCTTAGCATCTCATGCCCGTCTCTGGGGTCCGCGCTGATAGCCGCGGCTCGCGCCCGTTTCTGGAGCTCCTTTAAGCAGCGCGCTTAATCCCCTCTCCTCGTGCACCAGGAAACAAAGAGGGGAAAAAAAGTCTCTTGTCTCTTCGGCAGGTCCAGACTTTTTCCCGGACTCCCTCCCGGCCAGCCATGGTGCACTGACCCCTTCCGGCTGTGTTCATGCCGCCAACCCCAGTCCTCTCCCTGGGATCCGACCGAAGCCCAAGCCTCAGCTCCCAGCCCCGCCCGCCCCGGCGGGTCAGCAGACGACTCTCTCGGGCTGGTGAGTGCTGGTCGGCACCGATCCTCTGTGCGGGAATCTCTCCGCTTTGCCCTCCGCACACTGTGGCTGCGCTCTCCTCCACGGCTCTGAAGCTCCCCCCTCCGCCACCCGCAGTCTTTGCCCACGAAGGGCCTTCTAGTGCGTGGAAACATTTCCTCATTCACAGCTCCCTCCCACTGGTGCAGGTCCCGTCCCTTTTGTTTTGTCTCTGTTTTTTCTTTTCTCTTTTGCCCTACCCAGGTACGTGGGAAGTTTCTTGCCTTTTGGGAGGTCTGAGATCTTCTGCCAGTGTTCAGTGGGTGTTCTGTAGTTGTTCCACATGTAGATGTATTTCTGATGTATCTGTGGGGCGGAGAGTGATCTCCGTGTCCTACTCTTCCGCCATCTTCCCCCTCTCCCTGCAGGCGGATTCTTAGCCACTGTGCCACCAGGGAAGTCCTTGAGGTCTTTCTATCTCATTCATTCTTAAAATTTCATTCAGTTCATTGCATGCTGGTTCAACTCCACACACTTGATTTTGAAGCACTTGACCATAGCCAACTCCCAAATTAAAAGACTTCAGTTCACCATTTGCCATTCCAGTACTTTCACTGAAGTGAACCCCTAAAGGAACACTCTTTCATCATGTTTATAGTGCACCTAACTTTATACATGTGGATTGTCATGTCACAAAATTCCCCAAACAACCCACTGATTTATCTCTTAAATGAGAAAGTGTGAAATGTAAAGTGTGGGAAAAAAATAATGCTAAGGAAAAATTGTATTAAAATATTTTATTATAGTAGAAAATCAACAATGTAACTTATAGCTTAATACCATACTTAGAAATAGAAATTTTAATACTCTTGGGACTTCACTGGTCCAGGAAGATCCCACATGCCGTGGAGCAACTAAGCCCCTGAGCCAGAACTACTGAGCCCGCGTGCTGCAACTACTGAAGCCCGTGCGCCTAGAGCCCATGCTCCACAACGAGAGAAGCCACCGCAATGAGAAGTCCGTGCACTGCAACAAAGAGTAGCCCCCGCTCGCCGCAACTAGAGAAAGCCCACGCACAGCAACGAAGACCCAACACAGCCAAAAAAAAAAAAAAAAAAAAGGCCCAAGGGCTTCCTCCTTCGATACCAATTGGGAATTCAAAGCATAAATAGGTATCCACCTATAAGTACCACTCAGTAATCACCTTAAGGCACCAAGCCAGTCAGCATTATCTGTTTCCTCAAATCATTTTTTGAACACCTTGGAATTCTCCCATCTCCCTGGAAAGCTGACAAACATTCTCCTAACATTTCAATGTTAAAATCAGTCTCAATGACCAAACCAATCTTTGGGTGAAGTTCCATCCTAATCCAGTGAATGACCATAACTGCAATTTAGCAACAACAAAAAGTGCTCTGGAGGTGAATATATGAAATTTCTACTTTATCTATCAAACAGAATCTTCCTATTGTATACTGTTCGTTTTTTAAAGTCTTGAATATCGATATTTTCAAATTATTGCACTGAGTGCTTCAAGGACAAAACTGAAATTGCATGATTTTGAAATTTTCTAATATTTTTCGTATGCTTACTATATTCCTAGTTTCCCCTCTTGGAAATCAGGTTGGGTGCATGCTGTGACATTTACTTAGGAACAAAGGAGGACATTAAGAAATACATTCATATACTGCATATTCAGGAATGGGGAGCAGGTTGTAGGGAGTGCCAACAAAAAAAAATTCCGAAGGTGGAGTCACTTGCCCCTGAGAGGACAAACCCAGACTTAATTGCAGCTTCATCCCTCCCAGAAAAGTGACCTTAAACCAATCACTCTAGAATTTCCTAAACAACACTAGTGAGGTAATAGGAAAAGATTTTGCCCTCCTTTCCCCCAAAAAGGTAACCTTGCCTGACACTATCTTTTAAATTATTTATTTATTTATTTATTTATTTGGCTGTGCCTGGTCTTAGTTGCGGCACATGGAACCTTTGTTGCGGCATGCGGGATCTTTCAGTTGCGGCACGCAGGATCTAGTTCCCTGACCAGGGATTGAACCAGGGCCCCCTGCATTGGGAGCTCGGAGTCTTAACAACTGGACCACCAGGGAAGTCCAGAAACTATCTTTTCTTTAACTAATAACTTTCTTATCCTGCCCAGTATCTGCCTATTAAAGCTTTCCATTTTGTACAGCTCCATGGAGCACCTCTTTTTTTTACTAGGTGGAATGCTGCCCAATTCATGAATCATTCAATAACACCGATTTTTAAATTTACTCTGTCCAATTTTTGCACAATAATAGAAGTCAGAGTCTGAAATACACTGCTATGATATTTTCATTATACCATCTGAATATTCTGTAACAGAGAGTGGAGAGGAATTACTCAAGTACAAATTATAAGAATTTAATCCCCAAATTGTATGTTGTTTGATTCCATATTGGAAAGAAATTATTGCAGATTCTTTCAATCCTGAGAGCCTAATGGTGCACTGTAAGCTTCTCCTGTAAAGTATTGAGATGGGGAAAAACTGTGCTGGTGGAAGCAACAGGATTCATCCAGGGTTGACAAAAGTGATTAAATTTATTAATTCAAACAGGAGACCTACAATACATTCTAAATAAAACACTAGCAAAATGTAATTGCAGCAGTTAACTGTGAATCATACACACACACATAATATTCTGGTTCTTTTGAATAAATTTCCCTCTCAAGATAACTGCTCTCTGTTCAACTTCCAAAAATAAGACTAATTTCTCATTAAACAGATATATACAACAGTTATGGCCATCCAATGGAGAAAGTGACCAAGTTTTCCCCTGCATTATTTCCACCAATCAGTCCCTAGCAACCTGTCACTTTCCTCCCATGAAAAGCCCAGTCCATTAATGTCCTTCGTGCCCTGTTCAAGGTCAGTTGGTAGACGATTCTGTCCCATAACCCACTGTGGAGTATCTACGGAAGGGCTCCCCGAACATAAGCATGATGGGTCATGTCCTAGTTTTACATTATTTTCTGCCTCTCCCTAACGATAATTTACACAATGTTCAATTTAATAATTCAGGGTCCGTATTTTTCCAGGCAACATGGAGGTGAAGGAACCACACCTAATGAAGTTGGCCCTTTCATCTTATTGACTCCTTCCCAGAGACCATCATCAAAGGCCTACACTGAAGGCGTAAGATCAACAGATTTCAAACTTCATGTTGAAAGGCATAAACTATAATGAAGCCTTTTCAAGAAAATTGAATATTTATACACTGGAAATGGGCCATTTCCACATATATCCTTCTTATCCTCATATATGCATCATAAGTTTTAACACACTGTGACTTGTAATGATTCTGCAGTATGTAATATCTCAGATTAATCTGGAGAACTACAGGCTTACTTAATCCTAGTATGCATTCTTTGATGTGTGGTCTATTGTAAGAATTGCTCAAAAAATTCCCCAAATTTATTACATTTGTAAGGACTCTCCCAACTATGACTTTCATGATGCTCCCTGAGGACGCACTGTTTCTGAAAAGTGTTTCTATGTTCAGAATATCTGTATATTTTCTGAGCCGTATGAATTATTTAATCACACCAAAGGTGTGATTACTTGATGAAAACCTTTAAGCATTCATTACATTGGAAAGCTTCTATGTTCCACAGTCTGGATCATCACTTACAAGCATTAGTAAACATATTCTTTTGTGTGGTTTCCCTCAAAGATAAGTCTTCTGAAGTCCAGTGCACTGTGAGGCCTGGATAAAGCTTCTGCCCTACATTTCCATGGCTTCTCTTCAATATGGACTCTCTGCTGTTGCTTAATACTTGAACTCAAGGTAAATGTTTTGCCACACCCATTGCATTTGGGAGCTAACACTTCAGTATGTTCCCCAACTTGTGATCTTTGGGTAAAATCCTTGCCACACACAGTACATTTGTGTTGTTTCTCTCCAGGATAAAGATTCTGATATCTAGTGACGAAGGACCAATAATTTGAAACTTTGCCATATTCATTGCATTTTTAAGCATGATGTATCTGGTGACCCTGAGTTTAAGGCACAACCTAAAAGCTTTGCAAGATTCATTACTTTCGTAATGTTTTGTCCAGTGCTTATTACCAAACTACTGGTGAGATGGGAGCCATGAGTATAGGTTTTGCACATTCATGGAATTTGTGAGGATTCTTTCTAGAATAAGTTCATTTTCTAAAGGCCTGAATATACTAAATACATTTACCTGGCTTCTAGCCAGTAAGAATTTTCTCATGAACATTAAAATGTGAACCTATGCTAAAAGCATTGCCACATCGATTATATTTTCAAGGTCTTTCACCAGTATGGACCATCTGGTAAGTTGGGCTTGAAAGCACACTGAAGGATTTGCCACACTCATTACATTTAAAAGGTTTCTCTCCTGTATGAATAATTTGGTAGGTCATAAGGTATAAATTTTGACTAAACACACTGAGACAGTCATTACATTTGTAAGGTTTCTTTCCATCATGAATTGTCTGATGGTAAGTGAGGCTGAACGCACAAAAGCTTTGCCAGACTCATGATACTTGTATAGTTCCTTTCCACTATGAATTCTCCAAAGAACTGTAAGGTGTGAATTTTGAAGTTTGAATTTTGAAGACCTTCCAACATATATCATATTTATATGGTTTCTCTCATGTATGGATTTTCTGATGTGTAGTGAGGGTTGAGACCTGAGTAAAGGTTTTTGCACAAGCAATATATTTGAAAGGTTTCTTTACAAAATGTACTCTCCAGTGACTTGTAAGGTGTGAATTTTGACTGAAGGCTTTGCCACAATCACTACGTTTGAAAGGATTCTCTCCAGTATGAACCCTCCGATGAATTCGAAGATGTGGTTTTAGACGAAAGACCTTGCCACGCTCATTACATTTATAAGGTTTCTCCCCGTATGAACTCTCCACTGAATAGCAAGGTTTGAATTACGACTGAAGACTTTGCTACACGTATCACATTTATATAATTTCTTTCCTGTACGAATTTTCTGATGTCTAATGAGGTTTGAGCGGTGATTAAAGGTTTTTCCACACTCATTTGTATACGGTTTCTCTTCGGTGTGAATTCTCTGAAGATTTGCAAGGACTGGATTTTCACTGAAGACTTTGCCACATACATCACATTTATATGGTTTCTCTCCTGAATGGATTATTTGATGTTGAGTGAGCTATAAGCCACGACTAAAGGTTTTGCCACACTCATTACATTCGTAACGTCTTTCTACAACATGATTTTCCTGATGACCCACAAGGTGTGAATTTCGACCTTAGATTTTACCACATATATCCCATTTATATAATTTCGCTCCTGTGTGGATTCTCTGATATCTAGTGAGGTTTGAGCTGTTAAGGAAGGTTTCCTTACTCTCGTTACATTTGTAAGGTCTTTTGCTGTGCGCTTTCTGGTCTCTGTCAGTGTTGGGGGAATGCATAAAATCATTCTCTTTTGTATTAGAAATACTGGTTTGAACAGTAAGAGGAATTACGTGAAGTGGTGAAACTGAGGCACTACTGTTGATTTTCTTGTCAGCTAAATTTAAATTTAAATTCATAAATTTCCCCTTCACTTCTCATTATATGAAGTTCATCCTGAAAGCTTAATCCAAGCCTTTTTCCAATGGGCTTGATTCCTGTATCCCGTCTACAATGGCAATGTCTTCCATCAGTGAGATTTTTGTTATGGGTTACAGGCGTTATTTTATCATTTCTTTCATCATCTGTCTGCTGAGACTCAAAGTTATGCATATTTTCCTGGATTTCCCTGAGGTAAAAATGTTTGATTTCATGACTTTCAGATCTTCCCAACATCACTGTTTGGAATACTTCTCCTGTTATCACTGTTCGTTTTTGGTTGTAACTGCTTGATCACACGTATAAGAGAGATATCTACAAGATATAAAGAAACATAGTTATCCTATTCATTACAACTTATAAATAAATGTTTCATATTGAATATATATTACACCAAAAGTAATACTTATACCAAACAGAGTTATGAAACTACCCAACAATGATCTTAAAATTTTTAGAAACATTAAAGGAATAGAATTCTTTACTAAAGAAAGAGTAATAACATATAATTCAAGTTCATTTTAAGGTAGCCTTGTTTCACAAATCCTATGTTAAAAACACACAGATTGGACATCAGCGATCAAAGAGAGGGTATTTTTCCACCATGACCCCAAAGCACATGCCAATTAACATTAAACATACTGCTGTCTCATAACTGAGGAGAAAAAAATATTCTATTACAGATATATTCTGCATACTTACTATACATACATAAATGCTAAAAAAAGATGTAATGCTAAATAGTCCAAACAAGCTAATAAATAATCTAATTAATTGGCTGTTTAGAATTGAAAAATTAGTACATAATAGAGAAAATGAAGAATTTGATACAACTTTTAAGAAAACAAAATATTTTTCTAAATATCTGCTTTAAAACTATGTACCGGGCTTCCCTGGTGGCGCAGTGGTTAAGAATCCGTCTGCCAATGCAGGGGACACAGGTTCCAGCCCTGGTCCGGGAAGATCCCACATGCCGCGGAGCAACTAAGCCCGTGCGCCATAACTACTGAGCCCATGCACTAGAGCCCGTGCTCCACAAGAGAAGCCACTGCAATGAGAAGCCCACGCACTGCAATGAAAGAGTAGCCGCCGCTTGCCGCACCTAGAGAAAGCCTGTGCACAGCAACAAAGACCCAACGCAGCCAAAAATAAATAAAGAAAAAAATTTAAAAAGAAAAAAAAAGTGATTGTAGGGAGAAGGTAGGATTGCATTTATTACACTATTTCCTATGTAATGTGTCCAACTATATATTCCATAAGTTCCACTGTCATGCTTATATTCGAGAAACACATACATAATATTCTAGGAGATTGTGCAAGAATTTTGCTAGCAGAAACCAGAAGGAAAAACGAGGAAAAGGCAGCTTAAAAGGAGATTCATGCATTTCTTCTGTACACACGCATGCAGATACAAAGAAATCGAATCAACAGTACAATAGAGTAGGAAGGAGATCATGATATTGAAACCGAGTTCCCCTACATTTCAGTTCCCCTGCCGAGTTTGATTAACCTCTTTATAGAATATTTTATTCCCTTTCTTGTCCCACACCTGCTCCCCTTAAGACTGAGGGTATCAAAAGGGTGGAGGGATTGAAACTGAGGAAGACCCTGTGGGGCCCTGCCAGCCTTTCCGTGTCCTCGTTTCTTGTTCATAGAAAAAGGCTTAGTCTCCTAGACTTTACCGGAGATCCAAAGAGCAGATTCAAGCCGTTACTATTAGGAGAGTGAGGGAACGCAGAAACAAAGGAAAAGCAAGTCCAGCATAATCTTTAAGGTAGCTTAAACTGATACCTTGCTTTATGACCCCTAACTGTGGCTTCAACCAGTTGTAAACAACATTGTTACAGTGCTCTGGAGACAGGCTTTTGTGACAGTCCTCAAAACCAGAAAAAAAAACTGGAAAGACATATAGGTGAGGTACTTGTGATACTTTCTATCTTGTATCCTACAACCTGCTGACCACCCTACGGAGTAGGTTCAAGTGGTGACTGAATGCAGTAGGATGATATTGCAACACATGAGGGAAAGTGTTCTCCATCAGTAATTTTCTGTTACCCAGTAAACCCATTCCACAGAGTCCACCAAAAGTTGTCCACAAACTACAGGTGGATTATCACAGCAAAGAAACTGGAAAAATCTTCAGTCCTTAGTACTATGTAATTCAAAAGCACATTTAAGAGACAAATCATACAAACTTATGAAAATAAGAAATCAGGAAGAGTACACATTCCCAGACTAGGCAGAGCAGTACAAGAGCCTGCAATGAGAAGCCCGCGCACCGCAACGAAGAGTAGCCCTTGCTCACCGCAACCAGAGAAAGCCCGCATGCAGCAACGAAGACCCAGTGTAGCCAAAAATAATAAATAAGTAAATTTAAAAAAAGAGAGAGAGAGAGAATCTCTCTGTCCACTGACCTTAGTTTTCCGAACTAACAATGCAGAACCACTCCATCTCGCTGTTACACACGACCCTGAAGTGCATGGCAAAAGCAGAACACAAGAAATGGCTGAGGGGTCTAAATAAGCAGGCAGGGCTTGAGACAGCTCCATGCAGGTTCTGAGGTGCCAGATAGAGTCAAAGAGCAGCCAGTGTCTCCCATCTTCTAGTACTATGTAATTCAAAAGCACATTTAAGAGACAAATCATACAAACTTATGAAAATAAGAAATCAGGAAGAGTACACATTCCCAGACTAGGCAGAGCAGTACAAGAGCCAATAAATTACAAGATATGGGAGTCAGATGCTCGAGGACCTTGAGATGGAACCATGGGATCGATCCACAGATGCCAACCTAAGAGCCTGAAAGATTCATATATGCTCCCCATGTAGGACTGGGGATCAAAAAGAGGATCTCTCGGGACTTCCCTGGTGGCGCAGTGGTTAAGAATCCACCTGCCAATGCAGGGGACACGAGTTCGAGCCCTGGTCCAGGAAGATCCCACATGCCACGGAGCAACTAAGCCCATGTGCCACAACTACTGAGCCTGTGCTCTAGAGCCCGTGAGCCACAACTACTGAAGCCCGTGTGCCTAGAGCCCGTGCTCCACAACGAGAAGCCACTGCAATGAGAAGCCCGCGCACCGCAACGAAGAGTAGCCCTTGCTCACCGCAACCAGAGAAAGCCCGCATGCAGCAACGAAGACCCAGTGTAGCCAAAAATAATAAATAAGTAAATTTAAAAAAAGAGAGAGAGAGAGAATCTCTCTGTCCACTGACCTTAGTTTTCCTAACTAACAATGCAGAAGAACCACTCCATCTCGCTGTTACACACAACCCTGAAGCGCATGGAAAAGCAGAACACAAGAAATGGCTGAGGGGTCTAAATAAGCAGGCAGGGCTTGAGACAGCTCCATGCAGGTTCTGAGGTGCCAGATAGAGTCAAAGAGCAGCCAGTGTCTCCCATCTTCTGACTACGTCTTCCAAGTACTGCAACTCTGATCAAACTCAGAGGCTAAGGAGTGGGACTCCAGAGGCCTCAGCTCTGATCTGCAGGGACTAAGAACTGAGCATCCAGTGGAATCAAGACCAGAAGGAGAGATGAAGGGGCAAGAGACCCTGATAACACAGCCCGCATGATGCTCCTCAAATTCAAGCAACAACCAGTTCACAGGAGCCAGATGATGAGTGCTGTGGATCTTGATAAAGACCTTGCCTTTGTCTCTGGTGGAGCTGCAGCACCACTGGAGGGTGAAAGAATACATTTTACATGTGGAAGGACAAGAAGGATAAGTTACGGAGAAGAAACATTTCCTCTGAGAGTTTTCAATAAATAAACTTCAGTTTTCCCAAAGAACTCTCCACCATGAGAAGAGTTTCCCAAACACTATTAATGTGGCTTCCTCTCTGCCCTAAGATCTCACCTGTGTTCACACTTTTGATACATTCCCACCCATTTGGTTTTTTGCTATTTTCACACCACTCACCATAGTCCTGGGCTCTTTCTCTTGCTCTAAAATGGAGATAATGTTGAGATCAGAAATAGAAATTCCTGCTTATCAGAACAAAGAAATGTATAGTGGGACTTCCCTGGTGGTCCAGTGGTAAAGAATCTGCCTTCCAATGCAGAGGATATGGGTTTGATCCCCGGTCAGAGAACTAAGATTCCACATGCCACGGGGCAACTAAGCCCACATGCCACAACTACTAAGCAAGTGCGTCTCAACTACAGCCCACATGCTGCAAACTACAGAGCCCATGCACTCTGGAAACCGTGCACCACAACCAGAGAGAAGCCCGCGCGTCGCAATGAAGAGCCTGCACTCCGCGAAGAAAGATCCCGCGTGCTGCAACTAAGATCCCAAGCAGCCAAAAATAAAAAATAAATTACTTAATTAGAAAAAAAAAAAGAAATGTAAAGTGCTGTGGTTTTTCCAAAATCACAGTGCTTTGTTCAGCTGAGTAGTGAAGAAAAGACAGGTGTTTCTGGAAAAATATTTCAAAAATTCACGCACTGCTTGCCTCCTTCTAAATGCATAGGGAACAGTGTAATACATATATCTAACACTCTTCCAAGAAATACTGAGTCAAAAGCAAAGGGTACAAAACAGGAAATCAGACATTTTTTTAAAGTCTGCCATTGTGAAATTGAGAAACAGATGTAGAGAACAAACGTATGGACACCAAGCGGGGAAAGCAGTGGTGGGGGGTGGGGTGAGGAATTGGGCGATTGGGTTTGACATGCATACACTGATGTGTACAAAACGGATGACTAATGTAAGAACCTGCTGTATAAAAAAATAAATAAAATTAAATTAAAAAATTTTAAAAAAAGAAATACAGCATGGCAGAGATGTCAAAGATAAACTGGGCCTTGAGCAAGTTTAAGAGATGTATTTATTAATGTCTCCTAAGAAGGGCCTAAAGTCAGTGCTTAATATTTCTATTTTATGTCTATCTTTTAATGTGATTCTTAAAAAAAGTCTGCCATTGAGCTTTTTTTTTCAATTTATTTTATTTTTATTTATTTATTATTTTTTGGCTATGTTGGATCTTCGTTGATGCATGCAGGCTTTCTCTAGTTGCAGCGAGTAGGGTGTACTCTTCGTTGCAGTGTGCAGCTTCTCATTGCGGTGGCTTCTCTTGTTGCGGAGCACGGGTTCTGGAGCGCATGGGCTTCAGTAGATGCAGTGTGTGGGCTCAGGAGCTGTGGCTTGTGGGCTCTAGGGCACAGGCTCAGTAGTTGTGGTGCACAGGATTAGCTGCTCTGCGGCATGTGCGATCTTCCCGGACCAAGACTCGAACCTGTGTCCCCTGCATTGGCAGGCGGATTCTTAACCACTGCACTACAAGGGAAGCCCTGCCATTGAGCTTTATATATAATTAAGCTCTAGAACAACCTCTGATGTAACACGAAAGGCACAGATCATCTGAAGAAAGGGTCAGTTTAAACTCATGATGCTGCATGTCTGAGTCTCCAAGGGGCCCCCCAAGAGGCACACAGGGGAAAATGCATAACACAAAAGGGCAGATCCCAATGTCTAGAGAGAAGTTATCCTCACCCATGGAGATCGGGTTCCTTTACATCTCTAACATCACGTCCCTGTACAAGGCCCTCTGAATAGGGTCCAGGCATTCCCACCCCTCCTGAGAGAAATCGATGGCCACATCTTCGAAAGTCAGCTGTTCCTGAAACAAAAACACTTCTTGGGTGGGGGGGATGTTGGATAAATTAGGAGTTTGGGATTAACATATACACACTACTATAAATAAAACAGATAAACAGGAAGGATCTACTGAATCGCACGGGAACTATACTCAATATCTTGAAATAACCTATAATGGAAAAGAATCTGAAAAAAGAATATATATATAGCTGAATCACTTTTCTGTACACTTGAAACTAAGACAACATTGTAAATTAACTATACCTCAATTAAAAAAAAAAATTAACCAAGTGGCCATGAGGATAGTTTTTATCTTTATAAAAAATGAGGGGATAGGTGTAAGGACTGATTCTGTCTGTTGACATATATATTCTGAAAGATACACGTTATGGTATTTGGACCAAATTATGTATCTTAATTTCTTATGCTTTTTCATAACAGACTATATCCACCAATTAATACAGATTTTTCATCTTTGTGGACAATTATAAAACACACAGAAACAAAACTCAAGGATGGGTTGTCTATGCAGAACTGTTAGACATTATGTTCTAAACACTGATTGATATTCAATAGCCAGATGAGCTCCAGTATGCGTGCTGTCTTCAGACATGACGAAGTCCACTGTGGCTGTAGACAAATGTCAAAATCTTCAGTTATGATAATGATAACAACAGCAGTGACTAAAAGTGTTTGAACACTTCCAATATGTAAACATTACTCTAAATAAGTACTTCACAGGTATGAACTTGTTATCAACATAATAGTTCATTAGGAAAAGTCCTGTTCCCATCTTACAGAGGAGAAAACTGCATCAGAGACACTCTGAGGTCTCAGGTCAAGAAGCTAAGAAATGATACTGCAAGCACCTCAACTCAGAGGGTTGGGCTTTGGAACTCAAGCTAAAAAATAAAAGAGTTTAGTAAGAGAGCATTTAAAGTACATTGACAGGGACTTCCCTGGTGGTCCAGTGGCTAAGACTCTGTGCTCCCAAATCAGAGGGCCTGGGTTGGATCCCTGGTCAGGGAACTAGATCCCACATGCCGTAACTAAAAGTTCGCATGCCACAACTAAAGATCCCACAGGCCACAATGAAGATATGAAGATTGAAGATCCTGTGTGCGGCAACTAAGACCCAGCACAACTAAATAAATAAATAAATATTTTAAAAGTTGTTAAAAACAAAAAAGTACATTGACAGAGGGTTCTCTGAGAAAACTTAAAAGAAGTTCAAAGGACTTCCCTGGTGGCACAGTGGTTAAGAATCCGCCTGCTGGGGCTTCCCTGGTGGCGCAGTGGTTGAGAGTCCGCCTGCCGATGCAGGGGACACAGGTTTGTGCCCTGGTCCGGGAGGATCCCACATGCCGTGGAGCGGCTGGGCCCATGGGCCATGGCCGCTGAGCCTGCGCGTCCAGAGCCTGTGCTCCGCAGCAGGAGAGGCCACAACAGTGAGAGGCCCTCGTACCACAAGAAAAACAAACAAACAAAAAAAGAATCCACCACAACAGTGAGAGGCCCTTGTACCACAAGAAAAAAAAAAAAAAGAATCCGCCTGCTAATGCAGGCGGCGTGTCTTCGATCCATGGTCCAGGAAGATCCCACATGCCGCGGAGCAACTGAGCCCACGTGCCACAACTACTGAGCCTGCGCTCTAGAGCCTGCGTGCCACAACTACCGAGCCTGCGAGCCACAACTACTGAAGCCCGGGCGCCTAGAGCCCATGCTGTGCAACAAGGGAAGCCACTGCAATGAGAAGCTCGTGCACTGCAATGAGGAGTAGCCCCCACTCGCCGCAAGTAGAGGAAGGCCACACGGAGCAACGAAGGCACAACACAACCAAAAATAAATTAATTTAAAAAAAAATAAAGAAGTTCACGGTGAACAACATGGAACAGCATGAAAGGTCACTATATATGTGGGCCCACACAAACACACACACATACACAGAAAATGTTCGTGATCTTCCTACTATTTAAACCATTAACATGATAGTGTAGGAAAAATTCAAGGCCAGGGAATATACTGAAGATATAATTTCAACTACAAAAGATATATAATTTTGAAATCATGAGAAGTGATTGCAACTGATGTCAAAAAATTTTTTTAAAGGATTAAAAGGGAGTACTATGAACAATAATACCTACACATTACATAATCTGTAAGATACAGGTAATTTCGTAGAAACATAAACCTACTAAGTTGGAAACATTAAGAAATAAAAAATCTGAACAGAATTATAACTAGAGAGATTCAAGGAGTAATCAGAAACCTCAAAGAAAAACTCAGGAAGAGATGTCTTTAACTGCATAATTCTACCAAACATTTACAGAAGAATTACCACTAATCCTGCTAAAAATCTTACAAAGAGTTGAAGAGAAAACACTGCCAAACTCATGCTATGCAGCCAGCATGACTGTGATACCAAACCCAGAGCATCACATAAGAAGAAAGGAAAACTAGGGCTTCCCTGGTGGAGCAGTGGTTAAGAATCCGCCTGCCAATGCAGGGGATACGGGCTCAGCCCTGGTCCGGGAAGATCCCACATGCCGCGTAGCAACTAAACCAGTGCGCCACAATTACCGAGCCTGTGCTCTAGAGACCGCGAGCCACCACTACTGAGCCCGTGTGCTACAACTAATGAAACCCACGCACCTAGAGCCCGTGCTCCGCAACAAGAGAAGCCACCGCAATGAGAAGCCCGTGTACCGCAACCAAGAGTAGCCTCCGCTCACCGCAACTAGAGAAAGCCCGCGGGCAGCAACGAAGACCCAATGCAGCCAAAAATAAATAAATAAAAATAAAGAAATTTATGTAAAAAAAATAAAGACAACGGGACACTCTCTCCAAAAAGAACTGCCACACACAGACACACACCCAATGTGACCAATCACTTCATGGGTCAGTGTTGCTCAGCCTCAGAATTTTTGGTCTATTCTCTCATCTCCATTTTACAAGTGGGCTCCCCGAGGGCCAGAGGGGAGACATCTCTGAGAAGGTCTGAATTCAGTGAAGAGAACCATGTGGAACTGAATTCTGAAAAGCTTCCTGAAGGGCCAGTGGGCAGAGTTTGTCCTTACTGTCCATCCCACTTAAAACACAGGGACGGGGACTTCCCTGGTGGTCCAGTGGTTGAGAGTCTACCTTACAATGCAGGGGACGTGTGGGTTTCATCCCTCGTCGGGAAACTAGGATCCCACATGCTGTGGGGCAACTAAGCTTGAGCGCCTTAACTACTGAGCCTGCAAGTTCTGGAGCCCGTGCTCCACAACGAACAGCCCCGCGTGCCGCAACTAAGACCCAACGCAGCCAAATAAGTAAGTAAGTAAATAAATAAATAATTTTAAAAACAAAAAATAAAAAACACAGGGACGATCTTGCATGTTCCTGAGCAAAGGAAACTTCTCTTGCAAGGTCTGATCACACTGACACCAAGCAATTAATTCTTCTTTCTCAGAAAATCAAAGAAAAATATTTTAAAAACACAGAATTGGAAAACCATTGCTGCTGGTGGGGAAAACACTGAAAGGGGTCAGCTTAGAAATAAGCTGTGAGCAAACTTCTTCATCATAAATAGAGGGGCTCTGTTGGAAGGTTTCACATCAATCCAGCCCATCCTTCCTCAGCTGCACAGAACAGTCAAGAGGGCCCTGAGGGAAACATCTTTATAACACCTCACAGCTCACAATTTTAATAGATCACACAAAAAGGAAGAAAACGAAATATGAGACTAACTGGTTAAACTACGTTTTGGCTGTTAATATAAACCGTCATTGATATCTTTACCAAGTACTCATCAAAATAGCCGAAAATTATTTATTAGTTACCAAGGAACTTTTCCCATATAGAAGATAAAGAGGAGAAAACAGGCAGGCCTCAAAGGAACCTGAAACATACTTTTTTTTTTTTTTTTTGTGGTATGCGGGCCTCCCTCTGTTGCGGCCTCTCCCGTTGCGGAGCACAGGCTCCGGACGCGCAGGCCCAGCGGCCACGGCTAACGGGCCCAGCCGCTCCGCGGCACGTGGGATCCCCCCAGACCGGGGTGCGAACCCGGTTCCCCTGCATCGGCAGGCGGACGCGCAACCACTGCGCCACCAGGGAAGCCCCCTAATATATACTTTTTAAAGGGTTAGGCAGTGCTGGAAAGATACGACGGTTTTGCTTTTATTTCACGCGCAGGCTCAGCGGCCATGGCTCACAGGCCCAGCCGCTCCGCAGCGTGTGGGATCCTCCTGGACCGCGGCACGAACCTGTGTCCCCTGCATTGGCAGGCGGACTCTCAACCACTGCAACCTGTGTCCCCTGCATTGGCAGGCGGACTCTCAACCACTGCGCCACCAGGGAAGCCCCGTTTTTAAAAAAAAAAAAAAAAAAAAAAAAACCCCACATTTTTTAAAGAAATAATTTGTGAATTTTTTTCATCTAAAAATTCTGCTGTTAAAGTTTTTAAAATTTGAGACTATAATGTTTAGAAAAGAATATGAGTTAATTACAGACCACCAAAAATTATTCCAGAAATAAATACTTATTTACAGGAAAGGAGAAACTGAATGAACTAAGATTTACTCCAACCTACAAAAATAATTATATATACAGAATCAAGAAAGAAAACGTAAATGCATTACACACAAAAAATACTTTAAATGTTCCTCTAAAAAGGCACCATGTAGTGACAGAGTCAGTCATTTCTTGCCCCAGGTGTCCTCTCCCCTGCCCTCTACTCCAGGCCAGGAAAAGGGAAGGGGGTGACCCATAACTAAGTGAATCAAGTCACTGTCCCCCTGGCTGAATAGGGATTGCAAATGGAAGTTATCTTCTCATATAAATAATTACAAAATGCATAAGCCTGTAGACAGCAGTTTTGCAATTCTAATCCTCATCTGTATAATTTAAACAAATTTTAAATGTACTATATTTAAAGCCACAAATCATATATCACGACTTAATCATCCACATCCAAACAACTCACCATCCATCTGCACCCAGTTCCCACCACCTACCTGCACTACTATGTGTTACCATTTCATTCCGTTTACCTGTCTCCCTATTTCTTTCTCTGTCTACGTTTTCTTGCTCCCCTCTGCTCTCCTGCTGTTCCTGCCCTCCGCCCTATTTCCTCCCTCACACCTGGCCTAACCCCACTCTGCGACCTGTTCCCCCTTGTTCCTCTTTCTCCCCCACCTCCGCTCCCTCTCTACCCTCTGGTTACACCTCTTCTAGTCCCCTTAAATTCCGTTCCTCCCCACTCTCCGGCACTTCGGTTGGCGACGCTTCCTTCCTGCTCTCGGTCTTCCTCTGCTCTTGTGTCACCCTTTGTCCTCTTTCTCTCCCAGCACCTGTTGCTCTGAAAGCCTTCGTTCCACCTTTTATCCTCTCCCGGACACCCTGTGTGCAGGGCCTCACCACTGCTGCCCTCCCTCCTACCGCTGGTCCAGGCCTCTCGCCACGCTGCTCACCCGGAGATCCGGCTTTTTAAATTTATTTCTCTATTTTATTCGCCCGCTAGTTTCAAGGCTAAATCTATTTCATTTCACTATCTCTTTGCAAGTCCCTCAGCCACCGTCTAAGTTCCCATTGGTTCTCCCTCATTCTTTTCTCCTTCTCAGTTTTTCTATCCCTCTCTCGGTCGCTCTGTCTCTGCTTCTCCTGATTCCCCCGTCGCCCCCATATTTAGAAAGATGGTGAGTGAATAAGATGCCCGCCTACCGCAAGAGACCATTTTCCACCTGAGTTGAACTTGGGACGTCAGGACCTTGGGTGTCCACAAGGCTGGCCCAGGTCACGTCCCCCTACGCGGGGTGAGGGGAAGGGCTGACCAGGAAAGAAGCCTGTGGAGCAGGACCGGCCTGAGGAGACGCGAGGACAGAGGCGCTGGGAGGGAGGGAGGGGGTCTCAGGAGAGGGGCGGGCTCTGCAGAACCCCAGGACCGGGGAGAGGACGCGGCCTGTCCGGGAGCGGGGCTGCCGGCGCTGCCCTCCAGGGGCCGAGAGGGCGAGGCTGGGGGTGGGGTGGAGTGGGGTGGAGGGCGAATCCACCTCGCGGTCAAGGACTTTACAAGGGGAGGCCGAGACAGTTAACAGCTTTTAAGCAGAGAAGTGTTGCGAAAGGCGGTATCTACGTGGACCGAAGGTAGAAAATACAGGGCAGGGACCATCCTCAGAGAAATTTACAACCCGAAGAGAAATGATCCCCGAAAAGGTTCAGACTGGCTAGATCTGAATTTACCTGGGGTAAATTCAGGGTCGGGTGTGGGTATTTTAGGTCCGTAGTCACTCACAAGACCCTGAGGAGGGAGTTAAGAGAGGCCCCGCCACGCGGATTTTCACTAGAAAGGAGAAACTCACCCTGTGTCTTATGACCCTGTCTCCGCCGTATCCGCTTCCAGGTCCTCTGGAAATTGCGCGCGTTATTAGAAGCAGGGCCTCCGGGGGGCGTGGCCTGGGCGGAGCGCTTCCAGCGAGAGCGGGAGGAGGAAGGAGCCCAGGTCTGAGAAGGGAGAGCGAGAAGTCGTGGCAGGGGGCGGGCACCGAAGGTGCTTCCCAGTAACTTCACGTGCTTAGTTTAAGTGACTGTCTGTAACAGTTTTAAGGTAAAAAGCTTACAGTTGTGTGGGCCAGTTACGTGGGAAACTAAGATGTTTCCTCTTAAGATGAAAATGGTTTAAGTAAGGGAATAGCCTGTTGGTTAGGACCTTGGTTAGGGAACTAAGTTCCTGCAAGCTGCACAGCTGAACCAAAAACAAAAACAAAACAAAAACAACAGGAACACACCACACACACACAAAACAAAAACCCATCAATGTCTTTTTGGCAACAGTTTGCTTTCAATTCCTGCTAGTGAGACTGAAGCAAGTTGTGGCACGTGAACTCTTAGTTGCGGCATGCATGTGGGATCCAGTTCCCTGATCAGAGATTGAACCCGGGCCCCCTGCATTGGGAGCGCGGAGTTTTATCCACTGCGCCACCAGGGAAGCCCCCTGTATATTGTTTATTCTTAAAAGGAAACTGAAGAACACTGACCTTTTCAAACGATTTCGTTAAGCATTCCAAGCACAAAAATGATTGTTCTTTTAATGATTTCTGAAAATCTTTTATATTCTAATATTTTTGGTTTACTTCCTATATTCCTATTTTCACTTCATGTAAATCAAGGTTTATGCCATGGCTTTTATTCTAGCACACACACAAAAAAACCCACATAAAATATATTCATATAGTGCACATTCGTGAAAGTATGTCAGGTTTTAGGTGGTGTGAAAAAGAAATAACAAGGCCAAGGCAGAGTCCCTTCACCCCAGGACAGCAAACCAAGTCTTAATTGTAGTTTCATCCCTCCCTAGAATGTGGCCTGAAACCAGTAACTCTGCAATTTCCAGATCAACACTAGTGAGGTTATCTACAGAATAAGACCTCAGCTGCACGACTACCCAAAATAGGAGACCTAGCCTCAAACAATCCTTTTTTGTGCCAGTAAGTTTATTTAACCCACTTTCTCCCTACAAAAGCATTCATAACTGTACAGCTCCTTCAGCACCACCCTATTTACTAGGTGGCATGCTGCCCTATTCATGAATCATTCAACAAAGCCAATTAGATGTTTTTTAAAATTAATTTGTCTGTGCCGAGTCTTAGTTGCAGCACGCATGATCTTCGTTGTGGCATGTGGGATCCTTCGTTGCGGCGTGTGGGCTCTACAGCCTGGGGGCTCAGTAATTGTGGCACCTGGGCTCTCTAGCTGTGGCGTACGGGCTTAGTTGTCCTGCGGCATCTGGGATCTTGGTTCCCTGACCAGGGATTGAACCCACGTCCTCCGCGTTGGAACCACTGGACTAGTAGGGAAGTCCTAGCCAATTAGATCTTAAATTCACTCAGTTCCATTTTTGCACATTAATGGAAGTCAGCCTCCAAAATGCAATGCTATGGTATTTTCACTATAGCCATCTGAATATTCTGGAATAGAGTGTGGAGAGAATAACTCAAGTACAAATTATGAGTATGTAATCTCCCCAAGTATGCTGCTTGATTCCTTCATGGAAAGAAACTGTTACAGATACTTTTAGTCCTGAGAGCCTAATAGTGCATTCTCAGTTTCTGTAATGTATTACCGAGGTGGGATAAAACTGTGCTGGTAGAAGGAACATGATTAATCCGTGGTTTAAAAAAAAGTGATTTATTAAATAAGAGACCTATGATACATTCTGAATAAAACAGCAGTAGCAATTAAATGTGAATCATATATCTACAAATACTATTTGGTTTCTTCTGATTAAATTCCACTCTTGGTTAACCGCTCTCTATTCAATTTCCAAGAATAAGACTAATTTTTCAGACTTCCCTGGTGGTGCAGTGGTTAAGAATCCACCTGCCAATGCAGGGGACAGCGGTTCGAGCCCTAGTCCTGGAATATCTCACATGCCGCAGAGCAACTAAGCCTGTGCGCCACAACTACTGAGCCTGTGCTCCAGAGCCCATGCTCCACAACGAGAAGCCACCGCAATGAGAAGCCTGCGCACCACAACAAAGAGTAACCCCCGCTTGCCACAACTAGAGAAAGCCCATGTGCAGCAACGAAGACCCAACGCAGCCAAAAATAAATTTACTGAAAAAAAGACTAATTTTTCATTAACCATTGCCATTCAGTGGGGAATGTAGCCACCATTTCCAGTGCATTATTTCTAACAAATAACAAGTCCTAGTAACCTGTCACTCTCCTCCCATGAAGAGCCCAGTCCTTAATGCTTGATCTGTTCATGGTCAGTTGGTAGAACATTCTGTACTATAACCCACTATAGCCTATCTACAGATGGGCACCTTGAACATAAGCATGATAACCAATATCATAATTTTACATTATTCTCTGCCCTTCCCTGATTCTAATTCATTCAACACTGAGTTACGTAACTCAGTATTTTTTTTTTTTTTTTTTGGCCGGGTCGGGTCTTAGTTGTGACACATGGGGTCTTCATTGAGGCATGCGGGATCTTTCGTTGCAGCAGACTGGGTCTTTGTTGTGGCAGGTGGGCTTCTCTCCAGTTGTGGCATGAGGGTTTTCTCTTCTCTAGTTGTGGCACGCAGGCTCCAGGGCACATGGGATATGTAGTTTGTGGCATGCAGACTCTCTAGTTGAGAAGTGCAAGCTCAGTAGTTGCAGTGTGTGGGCTAGTTTCCCCACAGCATGTGGGATCTTAGTTCCCTGACCAGGGATTAACCCACGTCCCCTGCATTGCAAGGCGGATTCTTTACCACTGGACCACCAGGGAAGTCCTTTAATATTGTTTTTCCAGGAAAGGTGGATATGAATGAACCACATCTAGTGAATCTGGCCCCTTCGTCTTGACTCCATCCCAGAGACCATCAGGAAATTCCTGTAAGAAAGGTATAAAATCAAAAGACTTCAAACCTTAGCTTGAAATTCATAAAGTAGCAATGCAGCCTTCTCAAGAACACTCAAATGAAATACTCTATATTTTATTAGAAGGGCCATTTCCACATGTCCTTGCTGCAGTGATACACGTCATAAGTTTTAATATTTTGTGACTTGTAATTATTCTGTAGTATGTAACATCTCAGGTTAATCTCAGAGAAGTAAAGACTTAGTTATTCCTAATATGGATTATTGGATGTATGGTGTGTTGTAAGAATTGGCCAAAAAATTTACACATTCATTACATTTGTAAGGATTCTCCCCAACACGAATTCTCTGGTGAATCTTAAGAACACGCTGTTTCTTAAAGGTATTTCCACGTTTAGTATATCTGTATAGTTTCTGTCCTGCATGAATTCACTCAATACACCCAAGATGTGAATACTTGACAAACAAAAATTTACAACATTCATTACATTTGTAAGGTTGCTCTTCAATATAACTTTTTTTTTCTTTTTGGCTGCTTTGCGCCTTCGTTGCTGTGCACAGGCTTTCCCTAGTTGCGGCGAGCGGGGGCTACTCTTCGTCGCGGTGCACAGGCTTCTCATTGCAGTGGCTTCTCGTTGCGGAGCATGTCCTCTAGGCGCACAGGCTTCAGCAGTTGTGGCATGAGGGCTCAGCAGTTGTGGCTCACGGGCTCTAGAGCGCAGGCTCAGTAGTCGTGGCACATGGGCTTAGTTGCTCCGTGGCATGTGGGCTTCCTGGACCAGGGCTCGAACCCATGTCTCCTGCACTGGCAGGTGGATTCTTTTTTTTTTAAAATAAAGGTTTATTTATTTATTTATTTGGCTGTATCGGGTCTTCATTGCTGCACGCAGGCTTTCTCTAGTTGTGGCGAGCGGGGTTCACCCTTGGTTGCAGTGCGCAGGCTTCTCATTGTGGTGGCTTCTTTTATTGCGGAGCATGGGCTCTAGACACGTGGCCTTCAGTAGTTGTGGCACACGGACTCAGTAGTTGTGACTCGCGGGCTCTAGAGCGCAGGCTGAGTAGTTGTGGTGCACGGGCTTAGTTGCTCCGCAGCATGTGGGATCTTCCCAGACCAGGGCTTGAACCCGCGTCCCCTGCATTGGCAGACGGGTTCTTAACCACTGCACCACCAGGGAAGCCCTGTAACTCCTCTTATGTTCCAGTTTTGATCTTTGGGTAAAGCCTTAGCCTGCACATTACTTTTGTGTGGTTTTTCTGAAAGATGTATATTTTGCAGTCTAGTGCAGTGTGAGACCTGGATAAATCTGTCCATACATTTATACGGCTTCTCCTCAATATGGACCCTCAGTTGTTGTGTAATACTTGAACTCAAGGTAAAACTGTTGCCACTCCCATTGCATCCAGTATGTTCCCCATTTTATGTCTGGGTAAAATCCTTGCTATGCACATTAGATTTGTGTGGTTTGTCTCCAAGACATATATTCTAATGTATCCTGAAAGTAAGCAATAATTCAAAACTTTGCCACACTCCTCGCATTTGTAAGTACAAAGTATTTGGTGAACCCCGAGTTTAGGCAATACCTAAAAAGCCTTGCCACATTCAGTAAATGTGTAAGGTTTTGTCCAGTACGGATTACCTGATGATTGGTGAGATGTGACCCAAGTAAAGGTTTTACACACTCATATCATTTGTAAGGTTTCTCTCCAGAATGAATTCTTTATCGAATACTAAGGTCAAACCATTCTCTAAAAGCCTTGACACACGCAATACATTTATACAGCTACTATTATGAATTTTCTCATGAAGCCTTCTCATGAAGGAGTGAACACCTAAAAGCCTTGCAACACTGATTACATTTGTAATGTCTCTCACCAGTGTGGATTACCTGATGGTAAGATAGGCTTGAACGCAAAATAAAGACTTTGCCACAATCAAGTCATTTATAAGTTTTCTCTCCAGTATGAATTCTCCGATGATACACAAGGTGAGACCTATAACTGAAGAATTTTGCACATACTTCACATTTAAATGGTTTCTCTCCTGTATGGATTACCTGATGGGAAGTTAAGGTTGATCGCATACTAAATGCTTTGTTACACTCATTACATTTGTAAGGTTTCTCTCCAGTATGAATTCTACGGTGAGTCACGAGTTGTGAACTTTGTCTGAAGCCCTTGCCACACACATCGCATTTATGTGGTTTCTCTCCCGTATGGATTACCTGATGGGAAGTTAAGGTTGACTGCACGCTAAATGTTTTGCCACATTCATTACATTTGAAAGGCTTTTCTCCTGTATGAATTCTCTGATGATTCACTAGGTGATAAGTCTGTCTGAAGCCCCTGCCACATACATTACATTTATGTGGTTTCTCTCCTGTATGGATTACCTGATGGGAAGTTAAGCCTGATCGCACACTAAATGCTTTGCTGCACACATTACATTTGTAAGGTTTCTCTCCAGTATGAACTCTACGGTGAGTCACGAGGTGTGAATTTTGACTGAAGCCCTTGCCACAAACGTCACATTTATGTGCTGTCTCTCCTGTATGGATTACCTGATGGGAAGTGAGGCTCGAACGCACAATAAAGGCTTTGTCACACTCATGACACTTGTATGGCTTCTCCCCAGAATGCATTCTTTGATGGATTTTAAAGTGTGATTTTTGACTAAAGACCTTTCCACATATATCGCATTTATATGGTTTCTCTCTTTTATGGATTATCTGATGTGTAGTGAGAGTTGAATGCTGAGTAAAGGCTTTGCCACATTCATTACACTTGAAAGGGTTCTCTGCATCATGAATTCTTTGGTGAATCCTGATTTCAGACTGTTGCCTAAATGCCTTCCCACATTCATTACATTGGTAAGGTCTCTCTCCAGTATGGATTACCTGATGATTAGTTAGGCTTGAAAGAGCAATAAAGGCTTTGCCACACACATCACATTTGTATGGTTTCTCTCCAGTGTGAATTCTTCGGTGAATCTTGATGTAATGCCATTGCTTAAAGGCCTTGCCACATTCAAAACACTTATATGGTTTCTCTCCAGAATGACTTTTCTGATGGTCAACCAGGCTTGAACTCTGGCTAAAAGCTTTACCACACTCATTACATGTGTAAGGTTTCTCTCCACTATGAATTCTCTGATGTCTTGTAAGATGTGAATTTTGACTAAAGACCTTGCCACACTCATTGCATTTGTAAGGTTTCTCTCCAGTATGAAGTGTCTGATGACTTGCAAAGTGTGAATTTCTAATAAAGACTTTGCCACATACATCACATTTATATAATTTCTTTCCTATATGAATTTTCTGATGTTTAATGAGGTTTGAGCAAAAATTAAAGGTTTTGCCACACTCGTTACATGTGTAAGGTTTCTCTCCACTATGAATTCTCTGATGTCTTGTAAGATGTGAATTTTGACTAAAGACCTTGCCACACTCACTGCATTTGTAAGGTTTCTCTCCAGTATGAAGTCTCTGATGACTTGCAAAGTGTGAATCTCGACTAAAGACTTTGTCACATATATCACATCTATATAATTTCTTTCCTGTATGAATTTTCTGATGTCTGATGAGATTTGAGCGAAGAGTAAAGGCTCTGCCACACTCATTACATTTGTAAGGTTTCTCTCCACTATGAATTCGCTGATGATTTCCAAGGTGTGCTTTTTGACTAAAGAGCTTGCCACACTCATTACATTTGTAAGGTTTCTCTCCAGTATGAATTTTCCGATGACTTGCGAGGTGTGAACTTTGACTAAAGACTTTGCCACATACATCACATTTGTATGATTTCTCTCCTGTGTG
Source organism: Physeter macrocephalus (assembly GCF_002837175.3). Classification (NCBI taxonomy): domain Eukaryota; kingdom Metazoa; phylum Chordata; class Mammalia; order Artiodactyla; family Physeteridae; genus Physeter; species Physeter macrocephalus. The sequence goes on from NC_041230.1 coordinate 1,902,276, forward strand.
GATTATCTGATGTCTAGTGAGGTATGAGCCCTGACGAAACATTCTGCCAAACTGACCACATTTGTAAGGTTTTCTCTTGTATGCTTTCTGTTCCTGTGTCAGTCCTGAAAGATGGATAAGATCATTCCCATATATATTAGAAATGTTGGCCTGGACACTAGGAGGAATTCTTTCAAGTACTGAAAATGAGCCTATACTGTTGGTAGACTTCACAGCTTGATTACATTCATAAATTTTCCCTTCAGTTTGATATATCAGCAGTTTATCTCGAAAGCTTGATCCAAGCCTATTTTCAACAGGCTTGTTTCCTGCATCCCTTTTCCAATGTTGATTTCTTTTGTAAGTGAGATTTTCTTTACGGGTTATAGGCATTCCTTTGCCATTTCTTTCATCATCTCTCCACTGATACTCAAAGTCATGCATATTTTCCTGGATTTCCTTGAAGTAAAAATCTCTTATTTCACGGCTTTCACGTGTTTCCACCATCACTGTTTGGAATACTTCTCCTCCATCACTGTTCACTTTAGGCTGTAATTTCTTCATCACATATATATGACAGATATCTGCAAGATATAAAGAACCACAGGAATCCTATTAATTATAGTTCAGAACAAAGTCATTTCTTGTTGATAACATGATATTAAACCAAAAATAATACTTATCCTGAACAGAGTAATAAAGCTTCCCAAACAAAATGTTCAAAATTTAAGGAACAGTAAAGAAATATGATCCCTTACGAAAGAAAGTGATCATATGTAATTCAAGGTAATCTTAGGTGGAGTATAACCTTTAAAAATTGTGAATCACTATGCTGTACACTCGAAACTTATATAATATTGTAAATCAACTATATGTTAATAACAAAATAAGGATACATAACTGAGAAAAATAAAAAAAATAAATTAATAATTTTAGGGTAGCCTAGTTCCAAACACCCTATGACAAAAACCCTAATGCTGTACAAACTTGTATTAGCTCTCAAAAAAAGGGCATTTTCCCACCACGACCTCAAAGCATAGTAATCGGCAGTAAGCATACTGCTGTCTTTTTTTTTTTTTTTTTTTTTTTTTTGGCCACGCCAAGTGGCTTGTAGGATCTTAGTTCCCCAACCAGGGGTCAAACCTGGGCCCATGGCAGTGAAAGCGCTGAGTCCTAACCACTGGACTGCCAGGGAATCCCACTGCTGTCTTGTAACTCAGGAGAAAAAAGTATTATATTGTACAAAATTTCTGCATATTTGTACGTAAGTAAATGCTAAAGAACCGACAATGCATTATAATGGTAAATAATCCAAAACAAGCTTACCTGATGAATAATGTAAACAAATGGCAGTTTAGTATTGAAAAACAGATAGCATTGCGCTATGGCCTATCCAGGCAGTTACTTTAAATTACGGGCCCCAAAGTGTATGTAATACAGTGTGCATTGAAAATTTATCTACTTATTTATTATCTTTTTATTTTATTTATTTATTTTTGGCCGCGTTGGGTATTTGTTGCTGCGCATGGGCTTTCTCTAGTTGTGGCGAGCGGGGGCTACTCTTCGTTGTGGTGCATGCACGGGTTTCTCATTATGATGGCTTCTCTCGTTGCAGAGCATGGGCTCTAGGTACACAGGCTTCAGTAGTTTGGCTCGTGGGCTCTAAAGCACAGGCTCAGTAGTTGTGGCGCATAGGCTTAGTTGCTCCATGGCATGTGGGATCTTCCCGGATCAGGGCTCAAACCCGTGTCCCCTGCATTGACAGGTGGATTCTTAACCACTGAGCCACCAGGGAAGCCCTGAAAATTTATTAACTAGGATCAGAGACAATGTTGTTGGGATCAGTTACAAATAAAAACATCCAAGTTATAATGTAGACAAAAGGATAGCTCACAATAAACATGAAAGTTAATATTTTCTAAAAGTAACTTTCAAATCTTTACTGTGAAACATGAAATATTCTAAACCCAATTTTTCAAATAAGGACATCAGACTCACAGGGTTCATGTACATGAAACCAATTTACACAGAAAGTAAATGAGAGATACAGGATATGAATACCAAGAGTTCAGAAAGAAAATTTCAAGAGTGATACAAGAACTGAGCTGTATATAGCATTATTCAGCCATCCTTCCTGGAAATGGTTTTGGAGGCACCACCTCTGCACATATAAATTAAGGTCCTGCCTAGTGAAATTAATTCACTGTAGGACTACACATGATTTTTTACAATGTGAACAGTGTGGGAAGACAGTGGGATGGGTGAAAAAGGGCTCTGGAAATTAGGGAGTTCAGAAGAAAAAACTGGATATGCTAGCAAATAACAGTGTATTCCATCCACATCAAGGGACCATGTGAGGAAAGGTCAGAACTGGGAAGGCCAAGGATGGAGGACAAGGAGTAATGGACGTGTGGGAACACAGCTTGTGCTTTCTGAACTGTGGGAATGTAACTGTACCAGGGCAATGAGAATACTGAATGGGGAAGAAAAGAAGAACTGGTTTAGCAAGTAGCACTGTACCATCTCATTTTTAACCATGGGACTTATACCATGGGCATGCAACAAAAGCAAAAGAAATTTAAAAAGGGAGAGAGTGTGACATTGTAAAGAGAAAGCAGGTTTTCATTTCTAGCAATATTTGGTATAAAATGTACCAATTTTAATATCCATGAGTTCCATTTCCAGGAATATATATTCAAGAGAAAAACACAGGTTTCTCTGCTGGTTCAGTGGTTAAGAATCCGCCTGTAGGGCTTCCCTGGTGGCGCAGTGGTTGAGAGTCCGCCTGCTGATGCAGGGGACATGGGTTCAGCCCTGGTCCGGGAAGATCCCACAGGCCACGGAGCAAGCCTCTGCGCCACAACTACTGAGCCTGCGCTCTAGAGCCCGCGACCTGTGACTACTGAGCCCACGTGCCACAATTACTGAAGCCCGCATGCCTAGAGCCTGTGCTTCGCAACAAGAGAAGCCATTGCAGTGGGAAGCCTGTGCACTGCAACGAGAAGCCTGTGCACTGCAACAAAGAGTAACCCCGATCACCACAACTAGAGAAAGCCTGTGCTTAGCAACAAAGACACCAAAAAAAAAAAGAGAGAGTGAGAAAAATACACAGACATTACCAGAGATACATCCGAGGATGTAAGAAGCAGGATCTGGAAGGAAAACATAGGAAATGGCCATCAAGAGGAGACAGATGAGTTTATTCTGCACATTTTCTTGCAGATACAATGAAACCTTACACTATAGCAAAGCAGGGAGACAAGAGTTCACAATGATAATCTCCTAGCTGGGTGGGCAGACAGTTTGTTTCAAGAAACAAAGATTAACAGGAGGTGTTTCCCAAGGTATGAGCATTTTAAGATGTGATCATATTAGTTAAAAAAAGAAAAAGAGGGCTTCCCTGGTGGCACAGTGGTTAAGAATCCACCTGCCAAGGCAGGGGACATGGGTTAGAGCCCTGGTCGGGGCAGATCCCACATGCCATAGAGTAACTAAGCCTGTGTGCCACAACTACTGAGCCTGTGCTCTAGAGCCCATGAGCCACAACTACTGAAGCCCACGTGCCACAACTACTAAAGCCCGTGCGCCTAGAGCCCACGCACCGCAACAAAAAGTAGCTCCCACTCGCCACAACTAGAGAAAGCCTGCTCCCAGCAACAAAGACCAACTCAGCCAAAAATAAATAAATAAATAAATTTTAAAAGAAAAAGAATCTTATTAACTAAATTATTACCTAACGTAAAAATTTTAACAATTTGTCATATCAACTTTTTAGACTAAGACTCCTTATTTGGTGTTAAAAACAACAGTGTCCCTTTTGCTGCCTTGCTCTAATTACTGGAAATCATAGCACTGGATCTCTTAACACAATCTCTGCCATAAAAAAGACATGAAAAACAAACAAAAGAAAGACATGAAAAACGATGTTGGCAAGATAGCAGACCAGTAAACTCCAGGCACTCAGTCCATGGAGACACTGAATTAACAACAATATACAACAAGAACAAAACCCTTTGTGGGTTTTGTTTTGTTTTTGTTTTGTTTTTTTTTGGCTGCACCACATGGCTGGCGGGATCTTAGTTCCCTGACCAGGGATTGAACTTTCCCTCCGCAGTGAAAGCACAGAGTCCTAAAGACTGGACCGCCAGGGAATTCCCAACAAAATCCTTTGGAATAACTCTAAGAACCAGGTGAGAAGCTGAAGCACCCAAAGAAATGCCTACACTCAAAACACAGAACCAAAAAGTGTAATCATAATGATTTTTGACTCAATCCCTCCAAGGCACAATAAGGTGAGAATAAACAGGAGAAAGTTTCCCAGTTCCCAGCTCCTCCTTTAGGAGAAAATGGAAATCAAATCCTCAAGGAGATATCACTTCACACCTTTAGAATGGCTATTATCAAAAATACAAGAGAGGGGGAATTCCCTGGTGGTCCAGCAGCACGGCCAATAAAAACAAAAACAAAAAAACCAAGAGGTATGAGTGTTAGTAAGGTTGTGGATTAAAGAGAACCCTACCATACTCTCAGAAGATTATGATTAGTTTTAGTCACTGGAAAAAACTAATTACAGTCAAAATATATTTTTTTAAAGTACCACATAATGTAGTTATTCCACATGCGGGTATATACCGAAAAGAAATGAAGTCATCACTATCACAAAGAGATATCTGCATTCCTATGTTCATTAGAGCAGTATAAGCAATAGCCAAAATATGGAAACTACCTAAGTGTCCAACTAATGAATGGATAAAAAAAAAATCTCATTTCTATACAAAATGAGATATTATTCAGCCATAAGAAAGAATGAAATCCTGCTCTCTGTACCAACATGGAGAGCATTTGAAGGGATTATGCTAAGTAAAATAAGTCTGAGAGAAAAACAAATACAAAATAATCTCACTTATATGTGGGGGGAAAAAAGCCAAATACAAACAGAAAGTAAAATAGTGATTACCAAAGGCTGGGACATAGCAGAAATGGGGAGATGTTAGTCAAGATGAATTAGTTCTGGGGATCTAACATACAGCATGTTGACTATGATTATTAATACTGCATTATAGGGCTTCCCTGGTGGCGCAGGGGTTGAGAGTCCGCCTGCCGATGCAGGGGACACGGGTTCGTGCCCCCGTCCGGGAAGATCCCACATGCCGCAGAGCGGCTGGGCCCGTGAGCCATGGCCGCTGAGCCTGCGCATCTGGAGCCTGTGCGCCACAACGGGAGAGGCCACAACAGTGAGGGGCCCGCGTACCGCAAAAAAAAAAAAAATAAAAAATACTGCATTATATACTTGAAAGTTGTTAAGACAGCAACCTTCTAATGTTCTCACCACACAAACAAAATTGTAATTATGTGAGTTAATGGATGTTTTAACAAACATACCTGGTAATCTTTTCAAAATATACACGTGTATCAAATCATCACACTTAACTTACACAATATTATATGTTGATTATATCTTAAAGTTTGAAAAAAGAAAACACAAAGGAATGCACATAAAAGATACTGGTTTATCATGTGAATAAAAATAATTTTAAAAATGAAAATAGAAAGAAAAAAAGACCATAGGAAACAGTCAAAGCTAGAAAGAAAAAAATTAAATTAAGAGATATACAAAAAGAATGAAAAACTACAGAAAATCACAAAATTAAAAGTTGGTTCTTTGATCAGATAGACATAATAAACCCTAAAGTAGATTAACTAACCAAAAAGAGAGAAGGCCGAATAACTAAAATAAAAAATGAAAGCGGGGGCATTACAATTGATTCCACAGAAATTAAAAAAAATTAGAAGAGAATACCAAGAACAATTCTATCCCTAAATATTGCAAAATCTAAATGAATTCCTAGAGACACACCTATCAATAGAGTCATGAAGAAATAAAAAATCTGAACAGACCCATTCCTTGTAAGGAGACTGAGTCACTAACCAAAAATCACTGATCAAAATCAAAGGAAGACTTCCCTGGTGCTCCAGTGGTTAAGACTCCATGCTTCCACTGCAGGGCAAGGTTTGATCCCTGGTTAGGGAATTAAGATTCCACATGCCCCATGGTGCAGGCAGAAAAAAAAAAAAAAAAAAGAAAGAAAGAAAATCCAAAGGAAAGCTAGATAGCATCACTACTGAATTCTACCCAACATCTTAAAAGAATTAAGATCAAGCTTCTTCAAACTCTTCCCCAAAATTTGAACAGGAAACACTTCAAAACTCATTATGAGACTAGAATTACTCTAAAATCAAAGTCAGACAAAGACTCTACAAAAAAACCCAAAAACCGGACTTCCCTGGTGGCGCAGTGTTTAAGAATCCTCCTGCCAACGCAGGGGACACAGGTTCGAGCCCTGGTCTGGGAAGATCCCACATGCCACGAAGCAACTAAGCCCGTGTGCCACAACTACTGAGCCTGAACTCTAGAGCCTGCGAGCCGCAACTACTGAGCCTGCATGCCACATCTGCTGAAGCCCATGCACCTAGAGCCCGTGCTCTGCAAAAAGAGAAGCCACCGCAATGAGAAGCCCGAGCACCACATCGAAGAGCAGCCCCCACCGCCGCAACTAGAGAAAGCCTGCGCGCAGCAATGAAGACCCAACGCAGCCAAAAATAAAATATAAAATAAATAAATAAATCTTAAAAAAAACCACTATCTCTAATGAATATAGATACAAAACTCATCAATCAAACAAGAGTAAATGAAATTTAACAGTACTACAAAAGGATTATACAGTACAACCAAAAAGGATATATTCTTGGAATGCAAGGATGCTCCAACAAATGAAATCTTTCAACGTAAAACTGCACATTAAATATAAGAAAATACACTACATGTTTATCTCAATTGATGCAGAAAAGCATTTGACTAGTTAACAGGCTTTCATAATAAAAACACTCAATACAGTAGGAATAGAAATAAATACAGTAACAAAATAAAAGACTAATATAAAAAGCCCACAGCTAACATCATACACAATGGGGAAAGACTGAAAGCTTTTTCTCTCAGATCAGGAACAAGACAAGATACCTGCTCTCACTATTTCTATTAAACATATAGCTGGAGTCCCAGCCAGACAAATGGGCAAGAAAACAAAATAAAAAGTATCCAATTAGAGAAAGGAGAAGAAAATTATGTCTGTTTAGAGATGATGTAATCTAATATGTAGAAAAAACATGAGATTCCACAAAAAACCCTGATATAAGTAACTAATGAATTCAGAAAAATTGGAAGATATAAAGTCAACATGTAAAAATTGTATTCTATATGTTAACGATGAACAATTAGAAAATTGAGAAAACATTTCCATTTCAAATAGCATCAAAAAGAATAAAATACTTAGGCAAAACCTTAGCCACATAAAAAAGACTTGTATACTGTAACTACAATCATTGCTGAAAATTATTAGAAAATACACAAGTAAATACAGATATCCCCAGTTCATGAACTGAAAGACAATACTGTCATTACGTCAATACCAACAAATTGATAAAGAGATTCAAAGCAATACCTAGCAAAACCACAATATCAATTTTGGAAACAATAAACACTTACATCCTAGGACACACACTGAATCTCAAGAGACCCTGAACAGGAAAAACAACCTTGAAAAGAACAAAGTTGAAGGTCTCATACTTCCTTATTTCAAAACTTATTAAAAAGCAAAACTAGGGCTTCCCTGGTGGCGCAGTGGTTGAGAATCTGCCTGCCAATGCAGGGGACACGGGTTTGAGCCCTGGTCTGGGAAGATCCCACATGCCGCGGAGCAACTGGGCCCGTGTGCCACAACTACTGAGCCTGCGCATCTGGAGCCTGTGCTCCGCAACAAGAGAGGCCACGATAGTGAGAGGCCCGCGCACCACGATGAAGAGTGGCCCCTGCTTGCCACATCTAGAGAAAAAGCCCTCGCACAGAAACGAAGGCCCAACACAGCCAAAAAAATAAAAATATACATAAATTAAAAAAAAAAAGAATATTAAAAAAAAAAGCAAAACTAATATTAAGAATATGGTACCAATATAAAGACAGACAGAAACACCAGTGGAAACGACGTCAGAAATAAACTCTTGCATATACAGTCAAATGATGTGCCACAAGGGTGTCAAGATTCCTCAATGAGGGAAAAGCAGCCTCTTAAAATAAAGATGTTGAGAAAATCAGATACCCACATGTAAAAGAATGTAGAGTTGGACTGCTGCATGAACCCATGTAAAAAATTAACTCAAAATAGAACAAAGATCTAGGGACTTCCCTGGTGGTCCAGTGGTTAAGAATCCACCTTCCAAAGCAGGGGATGCAGGTTCGATCCCTGGTCGGGGAACTAAGATCTCACATGTCGTGGGGCAACTAACTCCACGCACTGCAACTACTGAGCCCACGTGCCACAACTAGAGAGAAGCCTGTGCACCAGAACGAAAGATCTCACATGACACAACGAAGATACCACATGCTGCAACTAAGACCCAACACAGCCAAATAAATAAATAAATAAATAAATAAATAAATTTTAAAAAATAGAACAAAGATCTACACATACAACCTAAAAGCATAAAACTCCTAGAAGAAAACATAGGAAAAAATCTTAATGGCATTGGATACAGCAATGATTGAGAACATATGACTGTAAAAGCACAGCAAACGGAAGTAAAAACAGACTACATCAAAATTACAAACTATTGTGAGTCAAATCACACTCAGTAGAGTGAAAAGACAATCTGCAGAAGGGGGAGAAAATATTTGCAAATCATGTATGTGATAATGGGTTAATACTGAAAATATATGAAGAACTGTAAAAGAGTCTGGTCACCAATTTCACAATGAAGGGCCATTCCCCAATTCAACCACCCACGCATTACAAAAAGAAACAAGACACTAAGAATATCATAAAAATATGAACCTGCTGACTAAATAAATGTCAAGTTCATTTATAATGCATAGAGGGACTTCCCTGGTGGCACAGTGGTTAAGAATCCGCTTGCCAATGCAGGGGACACGGGTTTGATCCCTGGTCCGGGAAGATCCCACATGCCTCAGAGCAACTAAGCCCACAAGCCACAACTACTGAGCCCATGTGCCACAACTACTGAAGCCCATGTGCCTAGAGCCCATGCTCCGCAACGAGAAGCCACCACAATGAGAAGCCCATGCACCGCAACCAAAGTAGCCCCCCTCGCCGCAACTAGAGAAAGCCCGCAAGCAGCAACGAAGACCAAACGCAGACAAAAATAAATAAATAAGTAAAAATTTACTTAAAAAAAGAAAAAACAGTACTTCATTGAAGGCATCACTCAACTTCATAAGCTCTCTCATTAAGATGCTTCAAAACGGGCTTCCCTGGTGGCACAGTGGTTAAGAACCCACCTGCCGATGAAGGGGACACGGGTTCGAGACCTGGTCCAGGAAGATCCCACATGCTGAGGAGCAACTAAGTCTGCGAGCCACAACTACTGAAGCCCGCGCACCTAGAGCCAGTGCTCTGCAACAAGAGAAGCCAGTGCAATGAGAAGCCCGCACACCGCAATGAAGAGTAGCCCCCGCTCGCCGCAACTAGAGAAAGCCTGCACGCAGCAACGAAGACCCAAAGCAGCTAAAAATAAAATAAATAAATTTTTTTTAAAAAAACACACAATAAAAAGATGCTTCAAAATAGTATTTGTTGAGGTCGGATAAACAATGACACATACAGGGTATGAAAACTGTAGAATGAACAGTTTAGTCAACAGCCCCAGAGATATGAGGATGTGAACTTGGACAATGTTGGCCCAAGGAGAAATTCCTACACCATTTATTGAGGCTCCAAGGGGATGATGATTAGTATATGTGAAAAACATTGTCACAGTTGCTCTTGAGACACGCTTTTGTGATACTCCTCAAAACCAGAAAAAAAAACTGGAAACACTTATCAGTCAAGTGTTTCTTTGTGTTGTTTTTTTTTTTCTGGCCATGCAACATGTGGGATCTTAGTTCCCTGACCGGGGATTGAACCTGCACCCCCTTCATTGGAAGTGCAAAGTCTTAACCACTGGACCACCAGGGAAGTCCCCCCTCAAGCTCCTGTGATGCTTTCTATTTCAGTATCCTGGGACATGCTGACTACTCTAGTGAATAGCTTCAAGCAGTACTTCTGTATGTAGCAGAATAATATTGCGACGAATTAGTAAAATGCTATGTTTCCGGACTTCCCTGATGGCGCAGTGGTTAAGAATCTGCCTGCCAATGCAGGGGACACAGGTTCGAGCCCTGGTCCGGGAAGATCCCACATGCCACAGAGCAACTAAGCCCGTGCGCCACAACTACTGAGCCTGCACTCTAGAGCCCACAAGCCACAACTACTGAGCCCACATACCACAACTACTGAAGCCCGTGCGCCTAGAGCCTGTGCTCCACGACAAGAAAAGCCACCACAATCAGAAGTCCACGTACCACAACGAAGAGTAGCCCCCACTCGCCACAACTAGAGAAAGCCCACATGCAGCAACGAAGACCCAACACAGCCAAAAATAAATAAATTAATTAATTTTTTAAAAAAAAGAATGCTATGTTTCCAAGTAAACCTACTCCACAAGAGAGTGGAGAGAAGTTATTCATCACCTAAAGATAGTTTATCACAGCAACAAACAAACAAAAGGATGAAATATCAAATACCTACGAATGGGTATTTTAAAAGCAATTTCAGAGGCAAATCATGCAAACTAAAGAAAATATGACATCAAGAAGAGTCTACATTCCCAGACTAAGTAGAGAGGTAAAAGAACAAGAAAAATACAATATATTGGGGTCAGATATTATAGAACTTTAACATGGGACCATGGGCTCTACCCATAGTCGCCGAGCTCAGAGATTCATATATGCTCCCCATGTGGGACTGGGGATCAAAGAGAATCTCTTCGTCCATACTGTTTATAGTTTTCCTAAGTGACAATTACAGAAGATCCAACCCATTTCCCCATTACACACACCCCAAAAGTATGTGGCAAAAGCAGAACAGAAGAAATGGCTGAGGGGGAATTCTCTGGCAGATTCACTGGTTAGGATTCCGGGTTTTCACTGCCAGGGGCCCAAGTTCAATCTTTGATTGGGGAACTAGGATCCTGCAAGCCGCACGGCACAGCCAAAAAAAAAAAAAGGAAAAAACGAAAACAAAAAACGAAGAAATGGCTGAGGGATCTGAATGGCAGACATGGCCTGAAACAGATCCATGCAGGTTCTGAGGTGCCAGATGGAATCAAAGAGCAGCCACTGTTTTTCCATCATTTAATTAGTTCTTCCAAGTACACCAAACTGAGACAGGTCCAGGGGTTTGGACTATGGAGGCCTCAGCTCTTATCTATATGGACTAAAAATTGAAAATCCCATGCAATAAAGTACAGAAGAAGAGACCAAGGGGGAAACAGATTCCTTTGAAACAGCTCACCACGTGCTACGCAAATCAAGCAACAAGTTCACAACACCCAGATGGCAGAGTGTAGATCACGATAAAGACCTTGCCTTTGATTCTACTGGAGCTGCAGCACCACAGGGAGGTGAAAGGATGAATTTTACACATTGAAGGATAGTGTGCTATGTTGGGGAGAAGAAAAATTTCCCCTGAGAAAAGTTCATAAGTAATAAACTTCGAATTTCCTAAAGCGCTCTCCCACGAAGGGAGAGATTTCCAAACACCATTAATGGTGTGGCTTCCTCTCTGCCCATCTGAGATCTGACCTGTGTTCATACTTCTGATACATCCCCACCCACTGTTTTTTTGCTATTTTCATGTCACTCTTCACAGTCAAGTGCTCTTCCTCTTGCTCCAAAATGCAAATAATATTCAGGTCAGGAACAGAAATAACTGCCGAAAAGAGAAAATAAATAATATGTTGTGGGTTTTCCAGAATCCCAGCTGTTTGATCAGCACAGGAGTGAGCACACAACAAATGGATCTCAAAAAATATTTCACAAATTCATTCATTCACTGCTTGCCTCCTTCTGAATGCAGAGAGAAGAGTATAATATGCAGATAACTGGCTTTCTTCCAAGAAGTAGTGACTCAGGGCTTCCCTGGTGGCGCAGTGGTTAAGAATCCGCCTGCCAATGCAGAGGACATGGGTTCGAGCCCTGGTCTGGGAAGATCCCACATGCCATGGAGCAACTAAGCTCGTGTGCCACAACTACTGAGCCTGCACTCTAGAGCCCGCGAAACACAACTACTGAACCCATGAGCCACAACTACTGAAGCCTGCATGCCTAGAGCCTGTGCTCCACAACAAGAGAAGCCACCGCAATGAGAAGCCTGCACACTGCAATGAAGAGTAGCCCCCGCTCGCCGCAACTGGAGAAGGCCCACGTGCAGCAATGAAGACCCAACGCAGCCAAAAGTTAAAATTAAAATAAATAAATAATTTATTTTTTAAAAAATAGTGACTCAAAAGCTCAGCGGTATGAAATAGGGAATCAGATATTTTAAGTTTCCAATTGGGCTTTATCAATACTTAAGCTCTGGAACAACTCCTGGTGTATCATGAAGTGGGCAGATAACCAGAAGAAAGGACAACGTTAAACTACTGACACTACACTATGAAGCTTTTCATGTCTGAGTCAACAGGGCTTTGAGCTCAGTGAAGCAATGCAGGGGCTCCCCAAAGGCACAGAAGGGAAAATGCAAAGATACATAAGGGCAGATCCCAATTTCTGGAGGGAAGTTATCCTCACCCAGCGAGAGCAGGTTCCTGTAGGTCTCCAACATCACGTCCCTGTACAAGGCCCTCTGAGCAGGGTCCAGGCATTCCCACTCCTCCTGAGAGAATTCTATGGCCACATCCTTGAAGGTCAACTGTGCCTGAAATGAAAACACATTTCAACAAGGGGCCATGAGGAGAGTCCTTATTTTCACACAAAATGAGAAGAGGAGAGAGGGGTAAGGATCAATTCAGTGGAAGTATGTAGTCTGACAGATCCATGTTAATGTATTTAGAGCAAATTATGGGTCTCAAATTTTAATTTCTTATGCTTTTTCATAGAGATTATAATATCTTCCATTCAATATGGATTTTTCATTTTTTTGGACAATACATGAAATGCATACAAATAAAATTCAACAACAGAATGTCCAGGCAGAAGTGTTACATATTATGTTTCACACACTGAGTGATATTCAATATTTAGATGAGCTACAGTATGACTGGTGTCTTCAGAGATGACAAAGTCCACAGTGGCTTTAAAGAAAAGTCAAAATCTTAAATTATGATGATGATACCAAGAGCAATGACTAAAGCTGTCTGAATGCTTCCTATATGCTAAGCATTACTCTTAAATGTTTTACATGTATGAACTTGTTATCAACGTAATAGCTCATTAGAGAAAGTCCCATTTTTATTTTTCAGAGGAGTAAACTGTGTCCAAGACACTCTAAGAAACTTGACTCAGAACAAACAGCTAGGAAATGGCACTGCAAGCACGAAAACTCAGGTAGTCAGACTTTAGAATGGAACATAAAATATCAAAGTTAAGTGACAGATAGAGGATAAATGTACACTGACAGAGGGTTCCCTGAGAAAACTTGAGACAATTTCAAGGTTAACCTATAGAACCGCATAAAAGGTCACTACACACACACACACACACACACACACACACACACACACACACACACTGAAGATATTAATAATCTTCCTACTATAAAACATTAATGTGATAGTGTAGGAAAAATTTAAAGCCATGGAATACACTCAAGATATAATGTTTGATCAGCACAGGAGTGAGCACACAACAAATGGATCTCAAAAAATATTTCACAAATTCATTCATTCACTGCTTGCCTCCTTCTGAATGCAGAGAGAAGAGTATAATATGCAGATAACTGGCTTTCTTCCAAGAAGTAGTGACTCAGGGCTTCCCTGGTGGCGCAGTGGTTAAGAATCCGCCTGCCAATGCAGAGGACATGGGTTCGAGCCCTGGTCTGGGAAGATCCCACATGCCATGGAGCAACTAAGCTCGTGTGCCACAACTACTGAGCCTGCACTCTAGAGCCCGCGAAACACAACTACTGAACCCATGAGCCACAACTACTGAAGCCTGCATGCCTAGAGCCTGTGCTCCACAACAAGAGAAGCCACCGCAATGAGAAGCCTGCACACTGCAATGAAGAGTAGCCCCCGCTCGCCGCAACTGGAGAAGGCCCACGTGCAGCAATGAAGACCCAACGCAGCCAAAAGTTAAAATTAAAATAAATAAATAATTTATTTTTTAAAAAATAGTGACTCAAAAGCTCAGCGGTATGAAATAGGGAATCAGATATTTTAAGTTTCCAATTGGGCTTTATCAATACTTAAGCTCTGGAACAACTCCTGGTGTATCATGAAGTGGGCAGATAACCAGAAGAAAGGACAACGTTAAACTACTGACACTACACTATGAAGCTTTTCATGTCTGAGTCAACAGGGCTTTGAGCTCAGTGAAGCAATGCAGGGGCTCCCCAAAGGCACAGAAGGGAAAATGCAAAGATACATAAGGGCAGATCCCAATTTCTGGAGGGAAGTTATCCTCACCCAGCGAGAGCAGGTTCCTGTAGGTCTCCAACATCACGTCCCTGTACAAGGCCCTCTGAGCAGGGTCCAGGCATTCCCACTCCTCCTGAGAGAATTCTATGGCCACATCCTTGAAGGTCAACTGTGCCTGAAATGAAAACACATTTCAACAAGGGGCCATGAGGAGAGTCCTTATTTTCACACAAAATGAGAAGAGGAGAGAGGGGTAAGGATCAATTCAGTGGAAGTATGTAGTCTGACAGATCCATGTTAATGTATTTAGAGCAAATTATGGTCTTTAAATTTTAATTTCTTATTTTGGACAATACATGAAATGCATACAAATAAAATTCAACAACAGAATGTCCAGGCAGAAGTGTTACATATTATGTTTCACACACTGAGTGATATTCAATATTTAGATGAGCTACAGTATGACTGGTGTCTTCAGAGATGACAAAGTCCACAGTGGCTTTAAAGAAAAGTCAAAATCTTAAATTATGATGATGATACCAAGAGCAATGACTAAAGCTGTCTGAATGCTTCCTATATGCTAAGCATTACTCTTAAATGTTTTACATGTATGAACTTGTTATCAACGTAATAGCTCATTAGAGAAAGTCCCATTTTTATTTTTCAGAGGAGTAAACTGTGTCCAAGACACTCTAAGAAACTTGACTCAGAACAAACAGCTAGGAAATGGCACTGCAAGCACGAAAACTCAGGTAGTCAGACTTTAGAATGGAACATAAAATATCAAAGTTAAGTGACAGATAGAGGATAAATGTACACTGACAGAGGGTTCCCTGAGAAAACTTGAGACAATTTCAAGGTTAACCTATAGAACTGCATAAAAGGTGACTACACACACCCACACACACACACACACACACACACACACACACACACTGAAGATATTAATAATCTTCCTACTATAAAACATTAATGTGATAGTGTAGGAAAAATTTAAAGCCATGGAATACACTCAAGATATAATTTCAGGGACTTCCCTGGTGGTACAGTGGTAAAGAATCTGCCTTACAATGCAGGGGAAGCAGGTTCGATCCCTGGTCAGGGAAATAAGATCTCACATGCTTCAGGGCAACTAAGCCCGCATGCCACAACTAGTGAGCGCTCCCGCGCCTAAAATAGAGCCCGCGTGCTGCAAACTACAGAGCCCACGTGCTCTGGAACCCCCACACCACAACTACAGACCCCATGCACCCTGGAGACTGCGCACCAGAACCAGAGAAGAGAAAACCCGCACGCCACAACCAGAGAAGACCATGCACCACAACAAAGAGCTCGCATGCCGCAACTAAGACCCAACGCCAAAAATAAATAAAATAAACAATAATAAATCTTTAAAATAAAAGATATAATTTCAACTGCTAAAAAATATAAAACTTACTAATGAAATGATGTCTTTTATAAAAGCCATGGACTTCCACATTCATGCACTCAGGCACTGATGTGCAAACACATAATTAACTGAAATGAGAGGTGTCTCAGTCCACACGCTCTGGAGCCCTTGCACCACAACTACAGAGCCCACGCGCTCTGGAGCCTGCGTGCCACAACGTGAGAGAAGCCTGCGTGCCGCGAGAAAGATCCCGCAAGCCACAACTAAGTCCCGACGCAGCCAAAAATTTTTAAAAAAAGAAAAAAAAGTACAAACATGAAAAAATACATAGAATATTTTATCTCCCATCTCTTATTAGTGTTACACAGAAATTTAACAGATTAAGATAAAAAAATTTATCACAGTATTAGATACTTCCAAAAATCATTGCATAATTTAAAACCATGACAAAAATGAAATTGGGGGAAAACCTTATTAAGCAAAAATATTTCATCAACTGTCATGATCAGAAGAAAACACTGGATGCATTTCCGCTGAAATTACTGTGGAGAATACTGGGCTGGCCAAGGCTCCTGCCATTCACCACTATACAGTATGTCTGAGCAAGCAGAAGATGTAAAAGGGAGGAAAAAATAGAGAGTGAGAGTGAGAAACAGAGAGAGAGAGTCAAAGAGCTAGAACTGTTAAAAATCACAAATCTAAGGGCATGGATAGGATTAAAGTGACATGAGGGAAAAAGATATTCCATGATAAAGAGACAGCTGGGGTAACTACATAACATCCGACAAAATAAAGACAAAAAATGTCACAAGAGACGAAAAACATTATATAATGATAAAAGGGTTAATTCACCAAGAAGACACAACAATTATAAATATTTATATATCTAACATTAGAGCTCCCAAATATATGAAGCAAACATTGACAGAAATGAAGCAAGAAATAGACAGTAATAGTACAATAATAGTATAAGACTTCAATGCCCCAGTTATACTTATGGATGGAACCAAACAGAAGATCAGTAAGGAAACAGAGGACTTGAACAACACTATAAACCAATGGGAACAAATGGATATATAGAGATCACTCCATCCAATAACAGCAGAAAACAGCCTTCTCAAGCACACATGAAACATTCTCCATGATAGACAATTTGTTAGGCCACAAACCAAATCTTAACAAGTTTAAGAAGATTGAAATAATAAAAAATATCTCCTCTACCTCACGGAAATGAAAACAGAAACAGATAACAGAAGAAAAACAAATATCCATAAAATCTGGAAATTAATCATCTCCTTCTTAAACAACCAACAGGATAAAGAAGGAATGACAAGGGAATTTTAAAACTATCTGGACGAAAATGAAGTATAAAATATAATGTACCGGGACTTCCCTGGTGGTGCAGCGGTTAAGAATCTGCCTGCCAATGCAGGGGATATGGGTTCGAGCCCTGGTCCGGGAAGATCCCACATGCCGCAGAGCAGCTAAGCCCGTGAGCCACAACTATCGGGCCTGCGCTCTAGAGCCCGCAAGCCACAACTACTGAGCTCACGCACCACAACTACTGAAGCCTGCGCACTCTAGGGCCAGTGCTCCGCAACAAGAGAAGCCACCACAATGAGAAGCCCACACATCGCAACGAAGAGTAGCCCCTGCTCGCTGTATCTAGAGAAAGCCCATGCACAGCAATGAAGACCCAATGAAGCCAAAAATAAATTAATTAATTTTTTTAAAAAAAGGAGAAAAGATCTCAAATCAGAACAAAAGAGATAAATAATAAAGATAAGACTAGGATAAATGAAATATAAAATAGGAAAACTACATAAAAATCAAAAAAGCAAAAGTTGGTTTTTTGAAAGGATGAACAAATTGACACTTAGCTAGGTTAAAAAAAAAGTAAATATTGAATTAAATAAAATCACAGATGAAAGAGGAAAAACTGTAACTGAATCACAGAAAATTTTAATCACTATTAAAAGAGAGTACTATGAACAATTTTATGCCAAAATATTACATAACCTAAAAGATATGGGTAAATTCCTAGAAAAATACCCTACAAAGATCTAATCACAGGGGGCTTCCCTGGTGGCGCAGTGGTTGAGGGTCCGCCTGCAGATGCAGGGGGCGCGGGTTCGTGCCCCGGTCCGGGAGGGTCCCGCGTGCCGCGGAGCGGCTGGGCCTGTGAGCTGTGGCCGCTGGGCCGGTGCGTCCGGAGCCTGTGCTCTGCAACGGGAGAGGCCGCGGCGGTGAGACGCCCGCGTACCACACACACACAAAAAAAAAAAAAAAAAAAAAAAAAAATCTAATCACAAAGAAGTAAAAGATGTGAACAGAGTCATACCTAGAGAGATTGATGCAGTAATCAAAAACCTGCAGGGCGAGGGTGATTCAGCACAAAAAAAAATCAATCAATACACCACATAAATAGAATGAATGAAAAATAACACATGATCATCTCAATTGATGCCAAAAAAGCATTTGACAAAATTCAGGGACATTTAAAGATAAAAACACTAGGTAATTACCTCAGTATAATAACAGCTAATATTAAAAGCACATAGCCAAGGTGCCTCTCCCCACCCCGTCCTTGGCGCGCCGCGGCCGCCGAGCCCAGCGAGCCCAGCGGAGCCACCTGCGCTGCGTCGCTGGTTTAAGCGCAGTGAGGGGCCACGGCCGGGGGTGGCAGTAGTGAGACCAGCGCTGCACCGCAGCCCCCCTTTCCCTCCATGGTCTCTCTCCGCTCCCGTGAGTAACTTGGCTCCGGGGGCTCTGCTTGCCTGCCCGCACGCCGCCCACCGCCCAGGACCGTGCCGCCGGGCACTGCTGCTAACAGACCCCTTCTGACCACCCTCTCGCTGTGCAGGCTGGGACACCTCTCCCCGCTACGCCCTGCGCCACGGAAAGTTAAGTTTCAAGAGGGGGGAAGAGAAAAACATGGACATGAAGAGGAGGATCCACCTGGAGCTGAGGAACCAGACCCCGGCAGCTGTTCGAGAACTTGTCCTGGACAACTGCAAATCAAATGATGGGAAAATTGAGGGCCTAATGGCTGAATTTGTGAACTTAGAGTTCCTCAGTTTAATAAATGTAGGCTTGATTTCAGTTTCAAATCTCCCCAAACAACCTAAACTGAAAAAGCTCGAGCCCAGTGACAACAGAATTTTTGGAGGTCTGGATATGTTAGCAGAAAAACTTCCAAATCTTACACATCTAAACTTAAGTGGAAATAAACTGAAAGATATCAGCACCCTGGAACCTTTGAAAAAGTTGGAATGTCTGAAGAGCCTGGATCTGTTTAACCGTGAGGTTACTAACCTGAATGACTACCGAGAGAGTGTCTTCAAGCTCCTTCCCCAGCTGACCTACCTGCATGGCTATGACCGAGAGGACAGTGAAGCCCCTGACTCAGATGCCGAGGTGGATGGTGTGGATGAAGAAGAGGATGATGAAGGAGGAGAAGATGAGGACCAGGAGGAGGAGAAGGATGGTGAGGAAGAAGAGTTTGATGATGAAGAGGATGAAGATGTAGAAGGGGAGGATGAAGATGAAGTCAGTGGGGAGGAAGAATGTGGACGTGATGGAGAAGCTGATGAAGATGAAGAGGATGAGGATGAAGATGTGGAGGAAGAAGAGAAAGAAAGCGGGAAAAGTGAAAAGAGGAAGAGAGAAACAGATGATGAAGGAGAAGATGATTAAGACTCCAAATAACCTGCAAAAAAAAGAACTGTTCAGGATTGGCTGGACTGCTCACATGGATTTGGTAGCTTTTTAAAAAAAAAAAAAAAAAAAAAGGTAGCTGTGATACAAACCCCAGGACACCCACCCACCCAAAGAGCCAAAGAATAGTTCCTGTGACATTTCGCCTTCCTCCATGTAGTCCCTCTTGGAAATCCACCACCAAGCTTGGGGACTTCACCCCAACAGAATTGTAAGCGTTGTTAGGTTTTCGTGTAAGACACTTGCTGTAACGTGGATAGCTGTGATTGGTGAGTCAACCGTCCGTGGCTGCCAGTTACACTGAGACTGTAACAGCATTTTTACTTTCTGTACAACAAAGAAGCTTTGTAAATAAAATCTTAACATTTTGGGTCTGTTAAAAAAAAAAAGCACATAGCTAACATCAAAATCAATGGTAAAAGATGAAAGTTTTTCCGCTAAGGTCAGAAAGAAGGCAAAGATGTACACTCTCTGCACTACTATTCAGCGACGTACAGCAATACCCAACCAGAGCAATTAGGCAAGAAAAATACAGAAGTAAAATTATCTTTTTTTTTTGCAGATGACAAGATCTTATATGTACAAAACCGTAAAGATACAACAAGAAAAGTGTTATAAATAAAAAACGAGGGCTTCCCTGGTGGCACAGTGGTTGAGAGTCTGCCTGCCGATGCAGGTAAACAGATATTTAAACAAATAAACCAGGGATTTCTCTGGTGGTCCAGCAGGTAAGACTCCGTGCTCCCAATGCAGGATTTGATCCCTGGTCCGGGAACTAGATCCCACATGCATGCCACACTAAGAGTTCGCATGCCACAACAAAGAAGTCTGCATGCCGCAACTAAGAAGTACACATGCCGCAACTAAATATCCCACATGCCACAACTAAACATGTCACAATGAAGATCCCACATGCCACAACAAAGACCCGGCGCAGCCCCAAAATAAAGACATAAATTTAAAAAAAAAAAGAACAAATAAAACAGAATAGAACATTCAAAAATAAACCCCTGCACATATGCCAACTAATTTTTGACAAGGATGCTAAGACTACACAATGCGGAAAGGACAGTCTCTTCAACAAATGCTGCTGGGAAACTGAGTATCTACCAGCAAAAGAATGAAGCTGAAACATTACCTGCATCAAACTTAAAAAACCTTCTGTGCGTCTAGGACACAGTGAGTAGTGTGAAAAGACAACCCCCAAGGAATGAAGGTGATGAAGATGATTTAAAGAATCTCTAAGTGTCAGAGACTTAGGTTGATTTCATAGTTTAAAATCATTGATGGAATAAAACACCATCTATCATTGATGTCTCTGAACTTTCCATTCCATTCCCAACGATTAAGATTTTGAATGAAGTACACTCATTTAGCTTCAAGTGTACTAAAACAGTCAGAACTGATTTCCCCTTATTGGTCTATGTTCTAGATTTTACCAGGTATTTGTACATATTACTATGTGACTTCCACGTGCAGCTCCTTTATCAGGGTTTACAGAGAGTGGACACTGCATCCAGATGGGCCCCTAAGCAATCCCTGCTGCCCAATAGCACTGACACGGTGTCTCCAACTCATGGGTGTGAAGCCCTGTCCAGGACTATGCCTAGTGGAGACTCTAAGTGGAGATGACAGGCCCTGAGGGAAGCCCCCAGGTGAGTTTGAGTGTACAGGTGTCAGGCTCAGAGTCAGAGATTAGCGAGTCCAAAGAAAGGCACTTTAGGAAGGACAGACAGAAGAAACAACTGAGAATATGACTTTACCTGAGAAAGAGCCATTCCTGACTCCTTTTCTTTCCTCTCCCTCCTCTTCTGAGTTTCTTCCTCAGGCAACGTGAGTCTTTAGAGGTTGACCTTGAAAGTTGAAAACAGGCTGTTTAATGCTTAGAATCAACACACCCCCTTCCTGTGTCACAACCACACACACAGGGAAGCCCTCAGCATGTGGAACAGTCGGTCCCCTGCTGCCCACTGTCCCAGGAGGGACTCAGGACAGTAAACTCCCACACGGAGTCCAACAAGTCAGTTTTCCCACTCTTTCCTTCAGATCAGGCTCCCCTCCTGGTGAGGCCCTCACACACCCAGCAGCAGCGGGCACCTCGGCTGGACCCGACGATCCCCTTCAGGTCACAGACCAGCCCTGATCCATCACCACGCAGAGCAGAGCCCTCACCCTCAGCCCAGATCTCAGCCCTCAGGAACGGGAGGACCTGGAGCCATGATGCTCAAATGGATACAAATTAGAATCACCCGGGGAATTTTAAATATTACTGAGCCTGGGCCAAACCTCAACTATTTGAAGGGGAATATCTGGTCAGGGGACACAAAACATATGTGCAAAATGCCTCAGCAATCTAATGTGAAGTCTGGGTTAAGCACCACTCAGAGGAGTCAAGCCCAGCACACCTCTCACTTTCTTTGTCTTTTCCAGCTTTACTGAGGTATAACTGACTAATGAAAATGGTATATATATGGTGTACAATGTGCTCATTTGACAGGCATATGCAGTGTGAAATATTTATCACAATCAAGGAATTAACATATCTATCAACTCACAATTACCATTTTTCATGTCTGTGCGGTGAGAACACTTAAGATTTACTCTTGGGACTTCCCTGGTGGCGCGGTGGTTAAGAATCTGCCTGCCAATGCAGGGGACACGGGTTTGAGCCCTGGTCCGGGAAGATCCCACATGTCGCAGACCAACTAAGCCCGTGTGCCACAACTACTGAAGCCCACACTACTAGAGCCTGTGCTCCACAACGAGAAGCCACCACAATGAGAAGCCCGTGTACCGCATCGAAGAGTAGCCCCCGCTCGCCGCAACTAGAGAAAAGCCCGCATGCAGCAATGAAGACCCAATGCAGCCAAAAATTTTTAAAAATTAAAAAAAAAAAAGATTTACTCTCTCCAAAAATTTCAAGTATTTAGTAGCACAGTATGATTAACTATAGTGACCACGTTATACATTACTCCAGAACTTACTCACGTAACAACTGGAAGTTTGTACCTGTTGACCCACATCTCCCAATTTTCCCCACCCCCATCCCCTGGTAACCACCATTCTACTGTCTGTTACTATGAATTTGACTTTTGTAGAATCCACATATAAGGGAGACCATACAATATCTGTCTCTCTCTGTCTGGCTTACTTCACTTAGCATAATGTTCTCTACACTGATCCAAGTTGTCATAAATGGCAAATCTCCTTAATTTTTATGGCTAAATAATATTTCACAATGTTTTCATTACCCACTAATCTATCAGCAGACATTTAGGTTGTTTCTGTACCTTGGCCGTTATAAAATATACACATATGCAGTAATGCTCATGTGAGTTTGGGTATTTTCTTCAATATACTGCTTTCATTTCCTGTTTTTGTTTTCTTTTGTTTTTGTTTTTTTAGATATACTATCAGAAGTGGGACTGCTAGATCCTGTGCCTGTTCTATTTTCAATTTTTTAGGAAATTCCTTACTGTTTTCCACAAAGCTGTACCATCTACATTGCCACCAACAGTGCACAAGCGTTCCCCATTCTTGGTATTTTGTGGGCACATGCGTGTGTGTGCATGCCCTCTTCATCATGAATGGATGGGTTTTGTTGGAAGAAGCTTTCAGGTCATTTGCAGAGAATGGTCAAAAGGGACCTGAGGGAAACATCTTGTCACCTCACAGCTCACTCTTTTACCAGATCACACAAAAAGGAAGAAAAAAGACTTAGACTAACTGGTTAAACTAGGTTTTGAGGGTTAATATAAAAGATCATTGACATCTTTACATCATCAAAATAATCTAAGATAAAGAAGAAGAAGCATACAGATATCGAATAAACCTCAAAAAAATTTTAAAGGGAAATAACTTGTGAATTTTTTTAATCTAATAATTCTGGTGTCAAAGATTAAAAAATTGACAATATATCATAATTAGAAAAAAATGACATGACTCGATTATAGAAGACCAGCAAAGGTTATTTCAGAAGTTAATAACTATTTATAGGAAAGTAGAAACTGAATACACTAAGATTTATTCCAAGCTACAAAAAGAATTAAATGTAAAGAAAACAGCAAGAAAAAAGTAAATCCAATACAAAAAAAAAAACCCCACATTTCACGTTCCTTTAAAAAGACACCATGTAGTGACAGAGTCAGTCATTTCTTGCTGCACGACTCCTGTCCATAGACCTCTACCCCATGTTAGGAAAAGGGAAGGGGGTGACCCACAACGGAGTGACGTCACCGCCCGCTGGCTGAACAGGGCTTGTGACATCACTGCCCGCTGGCTGAACAGGGCTTGCAAATGGAAGTTATCTTCTGTTACAAATAATTACAAAATGCATAAGCCCTGTGCACAGGAGGTGTGCACTTCTCATCCTTATCTGTATAATTTAAACAAACAAGTTTTATTTGTATTAGATTCTAAAGCCGCAAATCAATATATTACACTTTAATCATCCATATCCAAACAACTCACCATCCACCTGGATCCAGTTTCCCCCCTCTACCTGCACTACTGTGTGTTTCCATGTCATTCCGTTTATATATCTCCCTATTTCTTTTTCTTTTTATTCCCCTCTGCTCTACTGCTCTTTCTTCCCGCCCATTTCTTCCCTCACTCCCGTCCTGCCGCACTCTGCAACTTGTTCCTCCTCTTGTTCTTCTTTCTCCTCAACCTTTCTGATGGCCCGAAACCTCCATATATTTCTTCCTCTTTCTTTCTCCATCTCTGCTCCCTCTCTGTCCTCGGGTTACACCCCTTCTATCCCTTTGACTTCCACTCTCTGGCACCCCACACGGCTACGTCTCCTTCCTGCTCTCTCTTCCTCTGCTCTCGCCTCCAGTTGTCCTCTTTCTCTCCCAGCACCATGTTGCTCTGTTGGCCATTCTCCAAATAAGCTGAACTGGGGACCGAAGAACACTGGGTGTTCACGCAGAAACACCGGCCTGAGGAGACGCGAGGACAGAGGGGCGGGGAGGGAGGGGTTCTCCGGAGAGGGGCGGGCTCTCCAGAATCCCAGGACCGGGGAGAGGACGCGGCCTGTCCGGGAGCGGGGCGGCCAGCGCTGCCCTCCAGAGGGCGAGGCTTGGGGGACGCGCATCCACCTCGCGGAAGAGGGCTTTACAGGCCGAAGGCGGAGTCAGTAAAAGGTTTCAAACAGCAAAACGGCGCGAAAGGCGGTGTCTACGTGGGCCGAAGGCCGAAAATCCAAACACCGGGACGGGCCTCAGAGCGATTTCAACCCCAAAGGGAAACGACCCCCACTGTGAATTTCTTTAGGATGTAAGGGCGGGGGCGAGTATTTAAAATTCCGCAGTAAGTCCCACACTCTGAGGATATATGGGGGGGCCCCGAAGCTCAGATACAGTAGAAAGAAGAAACTCACGCACCGAAGAGTGACTTCAGCTCTCCGTGGTGACCCAGGGCGGTCTCTCCGCTTCCGTGTCCGTAGAACACTGCGCAGGCGCAGAAGGAGCAGCCTGGGGGCGGGGACTGCGAGAGGCGCTGACGAGAGGAGGCGGGGCGAGGAGAGCGCCCAGGCCTGCGGGGGAGCCCCGCCAGAGGGCGGGTGCAGGAGGCGGGGCCTCTTCATCCCCTCCCCCACCCCCAGACTTGCCTGTAAAGCGTCTCTTTAGGGATTTAGAAACGTGTGTCTTTTTTTTTTTTAACATCTTTATTGGAGTATAATTGCTTTACAATGGTGTGTTAGTTTCTGCTTCACAACAAAGTGAATCAGTTATACATATATTACATATGAAACGAGTGTCTTTTGAACTGTGTAGCCGCTTTGCCTCCTGCTTATTTTGATTTACTGTTGAAACCAAAGGTAGTCACCAGTTAGATCTATTTAGCTTGCTAAATAAATAATAAACTGTAACCCGCTTTTGAGGATCAAGCCCACTTTAATTGTTTTTAGGAAAGCTTGCACATCCTGCAAGTGTCCTTTAGCTAAAGATGTTTGTCCAAGTTGTTTTTTAGAAACTTGGAGTCAGCTGTGTCCAGTTTGATGCCGAACTGGTTACAACTAGTTAGAACCACTGACCCTCCACCTGCGCATCTGTGAGTGTCTGCTCTGTGACATTTTGACATCAGAGGGCCAAAAACTCCACCTTCTGAACATGCTAAGAGCCATTTTCTGAACATGAGTTCCCTGAAGATGCCTTTAACTTAGTTGTGCTGGTGCAGAACAAGGATTACCTCATGTTTTTCTTATCTCTAATCACTTTTCCTATGTCCCAGGTCTTGCCATGAGGGAGGTGGGTTTGATACTTGTTCTCCCATCACTTAGCTTGGCTGCCTCATGAATAAAACTCTCTCTGCTGCAGACCTTCATGTCTTGCTGAACATTGTGTCAAGGAACCTGGTTAGGTAAGGTAACAAATAGGTTAGAGGATCCCCAGAAAAAGAGAACCAGGAATGGCTTTCTTGACATATGAGAAACCATTTTTGCCTTAGCCATTTCGTGATCTAAGCCTGGCAACAATGCTTACCCTTGAACAGGTCTCAGGAATTAAAGATCTTAAGGGAATAAAGGAACGCAGAAACATAGCCTTCTGTCCGGCAAGAGAAGTAACAATAGCAAAGACAATATATCAGTTGTAATGACTCCCAGTTCTGTTTCAATAGCAAAGATTAGCCAGAAGCACTCAACCACCAGGTCAACTGGAACCTAGGGGATGTTGATGATGACCTTTCTGACCCTCCTTACTTCAATCAACTAAAGCCTGGACTCCATTGACAGCCCAAGCCCCTTCACGAATAGCCATGTACTTTTAGCTTAAAACATCCCCTTGGACTTCCCTGGTGGTCCAGTAGTTAAGACTCTGTGCTTCCACTGCAGGGAGCACGGTTTGATCCCTTGTCAGGGGTAATAAGATCCCGCATGCCTCGAGGCGCACCCCCCCCAACAAAAAACTTTGCCAATTTTGCTGTTGGTGAGACACAGCATTGGGAAACATCCCCAGTGTTCCCCTTAACTTGCTGCAGGTAATAAGTCCTTCCTGGGAATTCCCTAGTGGTCCAGTGGTTACAATTCCAGGCTTTCACTGCTGGGGGCCCGGAGTTGGATCCCTGGTCAGGGAACTAAGATCCTGCAAGCCAAAAATAAATAAATAAATAAACCCTTCCTTCTTTCCTGCTTTGCATCTGTTGGCTCCACACCCACTGGAGGACAGTAACACTGTCTCTAACAGTTTTGTTTTCAGCCTTCTCATTGTGGTGGCTTCTCTTGTTGCAGAGCACAGCCTCTAGGCACACAGGCTTCAGTAGTTGTGGTACACGGGCTCAGTAGTTGTGGCTCCTGGGCTCTAGAGCGCAGGCTCAGTAGCTGTAGCACACAGGCTTAGTTGCTCTGCGGCATGTGGGATCTTTCTGGACCAGGGCTCGAACCCGTGTCCCCTGCAATGGCAGGTGGGTTCTTAACCACCGCACCACCAGGGAAGTCCCTCTAACAGTTTTCAGGTAAAAGGTTACATCGTGTGGGACACTTCTGTCAAAAATTATTTTTTTTGTTTTGTTTTTGCCTTGCCGCACGGCTTGTGGGCTCTTAGTTCCCCAACCAGGGATCAAACTCCAACCCTTGGCAGTGAAAGCATGGAGGTCTTAACCACTAGACCACCAGGGCAGTCCTAGAAACAGATGTTTTCTTCAGGACAAGTTGAACATGGTTTAAGTTAAAACCTATTTTTGCTAGCTGGTTGCAGGCAAGTCCTGCTAGTGAGGCTGAAGCAATTAACTGGTCTGGAAACTGGGATCTTGGTGAGAGCCTGATGTGGCCGTGATTGGACCCAGGAACATTTCCTGCAATTAGAATTAGTATAAAATAGATAACCAGCAACGACCTACTGTATAGCATGGGGAACTATACTCAATATTTTGTAATAAACTATAAGGGAAAAGAATCTCAAAAAATATATATATGTATTCATTTTGAATATATATTATATATAATTGCATATATACATATAACTGAATCACTGTGTTGTATACCTGAAACTAACATAACATTGTAAATCAACTATACTTTAATTTTTTAAAAAAGAAAATTAATTTAGGTGGTTTAACGAATCAAAAACGGAAGTTTTTTGTATAGGGATTACAAACAAGAATGTGAAATGCAAAACTCTCCCTGAGGACAATGGACAGTTTCATACTGACATGCATTTCTTTTTCTCTTCAGAAATAGTAACAGCATTTCTGTTTCTATTCCCAATTCACACAGGAGGGCTGTTGGGCTGCACCCTGAAGGCCTGCAAACCTTGTAAATTCGCAGCCTCAAGACCTAAGAGCCCGGAAACAGTCACAGACACATCAGTGATTCTATTGCATAGGGGATCTTACAGGTCCGAAGCAAGATCCTGAAATGACACCCCGCCTTGTACAGCAGAAGGCAGGCAGGCAGGACAGGGCAGCAGTCTTCACTGTTGGAGGGGAAGAGGTAGGTTACCAGTTGGTGGGGGAATTGACCTGAGGTTGGCTCATGGGTTACCAAGGAAACTATCATAGTGGAGCTGTTCTGATCTAAAGAGTAAAACAATCACTAGCTGGGGCAGAGGGGTAAGCATGTAGGCAGTTGCTGATTAGGCTCTGTGATTAAAAAATATAAATAGATCGTTTTAGGGTCTGCAGAAACCTGGGAGTGTTTCTGATCCTGAAGCAACATACAGTGAGGAGGGAGTACAGGAAAGTGTCAGGGGAGCAGGGAATGAGTAGGGGTGAATTCAGGGCTTATATGGAGGTTTGGTCAGGAAAAAGGAAGGTTCTGGGGGCAGCACCGGGCTTCCTTCTGTTCTGCACCTGGGGGTTTCCTTCTGCCTAACTGAACTGGATCATTGCCTTCTGGATCTCTTGGAGTCTCTGTGGTGTCTTGAGGAGTACAGCTCCTACCCTGCTTATTTCAAAGTAATGTTTGAAACAATCAAGGAAAATGCTTAGAGCTGTCATTTTCGGCCACTTATATTGAACACGGTTTTGTTTTGTTTTGTTGGGTTTTTTTCCTTCTTAAACTGAAAAAAGAACTATTTAAATGAAAAATTAGGGGGACTTCCCTGGTGGTCTAAGACTCCAGGCTTCCACTGCATGGGGCACGGGTTCCAAAAAAAGAAAGAAAGAAGGAAAGAAAGAAAGAAAGAAAGAAAGAGAAAGAAAGAAAGAAAGGAAGGAAGGAAGAAAAGGAAGGAAGAAAGAAAGAGAAAGAAAGAGAAAGAAAGGAGGAAAGAAGGAAAGGAAGGAAGGAAAAGAAACAAAGAAAGAAGGAGAGAACAGAGGGCAAGAAGGAAAGATTTATGTTTCACTGCAAGGACATAATAAACTAAGGAAGACAGCCGGGCATGAGTGAGTGGAGACAGGTACACTGGGAGTGAGATGACTGCAACTGAGCCATGGGATGTAGGGTGGGTTCTCACCCAGAACAGGCTCATTTAGTTAAGCAAGAGATAACAGAGTTATCTTTGTAGGGAACGGAAATTGAAAGGTGAAATGCAAAGCTCTGCTCGTGCTGACTGAGCGTTTTCATACTAAAGGTATAAGAACATCATTTCCATTTCTATTCCCCTAAAAACGGGGAGGCAGAGACCAACTCTGGTCTAGGGAGTGTAGGTCAAGAGGAATCTGACAGTTTAAGTCAAAAGCATTGTTTTATATCATCCATGTAAAAAAAAAAAAAACAAAAAAACTTTAAAAACACATGTTAAGTCTTTGGTTCTTTTTTTTTTTTTTGGTGGTACTCCGGCCTCTCACTGTCACAGCCTCTCCCGTTGCGGAGCACCGGCTCCGGACGCGCAGGCTCAGTGGCCACGGCTCACGGGCCCAGCCGCTCCGCGGAATGTGGGATCTTTCTGGACCGGGGCACGAACCCGTGTCCCCTGCATCGGCAGGCGGACTCTCAACCACTGCGCCACCAGGGAAGCCCGAGTCTTTGGTTCTTCATATTTAATTTGTTGATCTGTTACAATCAGGAGGTAAATTGTTATTTCATAAATATGATTGAAATTAAGCCAAATGGCATCTACTTTTTTCAATCATCTGAAATTGTCTTTTGGCCAACTTTAAGGTCATACTTGCTGTCTTTTCTATGTGTGTGTTTTAAGGACAAATATGAATTTAATCTAAGAGACTTAATTCCTCTTGTATGTGACAGGAATAGATACAACACAGGCACAGGAGCATGCAGGGTCCTTCAATGCCATTCAAAGGCATAAACGCTGAGTTTCTTGGGCATGTTTGTTATTATCGTCATTAGTTTAAATTTTCTAATATTCCATTATCCAAATGTAACATGTGTATTTGTTATTTTTTGAATTTTGCTTGATGTCACATTATGTAGTGACAATGTTAGACTTTACGCCAATCCTGGAACTCTGGAAAATAGCAAAGGTAAAAGAACTCCTTTTCTTCTTTTCTGCAGATGGTAACAGCTTACTTACTAAGAACTATGCTTCCTCTTTAATTTCAGTAAGACTAATGATAGCCCCCTTGTTTACTTTGGAAACAGCAAGAAAGGAATCTAACAAATTACCATCCACTGCTTTATCAACGATTACTGCTTTGTTGGTCCTTATATCAGTGGACACAATGCCTGTTAACGTGATTTAATCAAAATTAAGTTTTTCTCCTCTCCCAAATGCCTTACTTTTTGGA
Organism: Physeter macrocephalus; assembly: GCF_002837175.3. Classification (NCBI taxonomy): domain Eukaryota; kingdom Metazoa; phylum Chordata; class Mammalia; order Artiodactyla; family Physeteridae; genus Physeter; species Physeter macrocephalus. The sequence goes on from NC_041230.1 coordinate 1,932,460, forward strand.
CCACTTTTGAGCTTTGTAATTCAGAGCAACCTTCCTGCCAGAATATCTGCACCCAAGAGTAACTGACTTCAGCATAAAACATCATCTGAGAAACTGAGGCTCCTGCCACATGCTCATCCACTCCTCCATATGGGAGTTTTCCTACCTTGTTTAGCCCTGGGTATAAAAGAAAAGCTCTTTTTTTGTCTGACTTTTGAGGCTTTACAAATTTTGTGGCAGGGCAGCTTGCTAGATCTTAGTTCCCCGACCAGGGATTGAGCCGTCCCCCCGCAGTGGAAGCACAGCGTCCTAACCACTGGACCACCAGGGAATTCCTGGTAATAATCCTTTATAATAAAATCTATCCTTATCTAAATTTGACAGTGGTAAATATTTCAGTCCTTCCACCTGGACTCAAAAATGTATATTCTTTAATTTTTAATGTCACATCATACTATATCATTCTGTTTTTCACACTTTTAAATTGTTAATAATTTGTATCAGTTTCGTAATGATATCACAGGGAGACCTGTGTCAAAATCTTCCTGTGAGGCTTCCCTGGTGGCGCAGTGGTTGGGAGTCCGCCCGCCGATGCAGGGGACACGGGTTCGTGCCCCGGTTCGGGAGGATCCCACGTGCCGCTGAGCGGCTGGGCCCGTGAGCCATGGCCGCTGAGCCTGCGCGTCCGGAGCCTGTGCTCCGCAACGGGAGAGGCCACAGCAGTGAGAGGCCCGCGTAGCAGGCCACGACAGTGAGGGGCCCGCGTACCGAAAAAAAAAAAAACAAAAAAAACAACAAAAAAATCTTCCTGTGATTTAGGAAGTTCCCTTTTTTTCTTGTGAATATGTTAATTTGGCTGCCTTGATAATTATGTAAGGAACGAAATTCCCCATTAAAAAAAATGGATTCATGACTTTGCCTTATAATCAGCGTCTCCTCTACTGTTCTGTGTTTAATGAAAGGTTCCACCATTGAGTCATCTCCTTGGTTGGAAACATGGAAGTCCATACTGAAACGTCTTTTTTGCCAACACGGCTAGTTTCTTTTTCTTTTTTAAGCAAGAGACAGGAGACTTTTATATAAAAAAAATGTGTTGCTTGCAAGACATATGCAGGGTCTTCCCTGGTGGTCCAGTGATTGAGAATCCATCTTCCAATACAGGGAACGTGGGTTGGAAACCCTGGTCGGGGAAGTAAGATCCCACGTGCCACGGGGCAACTAAGCCGGCTTGTTGCAACTACAGAGCCCACACTCTGGAGCCAGCACGCCACAACTGAGAGAAACGACCCCACCCACCCAGCCACCCCCCTCCAAGGAAGGATCCCCGGTGCTACAACTAAGACACAACGCAGCTAAAAATAAATAAATACATATTTTTAAAATATATTTAAAAATATGCAAAAAAGCTAAAAAAAAAGAACAAGGCACCATTCTTAATAACTTTCTTCCACATTATTAAAAAAAAAAACCTCATAACTACGGTTCCTTTTATTTTCCTTAAAAAAAAAACTATCAGGCTTAGGCACGAGTTGCTGGTGGCTGCCAACCAAGCTGGCTCCGCACAGCATCTCCCTCCCATGAGCCGTATGTTTGACTCTTCACGTTTTATACTTAAGGCATCTTTTTCTCTTGTCTGACAAAGTGTATATATTTCCTGCTTGCTTTCTTTACAGTTTTGTTACCGAAAACAAACAAACAAAACAAAAAAGGCCCCTTTCGGCCCAGGCCTGGCCAGCAGGGCTGAGACACAGTTTCAGGTGGAGTGGCTGCCTCCCACCAGGCTGGCGTGCCGCCGGCCCAGCGGCTTGACGGGGCCAGCAAAGCCCGAGGCCAGCGCCCAGTGACCCGGCAACAGCCCGTGCACGTCCCCCGCTCTGCCCACGGCGAGGCCGCAGAGGACGTGGATGGCCTCGTCCCGGTGGTCCTCCATCTTGCTCTGCGCGCAGTGGAGACCCCCATCGTAGCTGGGCGATAAGGTACGAGGGGCTCCTGCTCGAGGCCACTGTGACGTCCCTGCCAGGCCCTGTGGGGAGCCCGGGGTGGGGTGGGGGTTGGATGAGAAGTTATTGCTTGAGAGATCGAGACCAGTGTCTTCCCAAGGGCGTCCCCGGTGCTGCCACCCGCCAACATGGCTAGTTTCAAACGTTGCATAATAATCTATCTAACGCACATCCCAACATTTATTCCAGTCACTGCATCGTTTAAAAATGTGATGTTGGGGACTTCCCTGGTGGTCCAGTGGCTAAGACTCCGCACTCCCAATGCAGGGGGCCTGGGGTCGATACCTGGTCAGGGAAATGGATCCCACATGCTGCAATGAAGAGCCTGAGTGCAGCAACTAGACCCGGCGCAGCCAAAAATAAATAAAATAAAAATGGGATGTTGTTTGCATGTTGTGTTACACCAGGACATTCTGCTCATTTTGTCTGAAAATATTTTAAATATGCTAATAGCCCTATGTAAACATCATATTATAATTGATTGCTGTTTCTCTATGGATGAAATCTTCCACCTGCAGGGATGTGGGAAAACATACTGCAATAAACGTTTAATGACAGATATTGCCATAGAAATATTGAGGGCAGAAGTGAAGTTATTGCATAGTCGATAATCTAGATTTACCTTCTTTAGGGTTCATATTAAAGAGAATATACCTCCCCAGTAAATGCCCTTAGAAACATGGCAAAGTTAATTATTCCTTAGATGGGAATAAATCCCAATGTCTTCTGAATACTATATATTTTACAGGCTCTATTATCCACACCTGACAGAACTTTCAGCAATATAACACAAACAGCTAAAATACATTACAGTTTAGAAATAAAAGGTAAATTTCTACTTATTCTCATAATGAACACATTGTGAATTTGAAATTGCATTATATTTAGTTAGTGTTGACTTTAGTATATTATGATGTAAACAAGTTTTTCTCAAAGATATTTTAAGGTAATCCAGCACAAGCATGGAATACGATAAGTATTTTACAAAATAAGGCAATTCTTATGGCTCAAAGCCAAAGACATTAACAAAGGAGAAATATATGATTATATGTGGAGAAGAATCCAAAAAAAAAGGCAATTCTCATCAAAAGAAAAAAATTTTTTTCTTTTATTTCCCTTTCTCTTTTTATTTTATCTATGTGAAATGATGGATGCTAATTAAACATATTGTGGTAATCATGTCACAATATAGGGAAGTCAGACTATTGCTGTACACCTTAAACTTATATACTGATGTATATAATTGTATAAAGAGTTCTTTATACAATTCTTATATGTCGCTGTGTAAACAGTTGGTTTCAAAACGGCAAATAGGGGACTTCCCTGGTGGTCCAGTGGTTAACACTCAGCAATCCCAATGCAGGGGGCCCGGGTTCCATCACTGGTCAGGGATCTAGATCCCGCATGCCTCAACGAAGACCCCGCGCAGCCAAATAAAAAGTAAATATCAAAACACACAGAGAGAGCAGCTTCAAGATGGCGGAAGAGTAAGACGCGGAGATGACCTTCCTCCCCACAGATACATCACAAATACACCTACAGGTTGGGCTTCCCTGGTGGCGCAGTGGTTGAGAGTCCGCCTGCCGATGCAGGGGACGCGGGTTCGTGCCCCGGTCCGGGAAGATCCCACATGCCGCGGGGTGGCTGGCCCCGTGAGCCATGGCCGCTGAGCCTGCGCGTCCGGAGCCGGTGCTCCGCAACGGGAGAGGCCATAACAGTGAGAGGCCCGCATACCACACACACACACACAAAAATACATCTACAGGTGGAACTGCTCCTATAGAACACCTACTGAACGCTGGCAGAAGAGCTCAGACCTCCCAAAGTGTGGATGAAACGCTCTTGGTGCTCCAGCCAGAAGTCAGTGCTGTGCCTCTGAGGTGGGAGAGCCAACTTCAGGACACTGGTCCACAAGAGACCTCCCAGCTCCACATAATATCAAACAGCGAAAATCTCCCAGAGATCTCCATCTCAACGACAAGACCCAGCTTCACTCAACCACCAGCAAGCTACAGTGCTGGACACCCTATGCCAAACAACTAGCAAGACAGGAACACAACCCCACCCATTAGCAGAGAGGCTGCCTAAAATCATAATAAGGCCACAGACACCCCAAAACACACAGAGACAAACACACACACAAAACGGTAAATGGGACTTCCCTGGCGGTCCAGTGGTTAAGACCCTGCACTCCCACTGTAGGTGGTGCGGAGCTAAGATCCCACATGCCCCGTGCTGCGGCCCAAAAATAAATAAATAAAAATACTTAGGCTAAAACGGCAAATAATTAAAACCCGTTAGCAAAAAGAAAGAACAATACAATTTATAACAATTTTTTTTGTTTGTTTTATGTGGTACGCGGGCCTTTCACTGTTGTGGCCTCTCCTGTTGCGGAGCACAGGCTCCGGACGCACAGGCTCAGCAGCCATGGCTCACGGGCCCAGCTGCTCCGCGGCATGTGGGATCTTCCCAGACCGGGGCACGAACCCGTGTCCCCTGCATCGGCAGGCGGATTCTCAACCACTGCGCCACCAGGGAAGCCCCATAACAATTTTTAAACATATTTATTTTTTTCTTCAGGCCGCGCTGTGAGGCATGCAGAATCTTAGTTCCCTGACCAGGGATGGAACCTGTGGCCCCTGCAGTGGGAGTACAGAGTCTTAACCACTGGACCACCAGGGAAGTCCCAATTTACAACAATTTTTGAAAACGTTTTGCTCTTTTTAAAGCAACGGTTACTGACCTAAATTATCACTTGCCTTAGTCCTCCAGTCTCAGACCCTACGACTTGTCCCTGAGTCTCTGGAACTAAGCAGATTGTTGAATTTGGCCTCTGGAGTGAAAGGGGAATAGAAACGGAGAAGCTGTTCTGCAGGTGTCAGTATGAAACAGCCCATTCAACCCAGGGAGAGTTTTGTATTTCTCATTCTAGTGTGTAATACAGAGACAAGTTCAGCTCTTACATTAACTCTAATTGCACAAAATCTTCCTGGATCCAACCACTGACTCATGTCAACTACTCTGGAAGACCTACATTTCCAGAAATATGAATACCTTTGGGCTCATTAGCAGGAGACGAGAGCAACCTACTGGGAAAAATAGCTTTTATTCAAACCGTATTCTACTTGTTTAGAGGAAACATCTTCGTTTTCGACATAACTGGCCCCCACAAATGTAAGCTTTAGCTTAAAAGTGTTAACAGACTGCAACTTAAGCCCTTCAAGTACAAGCACCTTCCGGGCCCGCCCCCTTTCCGCCCTCCCTTGGTCCCTGCTAGCACCTGCGTTCCCCTCCCCCCAACTCGGCCCTTAGCGCTCCACCCAGGCCCGCCCCACCTCTTCACCAAGCGCATGCGCACTTTTCTACGGACCCGGAAACGGAATGCTTGCAACGAAGGTCACACTGCAGAGCGTAAGTTTCTCTTTTCTAGTGCAAATCTGTGCTTCGCGGTCCCTTTACTCCATCCTTAGGGTGCTGGAGTCACTGCGGTGTTTAAATTCCCACTCCCGCCTCTCCTCCTCATGTAAATCACTGTTACAGATCGCGGACCGTTTCCCTTTGGGTTTTAAATTTCTGAGGCCAGTACCGAAGCCCTTGCCTTTTCTGCCTTCGGTCCACGTAGATCCCGCCTTTCGCTACATTTTCCTGCTTAAAACCCTTTAGTACCTCCGCCCTGCTTGTAAAGTCCTTTTCCGTGGGGTGGATTCGCGCTCCCCAGCCTCGCCCTCCGCCTCCGTAGGGCAGCTGCGGCCGCCGTGCTGCCGGAGAGGCCACGTCCTCTCCCCGGTCCTGGGATTCTGGAGAGTCCTCCCCTCTCCTGAGACCCCCTCCCTCTTAGACCCTCTGTCTTCGCCTCTTACTCAGACCGGTCTTTCTGCTCCGCAGGCCTCCCCTTCCTGGTCAGCCCTTCCTCAGACCCCCGTGTAGGGGGAGGTGACCTGGGCCAGCCATGTGACACATAGTGCTCTTCGGTCCCGAGTTCCAAACGGTCTCTAACAGTATGCGGTCGTCTTATTCAGTCGCCATCCTCGTAAATACAGGGGCGAGGGGGATCAGGAGAAGCAGACACAGAGAGCGACTGAGAGAAACAGGAAAACTGAGGAGGATAAAGAATGAGGGAGAACCAATGGGAACATAGAGGGACTTGTAAATAGACAATAAAGTGCAAATGATTAAGCCTGGAAGATAGCAGGTGAATAAAATAAAGAAGTAAATAAAAAAGCCGGATCTCCAGGGATTGGAGAGCAACAAAGGGTGAGGGGCTCTGGATCAGTGGTGGGAGGGTGGTAACAATGGTGAGGCGTTTCACACAGAGGGTCCGGGAGAGGATAAAAGGTGGAACTATGGCCTTCAGAGCATCATGGTGCTGGGAGAGAAGGAGAGGAAAAATATTGACTACTAGAGCAGAGAGAGCAGGAAGGAAGCATAGCCACCTGGGGTGCCAGAGAGTGGGGAGGAAGGGAGAGTAACAGGGAGAGAAGGAGTGTAAACAGAGGGCAGACAGGGAACAGAAATGGGGGGAAGAGAGGCAGAAATACCTAAAAATGTAGGTCATCCGAAAGGTTAGGGAGAAAGATCATCAATAGGGGGAACAAGTTGCAGAGTGGGGCAGGACAGGAGTGAGAAAATAAATAGAGAGGAGGGCAGAAACAGCAGGAGAGTAGAGGGGAGCAAAGAGGCAGAGACATAGAAAGAAGTAGGGAGACAGATAAACAGAATGAAATGGAAACACATAGTAGTGCAGGTAGAGACCTAGAGATGATCATACTAAGTGAATTAAAACAGACAAATAGACACATGATATCACTTATATGGGGAAAGCTAAAAAAATGGTACAAATGAACTTATTTACAAAGCAGAACTAGACTCAACAGACATTGAAAACAAACTTATGGTTCCCAAAGGTGGAAGGAGGGGGAGGGATAAATTACGAGTTTGGGATGAACAGATACACACTACTATATATAGAATAATTAAACAACAATGACCTACTGTATAGCACAGGGAACTACATTCAATATTTTATAATAACCTATAATGGAAAGTAATCTGAAAAATATATTCAATAAAAAAAGGATAACCCACACTATTTGATCTTCAAAGATCTATCATGCACTGAAAAAAAATAAGTGTAGAAACTTACTTGTTGGTCTCTGTGTGGGAGTTTACTGTCCTGAGCCCCTCCTGGGACAGTGGGCAGCAGAGGACTGTCTGTTCCACATGCTGAGGTCTTCCCTGTGTGTGTGGTTATGACTCAGGAAGGGGGTGTGTTGATTCTAAGCATTAAACAGCATCTTTTCCACTTTCAGGATTGACTTCTAAAGACTCACTTAGCCTGAGGAAGAAGCCCGGAAGAGGAAATAAAAGGAGTCAGAGATGGCTCTTTCTCAGGTAAAGTCATATTCTCTGTTGATTCTTCAGTCTGTCCTTCCTGAGATTCCCTTCTTTGGACTCGCTAATCTTGTCTGCCACCTGTACATTCACAGTCACCCGGGGCCTTCCCTCAGGGCCTGTCATCTCCACTTAGATCCCGTCTCCCCATGACCCAGTGACCTGGAACTTGTGAAGAGGCTCCACTGGGTGTAGTCCTGGGCAGGGCTTCACACCCATGGACTGGAGACGTGGTGTCAGTGCTACTGGACAGCAGGGATTGTTGAGGGGCCCCATCTCAGTGCACTGGCTGCTCTCTGTAAACCAGGATAAAGAAGCTGCACATGCAAGTCAGGTAATAATATGCACTTATGCTTGGTAAATTTTAGGAAACAGACTAATTACAGCAAATACCTTCTGACTTTTCATGCTGCATTAGAAGCAAAATGGGTGTGTCACTGATTTAAAAGTCGTAATGATTGGGAATGGAATGGAAAGTTCAGAGATACATCAGTGATAGAGGGTGTTTCGTTCTATCATTGATTTTAAACTTTGAAATCAACCTAAATCTCTGACACATGGAGATTCTTAACCCATTTTCATCATCTCCGGTCCTTGGAGGTTACTTTTCACGGTTGGTTCCCTCCTCTGACACATAGAAGTTTCTCATTCTGATGCAGGTAAGGTTCCAGCTTTATACTTTTGCTGGTAGATACCCGGTTTCCCAGCACCGTTTGTTACTGAGACTGTCCTTTTTCTATTGCGTGGTCTTGGCACCCTTGAAAATGCGTTTTACGTATATGCAAAATTAATTTTGAGTGTTCTATTCTGTTGCATTACTTTACATATCTGTGCTTATGCCAGTACCACACCATCTTGATTACTTTGTGATATGTTTTGAAATCTATAAAGGGTGCCCCCTATTTTTTTTCTTTGTCAAGAGTATTTTGGCGATTTGGGAGATTCCCTATGAATTTTAGCATAGTTATTTCTATTTCTGCAAAAATTGCCATGGGACTTTTGATAGGGATTACATTGAATCTATACAACATTTTGGGTAATAGGGTCATTTTAAGAATATTTAGTCTTTCAATCCATGGGTATAGGATGTCTATCTATTTGTATCTGCTTGTGTGTCTTTTAGCAACATTTAATAGTTTTCAGTGTACAAGTCTTTTGCCTCCTTGGTGAATTTCTTACTAAGTATTCTATCCCTTTGATGCTATAGAAATACGATTGTTTTCTAATTTTCTGTTGACATTGTTCACTGTGTATAGAAATGCACATGATTTTTGGGCATTGACTTTTGGTATCCTGCAACTTTTCTAGAGTTGTTTTTTGATGTAGCAGTTTCCTTGTGGAATCTTTACTGTTTTTACATATAAAAGTTATCATCTACGAAAAAAGATAATTTTACTTTTTTCAATTTGGGTAACTTTCGTTTTCTCATCTAATTTCTCTGGTGAGGGCTTTCTGTACTTTGTTGGACAATAGTGCAAAGAGTGTGTATCCTTGCCTTCTTCCTGATCTGAGAAGGAAAGCTTTCTAGTTGAGTGTTTATATCTCTCTTTTTTTCTTTTTGGCCTTGTGGTGAGATCTTAGTTCCCCGACCAGCGATTGAACCTGGGCCACGGCAGTGAAAGTGCCGAGTCCTAACCACTGGACCACCAGGGAATTCCCAGAGTTTTTATATCTTGAAACGTAGTTGAATTTTGTGAAATGCATTTTTCTGCATCAATTGAGACGGTCATGTGTTTTTTTCCTTTATTCTGTTAATGTGGTGTATCACATTAATTGATTTTTGTATGTTGAGTCATCCTTGCTTATAGTAATAAAATCCACTTGGTCATGATGTAAAATCATTTTAATGTGTTGTTGAATTTGGTTTGGTACTATTTTATTGAGGATTTTTACTTCAGTATTCATGAGGGATATTGGTTTGTAGTTTTCTGTGTTTCGTGTGTCTTTCTCTGGGCTTGGTATAGAATCATGCAGGCTCCATAGAATGAGTTTGCCAGTGTTCCCTCTACAGCTCTTCGGAAACTTTTTATCAGAATTGGAGGTAATTCTTCTGTAAATGTTTGGTAGAATTATGCAGCAAACCGATCTGGTCTTGGCTTTTTCCTTGTTTGAGATTTCTGATTACTGCTTGAACCTCTCTAGTTATAATTCTTTGCAACTTTTTTATTACTTAAAGATTAGAGCTTAATAGGTTGTATGTTTCAATGAATTTACCTGTATCTTCTAGATTATGTAATTGTAAGCATTATTGTTCATAGAACCCCTTATAGTTTGTTTGTTTTTTTAAATTTATTTTATATATTTATTTTTGGCTGCGTTGGGTCTTCGTTGCTGCATGTGAGCTTTCTGTAGTTGCGGCGAGCTGGGGCTACTCTTCATTGCGGTGTGTGGACTTCTCACTGAGGTGAGAAGCTTCTCTTGTTACGGAGCATGGGCTCTAGGCGCATGGGCTTCAGTAGTTGTGGCACGTAGGCTCAGAAGTTGTGGCTCGCGGGCTCTAGAGCGCAGGTTCAGTAGTTGTGGCTCATGGGCTTAGCTGCTCTGCGGCATGTGGGATCTTCCTGGACCAGGGCTGGAACCCATGTCCCGTGCATTGGCAGGCTGATTCTTAACCACTGCTCCACCAGGGAAGCTGCTCCTTTTGCTAAATTTGATTTTAGTTTATTCTTCTCTACTTCTTTGAGTAGTAAAAATAGATTTCTGATTTGACTTCCCTGTTAGTACGGCTTTCACTACATTTTATAAATTTTCGTATGTTTTAATTTTCATCCAGATATTTTAAAAATTCCTTTGTGATTTCTTCTTTGACCCATTGGTTATTTATGGATATGTTGTTTTATTTCCACATTTTGGAGATTTTTCTGTTTTCATTCTGCTCTTTATATCTAATTTCATTGCGTTGTAGTTTGAGAAAATTCATTATGCTCTCAGTCTTCTTAAAATTGTTAAGATTTCTTTTATGTCCTAACATGTGGTCTCTCATGGAGAATGTTTTATTTGTTCTTGAGAAGTGTGTGTTTTCTGCTGTTGTTGGGTAGAGTGATTTGTACATGTCTGTTAGGTCCAGTCGGTCTATAGTGTTGTTCAAGTCCTCTGTTTCCTTATTGATGTTCTCTTTGGTTCCACCCATCGAAAAAACTGGGATGTTAAAGTCTCTTACGATTTATTGTGCTGCTATTTCTCTGTTTCTGTTAATGTTTCCTTCATTTTTGGAAGGAGCTCTAAAGTTATATCTATAAGTATTTATAATTATTATATCTTCTTGGGGAATTGATTCTTTTAATAGTATATATTGTCCTTTGTCTCTTGTATCAGATTTTGTCTTTAGTTTATTTTGTCTGACATTATGTAGTGGCTCCTGCTCTCATTAGGATGGAATATTTTTTTCCATCCTTTCGCTTTTCACCTTCCCATGTCCTTATATTTGTGAATGTTAACAATCCCAGCTCTAATACACTCTCTCTGTGTCTCTCGCTCTTGTTCCCTGTTTTCCTCCTGTTACTTCCCTCTGGTGGTCCCTGCTCAGGCACACTGTACAGTGGTGAGAGGCAGGAGCCCTGGCCAGCCCCCTTCACTCTAGTGTAATTTCAGAGGGAAAGCATCGACAGTTTCCTTCTGATTATGATGTTTGGTGAAATGTTCTTGCTTCATGACAATATTTTTTTTTTCTATATTCCTTTTTGTCATGATTTTTAATTCTCCAGGAAGTTTTTAACTTTATTATTGTGATAAGTCTTTTTCTTAATATGTTAAATTAATGTATAACTAATAACTTCTAATTTTGAGTCAGTGTTTTATAAGTGGAATACACAAACTCTGTTCTGCATTTGTTAATACCTCCCTATTTTAATTTTAGTGGATAAAATTGTACCTTATATTCTTCAATTTAGGTGTCATATAGAGATAGGAGTTAAAAGTTTTGTATTTTTCTCTTTATGTTTGTACCATTTTTCTTTTACTAGACTACTATAGAATAATGTTGGCGAAGTAAGTTAAGTGCAGGTGATACTTTCTTGTTCTTCGAAAATGCTGAAATAAATGTGGATGAAAATGATAACAGAAAATGTTATCCAAAAATATGTCAATAGACAACTCCTATCTTTTTTTTTTGGCCAAGCCAAGCAGCTTGAGGGATCTTAGTTCCCCAACTAGGGATTGAACCCAGGGCCACAGCAGTGAAATTGCCAAGACCTAACCACTGGACCGCCAGGGAACTCCTGCCTTTTCAATTACTTGTGTGTTTACATGTGTGTGCATGTGTGCATGGAAGTGCCAGTCCATGGTTTTGATAAAGACATCATTATTTCAAACCTATCTTTTTGCATTTGAACTTATATCTTAAATGTATTCCTTGGCCTCGAATTTTTTCTACAGTATTGTGTTAACGGTTTAAATAGCAATAAGATTACTAACATTTTACGTGCATCTGTGTGTGAGCCCACGTGTATGATGACCTTTTATGCCCTTCCATGTCGTTCACCTTGAACTTCTCTCAAATTTTCTCAGGGAATCCTCTGTCCGTGTGCTTTTAATGCTCTTTCTGTTACTCAACTGTTTCATTCCTTAGCTTCAATTCCAGACACTAACCCTCTGAGTTTTTATATTTCCTGTGTCATTTTTTTAGTTTCCTGACCTGAGTCAAGTGTCTCCAAGTGTGTCTGACACAGTACTATCCTTTGGATAGTACTGGAACAGGTCATCTCTAATGAGCTATTATGTTTTTAACAATTTCATACATGTAAAGAATTTATTTAGAATGATATTTAGCATATAGGAATTGTTCCAACACTTCTAGTCATTGCTCTTGTTATCATTATCATAATTGCAGATTTGGACCTTTCTGTAAAGCCACTGTGGACTTTGTCATCTCTGAAGGCACCACCGATACTGTAGCTCATTTAGATTTTGAATATCACGCAGTGTGTAAAACATAATATGTAACAGTTCTGCATAGATAACCTGTTACTGAATTTTATTTCTAAGTTTTTCGTGTGTTGTCCGGAAAAATGAAAAATCTACATTGATTGGAGGATATCATAATTGCTATGAAAAGGCATAAGAAGTTAAAATTAGAGACCCATAATTTCCCTAAATACCTTTACATGGATCTGTCAGACTACATACTTCCACTGAATTGATCCTTACCCCTCTCTCCTCTTCTCATTTTGTGTGATAATAAGAACTCTCTTCATGGCCCCTTGATGAGATACGTTTTCATTTCAGGCACCGTTGACATTCAAGGATGTGGCCATAGAATTCTCTCGGGAGGAGTGGGAATGCCTGGACCCTGCTCAGAAGGCCTTTTATGTGGATGTGATGCTGGAGACCTACAGCAACCTGCTCTCCCTGGGTGAGGATAACTTCCCTTCAGAAGTTGGGATCTGCCTTTTGGGTATCTTTGCATTTTCCCTCTTTGACCCTTGGGAGCCCTTGTTTTGCTTGACTGATCTGAAATCCCTGTTGACTCAGACATGAAAAGCTTCATGATGTGATATCATGAGTTTAAGCTTCACTTTTCTGCAAATGATCTATCCATTTCATGATATGTCAGGCGTTGTTCCAGACCTTAAGTATGTATAAAGCTCAGGGCAAACTTTTCAAATAACAAATTCTCTTTTTTCTACCCCTGTGCTTTCGATTCACTACTTCTTGGAAGAGAGCTAATTATCTGCATATTATACTGTTCCCTCTGCATTCAGAAGGAGGCAAGTGGTGGAGCAATCAGTGAAATATTTTTCCAGACCCACCCGTCATGTCCTCACTCCTCAGCTGAACAAAGAGCTGGGATTCTGGAAGAGCCACAGATCTTATTTATTTCTTTTGAGAAGCAGAAATTTCTATTTCTGATCTGAATATTATTTGCATTTTGGAACAGGAGGAAGAGCCCTAGCCTCTGAAGAGTGATGTGAAAATAGCAAAAAACCAAGGGGGTGGGAATTTATCAAAAGCATGAACACAGGTTAGGTCTCAGAAGGGCAGAGAAGAAGCGGCAGCATTAGTAGTCTTTGGGTAACTCTACCCAAGTGGGAGAGTTCTTTCCGAAAATAGAAGTTTATTTATTGTGAACTCTGAGAGGACATTTTTCTTATTCCTGGGTTATCATTCTGTCATTCCACATGTAAAATGTATTCTTTCACCCTCTGCTGGGGCTGCAGCCCCATCAGAGACAAAGGCAAAGTCTTTTTTGGTTTTTTTTTTTAATTTATTTATTTTTATTGATTTATTTTTGGCTGCGTTGGGTCTTCCTTGGCTGTGCACGGGCTTTCTCTAGTTGTGGCAAGCGGGGGCTGCTCTTCATTGTGGTGTGCGGGCTTCTCATTGCGGTGGCTTCTCTTATTGCGGAGCATGGGCTCTAGGCTCGCAGGCTTCAGTAGTTGTGGCACGCGGGCTCATAGTTGTGGCTCACAGGCTCTAGAGCGCAGGCTCAGTAGTTGTGGCGCACAGGCTTAGTTGCTCCGCGGCATGTGGGATCTTCCGGGACCAGGGCTCGAACCCGTGTCCCCTGCATTGGCAGGCAGATTCTTAGCCACTGTGCCACCAGGGAAGCCCAAAGGGCAAAGTCTTTATCATGATCTATACTCTGCCATCTGGCCCCTGTGAACTAGTTTTTACTTGATTCTGAGGAGCATGAAGAGGGTTGTTTTAAAGGGGTCTTTTGCCCCCTTCATTTCTCTTTCTCTACTTGATTTCATTGGATGCTCAGTTCTCAGTCCATATTGTAAGAGTTGATGCCTCCAGACTCCAGTCTCTGGGCCTTTCTCAGTTTTATCCCTATTTGTGTTCTTATATGACCTAATCAGAAGATGGGAAAACACTGGCTGCTCTTTCATTCCATCTGGCACCTCAGAACTGGCATGGAGCTGGCCTAAACCCCGTCTGCTTGTTTAGATTTCAAAGCCATTTCTTCTGTTCTGATTTTGCCGCACACTTCAGGGATGTGTGAAACAGAGAGGTAGATTGGATCTTGTGTAATTTTTACAGAGCAAAACTATAAAGACAGTGCACAGAGAGATCCTCTTTTTATTTCCCAGTCCGTCACGGGGGGAATATGTGAATCTTTCAGGCTCTCAGTTTGGCATCTTGGATAGAACGCATGGTTTCTTCTCAAGGGCTGTAATATCTGACCTCCATATCTTGTATTTTTTTCGCTCTTGTACTGCTCTACCAAGTCAGTAATGTAGACTCTCCTGATTTCATATCCTTCTAAGTTTGCATGATTTTGCCTTTTGAAACTTGCTTTTGAAATACATATTCCTAGAGTCTGAAATTTTATCCAGTTTCTTTGCTGTGATAATCCACCTGTAGCAGACAGCTACGGATGGACTCTCTGTGGAGTGGGTTTACTGGGTGACAGGAAGTTTTTGTTGGAGAATGCTTTCCCTCATATGCTGTAATACTTTCCTGCTCCACAGTAAGTCTCCACTTGAAGCTACTCAGTAGAGTGGTCTGCGTGTTGTAGGACACGAGGTAGAAAGTATCACGAGAGCCTGACTGAGAAGTCTTTCCCGTTTTTTTTTCTGGCTTTGAGGACTGTCACAAAAGCCTCTCTTAAGGGCACTGTGACAATCTTGTTTCCATATACTAATGACCATCCCCTGTGAGCCTCAGGAAATGACGTAGGAATTTATCCCAGGAAAACTTCGTGCAAGTTCTCCTCTTCCTGATGCCAGACCCCAGGGCTGGAGGGTCTGCCGTGGGGCTCAGAACTCTCACTCCTGTGGGAAGACCTCGGTAATGTAATTATTCTCCAGTTTGTCCGTCACCCACACAAAGTATGGGATTTGGTGGTATCATGGATCCGCCCCCTCCTACGTATCTCATTGTGGTTTTTTCTTTATGTCTTTAGTTGTGGAATATATTTTCTGGTAGGTTTCAGTCTTTTTCAGCGATGGTTGTTATGCAGGTTGTTGTCATTTGGGTGTGCTCCTGAGACGAGGTGCGCTTAGGGTCCTTCCACTCCGCTATCTTGGCCGCTCTCCTCTCGTACAGTTATATTCACACAGATAGACAATCACAGGCTGTGCTCCCAATATGCATATACCCTGTGCTCCACTCATGCCCTTTCTCAGACCTGACCTTTCCTGACATGGTACTTTGATGTAGATGGAACCACTGTTATTTGCTCACATATTTATGTTGTTCTCCTGATTGTCTCAATTTCCGCAGCACCCCTTCACCCATCCTTCCACCTTCCACATCACTCAGACTGTAAAAATGATCCCTCTTTTTCTGTCGAATAACTTTCTCATGACACGACCGAAATCGCTATGTGCAGCTGTGATGATTCAGAAACCATTTTCAGGAGTGGTGGCTGAATAACATTATCAGTTACATGGCTCACTTCTTTCGCGTCTCTCTTGGAGTTTTCTTTTTAAACTCCTGGTATTTGTTTTAATATTTTGTAATCTGTACTGCCTGGGTGGGCAGTCATGCTTTAGAATATGTTGTCTTAGTTTGGAAGTTCAGGTTCAAAGCCTGTTTCTCTCAGTACTTTCTATATCAATTGCAGTCATGTACATAAACGTGTGTGTCTACTTCCCTGATTTGAAAAATTGTGTTGATTTCCCTCAAGCCTTTTAAACAAATTAGTGCCATTAGATGGCTTAGAATCTTGTATGTTTTATAGTAAAGATTGAAAAGTTACTTTTTATAAATAGTTATATTAATATTCTGTCATGTTTATTGTCATATCACTTTGTATCATATCTTGTATGCTTTTCATCTCCAATTTGTTCTAAACAACGTTGTGTCTGACCCCAGTTAATAAATATACAATTGCTCGCTCTTTATTACATATATTTTAGAGGCAATGAACTGGAGAATTTAAGTGCTCTGTGAAGGTAGGGAATTGCTCTGTTTATTGGCTGTTAGGTTAGGTAACTCTAGAATAGTTCATTTATTAATTTTTTTTTGGTGTTTTTTTTTTTTTTTTTTTTTTGCGGTACTCGGGCCTCTCACTGCTGTGGCCTCTCCCGTTGCGGAGCACAGGCTCCGGACGCGCAGGCTCAGCGGCCATGGCTCACGGGCCCAGCTGCTCCGCGGCACGTGGGATCCTCCCGGACCGGGGCACGATCCCGTGTCCCCTGCATCGGCAGGCAGACTCTCAACCACTGAGCCACCAGGGAAGCCCGACAGGTGGATTCTTAACCACTACACCACCAGGGAAGCCCCATTTATTAATTTTTAATTGTAATTTATATATGATGGTTTTTCAGCATTTATTATAGAATACAACTGACATGTACCACTTGTTAATGTAGTAAAATACGTATTCTTTATGGGTACATAGTTTCATAGCAGATATTTAGAAAAATATTTTTTGAAAAATTGTGTTATCAAATTCTTCATTTTCTATATGCTGTATTTTGTAATTCTATACTGCTAGTTATTATTCATTAGATAAGTCTATTTTGGATTATGTACCATTACAGTACATTGTGTGTTCTTTAGCATTTATTTATGTACCATAGTATGAAGAATATATGTACAGTATAATATTTTTTGTGTCCTCATTTATGAGACCGCAGTATGTTTATTGTTAATTGGTATATGCTTTGGTGGAAAAATATTGTTTCTTCAAGAGCTAACATAAGTTTGTCTAGTGTGAATGTTTTTGTTATAAGGTGTTAGAACTAGGCTACCCTAATATTAATTTGAATTACATGTAATCACTCTTTCTTTAGTAAAGAGTCCTATTCTTTTAGTGTTCCTAAAATTTTTAAGGTCATGATTGGGAAGTTTCATAACCTTTTTGGACATAAGTATTACTTTGTGTTTATTTTACCTTATTTTGGCCATGCTGTGTGGCTTGCGGCATCTTAGTTCCCGGACTAGGGATCGAACCTGTGCCCCCTGCAGTGGGAGTGCAGAGCCCTAAACACTGGACCACTGGGGAATTACCTACTTTTGGTTTAATATCATATATTCAACATTAAACGTTTACCCATGAATTGTAATGAATAATACACCTTATGGTTCTTTGTATCTTGTAGATATCTCTCATATACATGTGATCAAGAAATTACAGCCAAGAGCAAACAGTGATAGAGGAGAAGTATTCCAAACAGTGATGTTGGAAAGACAGGAAAGCCATGAAATGAAACATTTTTACTTCACGGAAATCCAGGAAGATGACTTTGGGTGTCAGTGGAAGGATGATGAAAGAAATTACAAAGGAATGTCTGTAGCCTGTAAGGAAAATGTAACTCACCCAAGAGATCGACATGGTAGGTGGAATTCAGGAAAGAAGCCCATTGAAAATAGGCTTACATTAAGCTTTCAGGATGAACTGCATGTATTTAAGAACGATATTTACAAATGTAATGAGTGTGGCAAAGCCTTTAATCATGGCTCATCCCTCCGCAGACACCAGATAATCCATACGGGAGAGAAGTTATATAAATGTGGAGTATGTGGCAATGTTTTTCGTCTAAAGTCACACCTTGTAAGTCATTGGACAACTCATACTCGTGAGAAAACTTACAAATGTAATGACTGTGGCAAAAGCTTTAATCATGGCTCATCCCTCCGTAGACATCAGATAAGCCATACCGGGGAGAAACTGTATAAATGTGATGTATGTAGCAAAGTGTGTAGTCAGAATTCCTCCCTTAAACGTCATCAGAGGATTCATACCGGAGAGAGACCTTACCAATGTAATGAGTGTGGCAAAACCTTTAATCGTGGCTCTCACCTCTCCACACATGAGATAATCCATACAGGAGTGAAATTATGTAAATGTGACGTGTGTGGCAAAGTCTTTAGTCAAAATTCATGCCTTAGAATCCATCGGAGAATTCATAACGGAGAGAAACCTTACAAATGTAATGAGTGTGGTAAGGTCTTTCGTCAAAATTCACATCTTGGAAGACATCAGAGAATTCATACCGGGGAAAAACCTTACAAATGTAAAGAGTGTGGCAAGGTCTTTAATCAGTATTCAAATCTTGCAAGTCATCAGAGAACTCATACTGGAGAGAAACCTTACAACTGTAATGTGTGTGGCAAGGTCTTCAGTCAAAATTCAAATCTTGTAAGTCATCAGAGAATTCATACGGGAGAGAAACCCTATAAATGTAACGAGTGTGGCAAATTCTTTAATCAAAAGGCATACCTTACAAAGCATCAGAGAGTTCATAATGAAGAGAAGTCTTACAAATGTAATGTGTGTGGCAAGGTCTTCAATCGAAATTCAAATCTTGAAAGTCATCAGAGAATTCATACTGGAGAGAAACCTTACAAATGTAATGAGTGTGGCAGGTTCTTTTCTCAAAAGCCAAACCTTGGAAAGCATCAGAGAGTTCATACTGGAGAGAAGCCTTACAAATGTAATGAGTGTGGGAAGGTCTTCAGTCGAAATTCACTTTTTGCAATTCATCAGAGGATACATAATGTAGAGAAACCTTTCAACTTTAATGGAGTTGAAATGCCTTTACTCAGATCTCAACCCTCACTAAATATCCGATAATTTATACGTGAGAGAAACCATGTAAATGTGACATATGTGGGAAGGTCTTCATTCAAAATTTACACCTTACAATTCATTGGAGAATTCATAGTGGGGAGAAGTTGAGCAAACGTCATGAATATGGCAAAGATTTTGTGCCTGCAAGCCTCACTTTCTATCAGATAATCCATAGTGGAGAGAAACCTTACAAATGTAATGAGTATCTCAACGTCTTCAGTCCAAATTCATACCTTAAGATCTGCCAAATATTTTATACTGGAGAAAATCTTTTTAAATATAATGAGTGTGGCAAATCCTTCAGTGTTCTGTCAAGCCTAACTTACCATCAGGTAATCCATACTGGTGAGAGACTTGAATAATATAGTGATATGACAAGGCTTCTATCAGGCATCCACATCTTAGGCTTCATTAGAAAATTCATTCTGAATAGCAACCAGATCAATGCATTTATTGTGGCCAGGCCTTAAGAGGAGGAATTTATTAATTAAAGAACTCATTCTGGAGATTACCTCACAAATGCCACGAATATGAAATAATAATCATATTTCTCAGGTAAGACAGTTTATATTTGTGAGTGACAGACCACCTGGAGAATAGTGACCAAAAAGAAGTGGGAGCGTCATCCTTCTCACCTAACAGGAAGTCCAGAGGGTGTATTGTGTGGTGTGATGGGTCCTCTGCTCCTTCTTCATTCATGAGCACTTGGTCCTCACCTTCCTATAGTAACATGACTGCTGTGTGACTGAGAATGGTGAAGGTGGAGGGCAAAAACCCTTTTCATTTTTAAGATTTATCTTGTTTTCATGGAAACATTCATCCCAGATATATTCTCTTTGGGTCTTGCTCTTGTGACATGTCTGAGAACTCTGCATCAGGTTCTGAATTCTGAAGATTTTATTCTATACCGTTTTTCCTAAATCTCTTATAAAGTTTTAAACTTTTTTTTAAAGCTTTGATTAACTTTGAGCTAATATTTGTACAGATGTAAAGTTTAAATGGAGATCTCTTTTTTTTTTTCTTTGAATATTTCATTGATTAGCACCAGTGTTGGAAAGTCCTTCCTTCATTGAACTGCCTGAGTACCTTTGTCAAAAAGTGGTTGGAAGTACACTTGACCCTTGAACAAGGCATGGAGTTAGGGTTTTAGACTCATGAGCAGTTGTAAATTCACATATAACTTAATGTTGTCCCTCTCTATCCGTGGTTCCGCATCCTCAGATTCAACCGGCCACAGATCCTGTAGTACTGTAGTAGTATTTATTGGAAAAATTGCCCATATAATTGAATCCAGACAGCTCACACCTGTGCTGTTCAAGGGTTAACGGCACTGATGTAGGGCTCTTTCTGGTTTCCACATTCTATTCCGTTAGTCTATTTGTCACTGCACAAATCCCACACAGTCTTGATAACTATCACTATATTAGAAATCTTGAGGTCATGTGGAGTGATTCCAGCCACTTGAGCATTTTTCAGGTATTTTAGCTCTTCAAGTTCTTTTGCCTTTCCCTATTATTTTTAGAAAAATCTTGTTTGAATCTGCAGAAATCTTGATTGAAAACACATTAAACCTGTATGTCAATTTGGGGCGTTTTAATATTTCTATGTTGTGTCTTCCAGTCAATTAATCTGGTATATTTTGTTAACAGTTCAATGAATATGGTATGTTTCGCTCAGATGACCTAAATAGAAGGTCATTTTGTTTCATTACGGTTGTAGGTTTCAGCATAAAAGTCCTTACTTTGTTAGATTTACACATTTTCCTTCTACTTTTACTTTTTTGAGCAAACATCGTATTATATATTTAATTTCAATTTCCATTTGTAAATTGCATGTGTATAAAATTACAGTGGATTTTTGCACATTGTACCCTGACACCTTGCAAATTATACTTTTTCTAGAAATTTGTATAGATTGTTTTGATTCTCTACATACATTAATTTATTAAATTTTCTGTTTCTACTGTAACAAATTACCACAAACTGAGGGCCTTGAAGGAACACAAATTTATTCTTCTGTGGTTCTGGAGGCGAGAGGTGTAAAATGATCCAAAGCACTGTGCTCCTTTTGAATATTCCAGGGCAGAATTTGTTTTCTTGCCTTTCTTGGATGCCAGAAGCCACTTATCTTCTTTGTCTCATGGTCCCCATGTGTATTCGCATGACACTCTTTCAATTAACTCATGATTTTATTCAGATATCTTATCACGTGGGTATTTCCTGAACACGTTGTTTACATTAGGACACCCTGTCACTCTGTCATTGTACGTGTACACCTTCATCGTACTTAACACCATCATATCTGATTTAATTATTGCTGACTTTCCCTTGTAGAATATATATGCTCCTGGAAGGCAGGGTATTGATTTTGTTTCCTGCTAGATATCCAGTGACTGGAAGCATTCCCAACTGACAGGTGAGTGAATGCGTTCATCAGTGCAAAGAAGGTTTGTGTAATGCATGGGCTCATAGGTCAGTAAGTCAAATGGTCAGATAAACATGTAATTATATTGCATTTGTGGCCTCACATTCTTTACTCCATTAACATTACACCTGAACGTTCTGAACATTTGTCATAAATTCTCACAGTGTGATTTATTCACACGTTGTGAAATTTTCTCCCACATGGGCTCAGCAGATCTAACTCATCAGTGAAGAGATGTCTTCATGAAGTATTTTTCATCCACAACATTTTAAGTTTAGGATTCTTTCATTCGTGCTCCATTCCACACCCATGACAAAATAATAATTCTGTTTCTCAGGTAGTGACTGAAAGAAGTAAGTTTATCATTCTCACCAAACAGGAAGTCCAGAGGGTGCCGTGGGCGGTGTCATAGGTCCTCTGCCCCTTCTACCGCCGTGAGCACTTCAGTCTTCAGTGTCCTCATAGCAACCTGGCTGCGGGATGACGAAGAAGGCTGAGAGGCACAACCCTCTTCAATTTTAGGTTTTGTCTCATTTTCATGGAAGATTATTAGCCAGTTGCATTAAATGGCCACCGTAATTTTATAATATGGAATTTCAAATTTCATATTTCCCTCTTGAATAGAGAAAAAAAGTAAAGGGAAAAGGTGTCAGGGACAGATTATATCCAAAGACTATTCTTTATCGTGATAGGGTAATATTCCATGTAACACTGGGCTACTCTGCCTGATGTTCGAAATGTCAAGGAAAAGTTTTTAGAGCCCTTGCGTTTTCTAACTCACAGATTTATTTCCTTTCTGCTGTGTCTGATTCTAAACACACTTAAATCATTCTCCAATTTGTTTTTATTTTTGGCTGTGCCCCGCAGCTTGCGGGATCTTAGTTCCCTGACCAGGGATTGAACCGGTGCCCTCACGGTGAAAGTGCCAAGTCCTAACCTCTGGACTGCCAGAGAATTCCCTCTCCAATTGTGATGTAGTTATTCTGATTCCAGTATCAGGGTAAGAAGTAAAGCAATCCATTTTGAGATGTTTTTTTATCCATGCCATCCTACCTGAATGTGAGAAATATACAAAAGGCTTGTAGTTGGGAAATATTCTAATATCACCTCCAAATATATTTTAATATTAGACTCTATATAGTAATATAACTACTATATCATAACTCTGAGATGTTAAATATTGGGGAAGGAACATTAAATATTTTCCGTGAAGTACTAGAGGCTCAAATAGGATTTACTTGCTACTATACATAAAATAGATAAGCAACAAGGATTTACCGTATGGCATATGAAATTACATTCACTATCTTGGAATAACCTACAATGGAGATTAATCTGAAAAAAATTTATATAACTGAAGCACTTTGAGGAACACCTGAAGCTCATACAATATTGTAAATCAGCTATCCTTCAATCAAAAAAAGAAGTGGAACTTCCCTGGTGGTCCAGTGGGTAAGACTCTGTGCTCGCAATGGAGGGGCCTGGGTTCAGTCCCTGGTCAGGGAACTAGATCCCACACGCATACCTCAACTAAGAGTTCTCATGCCGCAACTAAGAAGCCCCCATGCCGCAACTAAAGATCCCGCTTGTTGCAACTAAGATCTGGTGCAGCCAAAATAAATAAATGTTTTTAAATAAGTAAATAAAAAAGAAGTATTTCCTTGAAAATACAGAATATATTCAACTGAGGGTAAGCCCTGAAAATGTTACCTTAACGTTACGCTGTTCTGGAAGACAGGAAATAATTCTTTTTTTGTTGTTGTTACCATACTGTTTATTGAAAAATCGGAGTTTAAGGACTTCAAAATGTTAGTTTAGCCGCAAATGATTATTTCCTGGGTGATTCATTCTCCTTTTAAAAATATCATTATCCAATGTAGATCTGATTTTACTAGTTAGAAGCTAAATATGATATACATATGTGTGCTACATTTCATCTTAATAAAGTAATTTATAGATGAGCACAGGTGGACTGGGAACGTATTTGGTGAATAGTTTTGTGGCAACCTTTTGTGCAGATTGTTACTTTTGGAAAGTTGTAGGTCCTAATATAAATTCTTTCTTAAATTACCATTTTCCTTTTTATTTGTAGTTTGCAATAAAATATTATTGCTCCTTAAAATTCAAATCAACCAGTTTTGCCAAATAAGATGAGAGTGGAAATAATGCACTACTCGTCCAAATGACCAAATCCACATTTCTTAAAAATCACAATAACCCACCAAGCAATCCACATTTACATATGTACCCAAGGGATTTGTAAACATTTTCCACGTTAACACCTTGTAAAAGATTGTTGATAGAAGCGTTTTTAATTTTCATTATTTATTTTAATTTATTTAATTTATTTTTGGCTGCGTTGGGTCTTCGTTGCTGCGCGTGGGCTTTCTCTAGTTGCAGCGAGCGGGGGCTACTCTTCGTTGCGGTGCGCGGGCTTCTCATTGTGGTGGCTTCTCTTGTTGCGGAGCACGGGCTCTAGGCCTGGGGGCTTCAGTAGTTGTGGCTCGTGGGCTCTAGAGCTCAGGCTCAGTAGTTGTGGCACACGGGCTTAGTTGCTCCGCGGCATGTGGGCTCTTCCCAGACCAGGGCTCGAACCCGTGTCCCCTGCATTGGCAGGCGGATTCTTAACCACTGCGCCACCAGGGAAGCCTGAGGCATTTTTAAAATAATAGCCAAAATGTGGAAAGAACCCAAAGCTCCATTAAATGATGAATGTTTAAACAAACTGGAATGTTTCTCATCAGAAATAAAAGTTACGAAGCACTGATAAAAGTTAATCATGGATGACCCTTGAAAGCATTATGCCAAGTACAAGAAGGGAGATGTCCATATATTGTGTGACTTAATTTATATAGAATGCCCAGAATAGTCATATCTGTAGAGATGGAAAGTAGCTAAATATTTGCTTGTGGCTCAGGGTAGAGCGCTGAATAACTATTAATGCGTACAGGTTTTTTTTAAGAGGTGATGACGAATGATGAAATCGTTGTTGGACAGCATTGCAAACATACTAAATCCCACTGTATGGTGAACGTGAAAACTGTATATTTTATTGTATGCAAATTATACAATAAAAGAAACAAGCTAATATCTCCATGTTGAATTCAGAAAATTGTTCCGATTTACTAACCATGGCCTACAAGGTGTTAGAGAGAGGAGTTCTATTTCCCATTGTACCAGTGGAAGGAAGACATGACGATAGGAACAATGGCAAGAAGGGGAGGAACTGGAGAGATACATTTTTTAAAAATTGAAGTATAGTTGATTTACAAAGTTGTGTCAATCTCTGCTGTACAGCAAAGTGACTCAGTTATACACATACAGACCGTCTTTTTAAAAAATATTCTTTCCCATTATGGTTTCTCACAGGATATTGAATATAGTTCCCTGGGCTATACAGCAGGAGCTTGTTGTTTATCCATTCTACATATAATAGTTTGCATCTGCTAACCCCAAACTCTCAGTCCATCCCTCTCCCTCCCGACCCCGCCTTGGCAACCACAAGTCTATTTTCTATCTCTATGAGTCTTTCTGTGAGAGAGACATTTTTAAGGTAAAATTGACAGACCGTGTTTCCAAAATGCCAGTGACAGGGACTTCCCTGCCAGTCCAGTGGTTAAGACTCCATGCTTCCAATGCAAGGGACGTGGGTTCAATTCCTGGTTTGGGAACTAAGATCCTACATACCATACAGCCTGGCTAAAAATAATAATAATCATAAAAATAAAATAAAATCCCAGTGATGCACCTGCACATTAGCAATAAGTCTCTTGCTACGCCACTGTGAGACTAGTTCATTATCTGGTACTATTCCAGGTCTCTCAATAAACTTGAAATGTGAGGAGATTCTGTCTTCATGGTTATAGAATTCATACATTGCATCTGTCATTTCTCTGTGTACATGCCACACAAATCTTAAAACAACCCCTTGATTTATGCATCCTCCAGGCATTTCAGTGAAGTAAAACGGAAGAAATGCAAATGAAATAGATAAATTGGGCAAACTGTGTTTTTAAAAATAATAATGAAATACATGACTCACAAAATGAGCTTCCTCAGGAAACTAAAAATAGAACTACCATTTGATCCAGGAATTCCACTCCTCGGTATATATCTGGAAATGATGGAAGCACTAGTTTGAAAAGATACATGCATCCCAATGTTCATAGCAGCATTATTTACAGTAGTCAGTATATGGGAGCAACCCAAGTGTCCATCAAGAAAAAGATGGATTAGGGCTTCCCTGGTGGTGCGGTGGTTAAGAATCCGCCTGCCAATGCAGGGGACACGGGTTTGAGCCCTGGTCCGGAAAGATCCCACGTGCCGCAGAGCAACTAAGCCCGTGCGCCACAACTGCGGAGCCTGTGCTCTAGAGATCCCGAGCCACAACTACTGAAGCCCGCGCACCTAGAGCCTGTGCTCCGCAGCAAGAGAAGCCACTGCAATGAGAAGCCCATGCACCGCAAAAAAGAGTAGCCCCCAGTCGCGGCAACTAGAGAAAGCCCGTGTGCAGCAATGAAGACCAAACGCAGCCAAAAATAAATAAACTTCTTTTTTTTAAAAGCCATAAACAAAGGAAAAAGATGGATTAAAGAAATGGTATACATATCTACAATGAAATATTACTCAGCCACAAAGAAGAATGAAATTCTGCCATTTGCAGCACCATAGGTGGACCTAGAGCGTATTATGCTAAGTGAAATATGTCCTACAGAGAAAGACAAATACTACTTGATATAACTTACATGTGGACTCTAGAAAAGAAATGAATGTATATACTGAAATAGGACACACTCACAGAGAAAACAAACTAGGTTACCTGTGAAGGGAGGGAGGAGGGGAAGGGCAAGATAAGAGTATGGGATTGAGAGAGCCAAGCTGTCAATACTTTGTATAAAATAGATAAGCAATATCTTAATATATTGCACAGCACAGGGGATCATAGCGATTATTTTGTAATAAGTTTTATAATCTATGAAAATTCTGAATCACTATGCTGTGCATGTGCAGTGAATGTCATATTGTAAATCAACCATAGTTCACTAAATAAATATGCATATGTATCATATAGGATTCACAAAATGGAATTTTATAACAGTTGAGATATAATGCTTATTACTATAACTTAAATTTTTAATAGCCTTTCAAAAGGCCTCTTGAAAAATTATGATTCATATTTGTAATCTGATAAATACCTGCACACATTAATTTTCATGAAACAAGTGGAAAATATCCTAGGCAATTCATCTGAACAGTATTTCACAAGTATTTCTAACAGTCATATTGCACCATGAGATCTGTGTGCATCAGGAAGCGGAATGTAGCAAGTGTGTTTTCTTTTTAATTAATTAATTTATTTATGGCTGCGTTGGGTCTTTGTTACTGCTCAAGGGCTTTCTCTAGTTGCGGAGAGCGGGGGCTACTCTTCATCGAGGTGCGTGGCTTCCCGTTGCGGTGGCTTCTCTTGTTGAGGAGCACGGGCTCTAGGCACGTGGGCTTCAGTAGTTGTGGCACATGGGCTCAGTAGTGGTGGCTCGCGGGCTCTAGATCATAGGCTCAGCAGCTGTGGCACATAGACTTAGTTGCTCTGCGGCCTGTGGGATTTACCCAGACCAGAGCGTAAACCCAAGTCCCCTGCATTGTAAGGCGGATTCTTCACCACCGAGCCACCAGGGAAGCCCTACCTGGAACCTTTTATCTCATATACATTTTCAATTCACTTAGACACGCCAGCAAACTGCTGGCAAAAACAGCTTTTTATTGACACCATTCTCGACTCGTTAGGAGGAAACATCTTAGTTTCCGATATAACTGGCCCAAGCCACGGTAAGCTTTTGCCTTAAAACTGTAGCAAACAGTCAATTAAAACAAGCAGTTTCTAGCTGCAGGGACCAACCTACCCCCCGCCGCCTCCTGCCCCGCCTAACGGCGCTCCCTGGACTGACAGGGGCTCCCTCCTCGCCCCGCCCCTCGCCGCTAGCGCTCCGCCCAAGCCCCGCCCCCAGAAGCCCTGCTTCTAACTCCGCGCTCGCGCCGTTAATAACGGAAGCGGAAGCGGACAGCGCGGAGAGAAGGTCACCCTGCTGAGAGTAAGTTTTCTTTTCTAGTGTGAATCTGTGCCGCGCGGACCCCCTTTCTCCATCCTCAGAGTGTGGGGGTCACCAAGGACCGTAAATCCCAGCACCCGGCCCTACGCTCCCAGTAAATCCAGACGTCGCCGTTACAGGTCGGGCATGTTTTCCTTTGGGTTTGAATTCGCTCCGAGGCCGGTCCCGGTGCCCTTGGCTTTTCTGCCTTCGGTCCAGGTAGACACCTCCATTCGCGACATTTTCCTGCTTTAAGTCCATTACTGCCTCCGCCCCTTCCTGCCCCCTGTAACGTCCCCTTCCGCGAGGTGGATTCGCGCCCCCCAGCCTCGCCCTCTCGGCCCCTGGAGGGCAGCGCCGGCCGCCCCGCTCCCGGACTGCCCGCGTCCTCTCCCCGCTCCTGGCGTTCTGCAGAGCCCGCCCCTCTCCTGAGACCCCCTCCCTCCCTCCCCGCCCTTCTGTCTTAGCGTCTCCTCAGCCCGGTCCTTTTGCTCCCCTGGCCTCCCCTTCGTAGTCAGCCCTTTCCCTCACCCGGCTTGGGGGGCGGGGAGTGACCTGGGCCAGGCGTGTGACACCCAGTGTTCTTCCGTCTGAAATTCCACCCCGCTGGAGAATGGTCTCTTCCGGTAGGCGGCATGTTATTCCGTCTCCGTCTCTGTAAATATGTGGGCGAGGGGGAACAGGGGGAGCAGAGACAGAGCGACTGAGAGAGAGATAGAAAAGCTGACAGGGTGGAAAGAATGAGGGAGAACGGATGGAGACGTAGAGGATGGCTGAGGAGCTTATAAAGAGACAGTTAAATGAAAGAGACTAAGTAAGCCTTGAAAATAGCAGGTGAAAAAAATCGAGAAGTAAATGAAAAAGCCGGATCTCCAGGGATTGGAGAGCAACGTAGAGAGAGGCCCTGGATCAGTGGTAGTAGGGGGAAGCAGCAGTGGTAAGGCCCTGCACAGAAAGTCCGGGAGAGGATAAAAGGTGGAACCATGGCCTTCAGAGCATCCTGGTCCTGGGAGAGACACAGAGGACAACTTGTGGCTAGCAGAGCAGTGGAAGAGAGAGAGCAGGAAGGAAGCACAGCCACCTGGGGTGCCGGAGAGTGGGGAGGAAGGGAGAGTAACAGGGACAGAAGGGGTGTCACGGGCCGGCATGTGGGATCTTCCCAGACCGGGGCACGAACCCGTGTCTCCTGCATCGGCAGGCGGACTCTCAACCACTGCGCCACCAGGGAAGCCCCGTTTATGTCTTTTTTTAACTTTGCATATATCTTAGTGCATTAGATATCTAATTTCCTGCAAATAATTACTAACTTGTGAAATAAGTTTGGTGGCCTTATGTATTCTACTCATGTGATTCTTTTCTAAATATGATAAATCCTCAATTTTTTAAAAACACTGACAGCAGGATTTTTAGATTTTAAAAATTCACAAATTATTTTTTATTGATTCAGATATAATTGACACCTGAGTTCTTCTCCTGCTTTATCTTTATATACTGGTAAAGTTTTTTGGTAACTAGTAAATAATTTTAGACTCTTTCGATGAGTACATGGTAGATATGTCAGTGATCTTTTATATTAACAGTCAAAACCTAGTTTAATCAGTTAGTCTAATATTTTTTCCCCTTTTATTCCTCTATTCATGATGAAGAAGTTTGCTCAGGTCTTGTTGCTAAGCTGAACACTTGCAGTGTTTTATGCACCAGCAACTATGCTTTTGCAATTGTTTACTTTTAAAGTATTTTACTGTGATTTTTCTGGAAAACAAGAATTACCTGTTTGGTGTCAGTGTGATCAGACCTTGAAAGAGAAGTTTCCTTTGATCAGGCACCTGAAAGATGGTGTTTTAAATGGGACAGGCGATAAGGACAGACTCTGCCCACCGACCCCTCAGGATCTCATTTCAGAATTCAGTTACACCTGATTCTGTTCACTCGACCAGGACTTTCTCAGAAGAGTCTCCCTTCTGGGCCTCAGGGCGCTGACTTGTAACATGGAGATGAGAGACTAGACCAGAAACTCTCAGTCAGAGTAACACTGACCCTGAAGTGATTGGCCAAAGTGGGTGTGTGTCTGTGTGTGTCGTCTTTCTGGAGAGAGTGTCTAGTTTTATTTAGAATTGTATATGGGTTCCTGTCTTCCCACAGGCTCGGAGTAGAAGTGACCGTAGTCAGAAATATTTCTCTGCATTAAGTATAAATCTGAGGAGAGTTTATGCCAGTTCTGGCACTCAGACCTGCACTGGCTCTTATTTGCCCTCAGGACAAATCCCAACTCCTCCCTGTGGCTACTCAGCCCTGTATCCTCAGGGCCCTGCCAGGGTCTCCAGCCTCATCCTGGGAGCTGACCCTGTTCTCATGGTTCACTCTGACCTGGGCACCTTCACCTTTTCTCTGTTTCCAAACACCAATACCTTTTCTGTGTCAGATCTTAGGTCCTGTTCTTACCTTTGGCCTTTAAGTCACCATGGCTCAGGCTCCTTGTCCTTCTTCAGGTCTAGGCTCAGAGAGGGCTCCCCATCTCCTCCTGACTATCTGTGTCACATTTTATTGCCTCTGTATCCGTCACCTTCAACAGAAATGCCCCTCTCCATTGATTATTTGGAGTCTCCTCCTTTTCCGTTCATTGAAGGATGCACAGTGTTCCTCTTCCTCCCTGGGTGGCTGCAGCAGCTCCCTCTGGGGATGTGTTTAGTGGCTGGGACTGTGGGTTGGGCTGAATAATCCTCAGGGGAGACCAGGGGAACAGGGTAGGTGATGAGGATGGTTCCTACATTTGTTCTGGACATTTCAACTCTAATTGATTATTACCCCATATGGCTGCTTAATTACTCAAAATAAGAGCAAAAAGATGCAGGGAGTGCTAAAAAAGCCCTACAGAACTGATGTCCTCATGTAGTATGTTGAGGTGTCCCTGTGTTTAGTGTACTGTGTCACTGCTCCGCCGTAGCCCCCAGTGTTCCAGGCTGTGCACATCCAGGGACCAGTCGCCTTCTTGGACAGGAGCTTTGCCTGCCGGCAGGTCATCTGCTCAGAGTCAGGGGTAGTGATTTCACTGTGGTAACTGTGGGCTAAAGTCCAGAACCTAAGGAGGAAAGAAGGAGACTTCCCTCAAAGAGTTAGGGTATCTTTTAATTACCTGTGAGCTGGGAGAACAGGAGAGAAGAAACTTGGGGACCATCTGTCTTGGAGACAAGAAATCTGGGGACCGCCTGTCTTGGAGTCTCCCTCACTGAATTCAAATGTCCTTTGTAACTGGACTCCGTAACGTTCTTCTCGTGAGTTTTCCCAGGAGGGCCAACTTTGTTGACCTGCATATTGAATGCCCAGGGTCCTTTTGGTGGCAGCTTGTGTGTATTCCTGGTGCGATGGCTTTCCTGCGAGGTACTTTTGTCCTTTAGCCCTGTTTGCCCATGAGTGCAAGGAGGAGAGGCAGAACAATGGGAAAATTGGAGGAGAGCCTGCAGGAGGGATATGGCAGCAAGTGTGGGCTTCAAGGTGAGCCCAATGAATGGTGTATGCATTTGTCCCTTTTGGGCTCAAGGGGTGTGTGGAACTCCTGGCAAGTAATGTCTCAGTTCTGGCTGGAGCACCTGGAATTGGGTTTATGGGTAGTTGTGGGGTGCATTGCATGGTTTGAGGTGCCACGGTGTCTCAGCTCAGGTTCCCTGGGACCTAGCTGTTGAGACTGAGGTTTCCATTCATTGGTTTAATCTGGTATTTCATGGCCATACATGAGGAGGAATGAAGGCAGTGCTTTTAGGCACAGAAAATCATTTTCCTCCGATGTTAGAAGTATGGCCTGAGCTGAGCCCACAGGGATTCTTGGCTGCAGGAGGATGGG
Source organism: Physeter macrocephalus (assembly GCF_002837175.3). NCBI lineage: Eukaryota > Metazoa > Chordata > Mammalia > Artiodactyla > Physeteridae > Physeter > Physeter macrocephalus. Next base: position 1,963,642 of record NC_041230.1, read on the forward strand.
TGCCTTGTCCTCAGGCAGTGGAGCTAGAGGGTGCCCTACAGCGTCCACTCCGCAAGTGACTTGTGTTGGGTATTCTGGGAGGTCAGGGATCATTGTGCAGGGACACTGCTTTGGGAAAGATCTCTGGTGTTCTCCTTACTTGCTGCAAGTAATAAATCCTTCCTGCTCCAGAAAAAAAAAAAGAGAGGAATCATTGTGCAGTTTTTAGATTAATATGGAGGTCATTTTGTTGTTTACCTTTGGTACTTTTTAGTATTTTGTGTTGCAGATAAAGAAATTTTCAGTTGCACTGTGAAACATAGGAAAGGGGAATTGGAGTGTTGCCTTGGGGGATGTTTGGGTCTCACTGGGGGATGTGCATCGTTGGAAACATCTTTCTTTTATATGTAGTTTTTGAAGATGACAGTGTTTGGGCTGTGGTTACTGTGAATGAAAATATGGTATTTTGCATCTACTGGTTCCTTGGGTGTCTTATATGTATTTTTCCCTCTGGCATGATTTATTAGAGTTTGGCATGTTTTCTGGTATTTTCTAGCACGACGAGTTGATCATTATGGGTTTTATCGAGACTGTGTTGGACCCCATGAAAGTTTGTAAGTTCATTTGAGTCCAGAAGGGAAATTATGAGTAGTAAGCTTCAAATGGCAGAAGGTTTTCATTAGGGAGATTTTGCTAGGTATGTTTCTGTGGACAGAACCTGAGAGGGGCCATTAAGTTCTTTAATGTAGGGAGAGATTGTTCCAAGAATCAGAGGGCCAGCAATACCACAGTGATTAGTAGTACTGAAGCACATTCTTGGGAAGGTGTAGCCACTACTTAGTTGCTGCCAGGCCAGCGCTGGTTCCTCTACGGTCCTCTCCCTACCTGTGTCAAAACACACACACACACACACACACACACACACACACACACACACACACACACACACACAGAGAATAGGGAACGTTTGTGCTTCATTGGTGGGAATGTAAATGGTATGGCTATTACGGAAAACAATTTAGAGGTTCCTCTGTCTAGATATCCAAAGGAAATGAAATCATTATATTTAGGTAAATATTTGCAACATGTTCATCTAATGTTCATCGTGCTATCGTTAATCATACTGTTCTTCTATATACCTGGTATTTGCTGAGAGAGTAACAGTTGACTGTTCTTAGCACACAGAAATAAAATGCTCATTGTGAGTTGATGGATGTGTAAAGCACTCTATTGTGAATATTACACAGTGTATACACCTGTCTAATAAGCACATTGGATGCCTCATATGTACAGCATTGTTATACATCTGTTAGGCCTCACTAAACCTGGAAAATGAAAAGCAAGTGGGGGCTGTGCTGGGCTTGCCTGCTCTGAGTGCTGCTCAACTCAGGCTTTTCCTTAGATTGATGAAGAATTTTGTATAGACCTGTTTTGTACCCTCTGACCAGGGATTCCTCTTCATATTGTCAGTGTGGGGGTCCAACCTTAACAATAGTTAAGGTTCCCGAGAATATTCCAGTCCAGATCCATCACTGAGTTCCCCCATTCCCGAGGGCTGAGATCTGGGCTGAGGCTGAGGGGCTCTGCTCTGCGTGGGGATGGATCAGGGCTGGTCTGTGACCCGCAGGGGATCGTCGGGTCCAGCTGAGGTGCCCGCTGCTGCTGGGTGTGTGAGGGCCTCACCGGGAGGGGAGCCTGATCTGAAGAAAGGGTGGAAAACTCCCTTGTTGGTCTCTGTGTGGGAGTTTACTGTCCTGAGCCCCTCCTGGGACAGTGGGCAGCAGAGGACCGTCTGTTCCACATGCTGAGGGCTTCCCTGTGCGTGTGGTGGTGACACAGGAAGGGGGTGTGTCGATTCTAAGCATTAAACGGCCTGTTTTCAACTTTTCAAGGTCAACCTCTAAAGACTCAACGTTGTCTGAGGAAGAAGCCCTGAAGAGGAGGGAGAGGAAAGACAAGGAGTCAGGAATGGCTCTTTCTCAGGTAAAGTCATATTCTCCGTTGTTTCTTCTGTCTGTCCTTCCTGAGATGCCCTTCTTTGGACTCGCTGAAGAAAGGGTGGAAAACTCCCTTGTTGGACTCTGTGTGGGAGTTACTGTCCTGAGCCCCTCCTGGGACAGTGGGCGGCAGAGGACCGTCTGTTCCACATGCTGAGGGCTTCCCTGTGTGTGTGGTGGTGACTCAGGGAGGGGGTGTGTTGATTCTAAGCATTAAACAGCCTGTTTTCAACTTTCAAGGTCAACCTCTAAAGACACACGTTGCCTGAGGAAGAAACTCAGAAGAGGAGGGAGAGGAAAGAAAAGGAGTCAGGAATGGCTCTTTCTCAGGTAAAGTCATATTCTCAGTTGTTTCTTCTGTCTGTCCTTCCTGAGATGCCCTTCTTTGGACTCGCTGATCTTGTCTGACTCTGAAGTATCCTGCCGGACACCTGTACAGTCACCCTCACCCGGGTCCTTCCCTCAGGGCCTGTCATGTCCACTTAGATTCCCGTCTCCCCATGACCCAGTGACCTGGAACTTGTGAAGAGGCTCCACTGGGTGTAGTCCTGGGCAGGGCTTCACACCCATGGACTGGAGACGTGGTGTCAGTGCTACTGGACAGCAGGGATTGCTTAGGGCCCCATCAGGATGCACTGTCTGCTCTCTGTCAAGCAGGATAAAGAAGCTGGACGTTAATGTGCACAGTATCTGGTAAAATCTGGAAAACAGACCAGTAAGAGATAATTTGTTCTGTCTTTTTAACTTTTTTTTTTTTTTTTTTTTGCCATGCCGCACAAAGGCTTATAGGAACTTAGTTCCCCGACCAGGGATTGAACCCGGGCCCACTGCAGTGAACGCGCCAAGCGCTAACCATTGGACCACCAGGGAATGTTTTATCCCATTCTTGAGTTTGAACTATGAAATCAACCTAAATCTCTGACAGTGGGAAATTCTTTAAATCACTTTCATCACCTCCGTTCCTCAGAGGTTGTCTTTTCACTCTGTGGATTGTATCCTGTGATACAGAAGTTTTTACCTTTGATGCAAGTAAGGTTCCATCTTCATTCTTTTGCTGGTATGTATATAGTTGCTCAGCATCATTTGTTATTGAGACTGTCCTTTCCCCTTTGTGTAGTCTTTGCACCCTTGTCTGTACATTTTATATATATTCACTGGATTATTTCTGGTATTCTAATCTCTTCCACTGGGTTATGTATCTGTGCTTATACCAGTACCACATCATCTTGATTACTTTGTAATATGTTTTGAAATCTGAAAATGATGTCCATCTTCTTTTTCAAGAGTATTTTGGCTGTTTGGGGTCCTTTGAGATTCCCTATGAATTTTAGTATGATTTTTTTTTTAACTGCAAAAATTGCCTTTGAAAATTTGACAGGGATTCCATTGAATCTGTAGAACACTTTCAGTAATAAAGTCATTTTAAGAATATTAATTCTTCCAATTCATGAGTACACGGTGTCTTTTTATTTATTTGTATATCCTTGGATTTCTTTTAGCAACATTTAATAGTTTTCAGTGTGCAAGTCTTTCACCTCCTTGGGTAATTTTTTCCTAGTCTGTCTCTTGATGCTATAGTAAATAGCATTGTTTTCTAACTTTCTTTTGAATTTGTTCATTGTGTATACCAAGGCAACTGATTTTTGTGTGCTGATTTTTTTTTTTTCCTTTCTCTCTTTTTTTTGGCCATGGCTTGCGGTTTGTGGGATCTTAGTTCCCCCACCAGGTTTTGAACCCAGGGCCATGGCAGTGAAAGCACAGAGTCTTAACCACTGGACTGCTGGGGAATTCCCTGCTGCAATTTTTCCAAAGTTGTTTTTTCTTTGTTTTGTTTTGTTTTTTTTTGGCTGTGTCAGGTGTTGTGGCACTCGGGATCTTCATTGAGGTGTGCGGCATCTTTTGTTGTGGCGTGCAGTGTCTTTCGTTGAGGTGCACGCTCTTCGTTGTGGCGCATGGTCTTCTCTCTCTAGTTGTGGCACGTGGGTTTTTTTTCCTCTCTCTCTCTAGTTGTGGCACACAGGTTCCAGAGTGCATGGGCTCTCTCATTGAGGCTCGCGGGCTTAGTTGCCCTGTGGTATATGGGATCTTAGTTCCCTGACCAGGGATTGAACCCAAGTCCCCTGCCTTGGAAGGTGTATTCTTTTTTTTTTTTTTTTTTTTTGCGGTACGTGGGCCTCTCACTGTTGTGGCCTCTCCCATTGCGGAGCACAGGCTCCGGACGCGCAGGCTCAGCGGCCATGGCTCACGGGCCCAGCTGCTCCGTGGCATGTGGGATCCTCCTGGACCGGGGCACGAACCCGTGTCCCCTGCATCGGCAGGCGGACTCCCAACCACTGCGCCACCAGGGAAGCCCAGAAGGTGGATTCTTTACCACTGGACCAACCGGGAAGTCCTTGAAGTTGTTTTTTGAAGTGGTAGTTTTCTCATGGAGCCTTTTTGGTTTGCACATGTAATACCTTGTCACCTAGAGGAAAAGGTAATTTTACTTTTTTTCAATTTGTATAACTTTGATTTCTTTTTCTTATCTAATGGCTCTGGCTAGGACTCTCAGTACATTCTTGAACAGCAGTACAGGGTTTGCATCTTTCCCCTTTTTGTTGTAAGCATTTAGCATTGTAGACTTCCCTTTTACTATGGTTTTGACTTCCTGTTATAAATTTTGGTATGTTGTGTTTTTACTTTCATTCAGATATTTTTACAATTTCCTTGTGATTTCTTCTTTGACCCATTGCTTCTTTTTTTAAAAAATAAATTTATTTATTTTACTTTTGGCTGTGTTTACTCTTCATTGCTGCTTGTGGGCTTTCTCTAGTTGCGGTGAGCAGGGGCTACTCTTTGTTGCTGTGGGCGGGCTTCTCATTGCGGTGACTTCTCTTGTTGTGGAGCACGGGCTCTAAGCACGTCGGCTTCAGTAGTTGTGGCGCTGGGGCTCTGTAGTTGTGGTGCACAGGCTTAGTTGCTCCGCGGCATGTGGGATCTTCGCGGACTAGGGCTCGAACCTGTGTCCCCTGTATTGGCAGGCGGATTCTTAACCACTGAGCCACCAGGGAAGCCCGGGCCATTGCTTCTTTAAGAATCAGCTGTTTAATTTGTACATTTTGGGGGTTTTCCTGTTTTCCCTCTGTTTGTTATTTCAAGTTTCATTTCATTGTGGTTAGAGAAGATACTTTTTAGATCTCAGTCTCCTTAAATTTGTTAAGATTTGTTTTGTGGCCTAAGATGTGTTTTGTGGTCTGTCATGGAGAGTGTTTCGTGTTTGCTTGAGAAGGATGTTTTTTGGTGTTGGGTGGAGTGTTCTGTACATGTCTTTTAGGTACAATTGTTATTTAGTGTAGTTCAAGTTCTCTGTTTCCTTATAAGTTGTTTCCATGTGTAGATAAAACTAGAGTATTGAAGTCTCATACTGACATTTTGCTGTTGTCTGTTTCTGTTGTTTGCTTCATATTTGGGCAAGCTCTAGTGTTAGATGTATATATATTTATAATTGTTATATCTTCCTGGTGAATTGACTGTTTTATCATTATATAATATCCTTTGTCTCTTGTGTCAGTTTTTGTCTTTATTTTTTCTGATGTAATATAGTCACCCCTACTCTCTTTAGGATGGACTGTCTTTTCACATCCTTTCTCTGTTCTTAGATTTCTATGTCCTTAGATTTGTGAATGTTCACAGTTCCAACTCTCTGACACACTCTCTTTGTGTCTCTTGCCCTCTGTTTTCCTCCTGTTACTGCCTCTAATGGCTCCTGCTCAGGCACACTGTACAGTGGTGAAAGGCAGGCGCCCTAGCCAGCCCCCTTCACTCCACTGTAACTTCAGAGGGAATGTGTCAAGTTTCCTTCTAATCATGACATTTGGTGAAATATTCTTCCTTAATTACAATATACTTTTTTCCATATTCTTTTTAGTCATGATATTTAATTCTCCAAGTAGTTTTTAACTTTACTATTGTGATAATTTTTTTCTTAATCTCTTAAATTAATGTATAATAGTAAGAACTTTTGTAATTTTGAGTCAGTGTTTTATGTGTGGAATACAGAAATAAACTCTGCTTTGCATTTGTTAATACCTACCTATGTCAATATTGTGGTTTAAATTGTATTTATATATGGGTATTCAAAAGAGATTGCAGTTAAAGGATCCTATTTTTTTCATGTTAGTACCATTTAGTACAGTTGATACTTTTTCATTGTTCCAAAGATGCTGAAATTCACATAAATAAAAATGATGATGAAAAAAATCATGCAATAATATATCCAGAGACAACTTCTCTCGTTTCAGTTATTTGTGCATTTACATATGTGTCCATGAGTTCATGGATGTGCAAGTCCATGGTTTTGATAAAAGACATCATAATTTTATAACTATGTACTATATTTTATTGCAGTTGAAATTATATCATAAATATATTACATGGCCTTGAATTTCTCCTACACTATCCTGTTAATGGTTCAGATACTAGTAAGATTACTAACACGTTGTGTGTGTGTGCGCGCGCGCACGCATGCACGTGTGCCTACATCTATAATGACCTTTTACTGCCTTTCATGTTGTTCAACTTCTTTCAAGTTTTCTGGGAGAATCCTCTGGCAATGTGCTTCCAATGCTCTTCTGTTACTTCAGTTTTTGCTTCTTTATCTTCAGTTCAAGACCGCATCCACCTTAATTCAGGTGCTTGCTGTATCATTTCTTAGCTTGAACTAAGTTGAGTTTCTCCAACTGTCTCTGACAGTTTTCTCCTCTGCAGGATGGGAACAGATCTTTCTCTACTGAGCTACAATGTTGATAAAAAAGTTCATATCTATAAAGCATTTAGAGTAATGCTTAGCATCTGTGAAGTATTCAAACACCTTTAGTCATTGCTATTATTATCGTCATTGTAATTTAAGATTTTGATTTTTTTTTTTTTAAAGCACTGTGGACTTTGTCATCTCTAAAGCCACCACTCATAGTGTAGTTCATCTAGATTTTGAATAGCACTCAGTGTGTAAGACATAATCTAACACTTCTGGATAGAGAACTCATTGTTGAATTTTATTTATATGTATTTCATGTATTGTCCACAAAAATGAAAAATACACATTGATTACAGGTTATCATAATCTCTATGAAAAAGCATAAGAAATTAAAATTAGAGACCCATAATTTCCCCAGATATCTTTATATGGATCTGTCAGAGTACATACTTCAACTTGATCTTTTCACGTCTTCTCATTTTGTGTGAAAATAAGAATTCTCCTCATGGCCCCTTGGTGAAATGTGTTTTCATTTCAGGCACAGTTGACCTTCAAGGATGTGGCCATAGAATTCTCTCAGGAGGAGTGGGAATGCCTGGACCCTGCTCAGAGGGCCTTGTACAGGGACGTGATGTTGGAGACCTACAGGAACCTGGTCTCCCTGGGTGAGGATAACTTCCCTCCAGAAATTGGGATCTGCCCTTATGTATCTTTGCATTTTCCATTGTGTGCCTCCTGGGGGCCCCTGTTTTGCTTGACTGATCTGAAATCCTTGTTGATTCAGAAATGGAAAGCTTCAGGATGCAGCATCAGGAGTTTAAATCTACCTTTTCCTCTGATGACCTGCCCACTTCATGATACATCAGGAGTTGTTCCAGAGCTTACATATATATAAAGCTCAATGGGAAACTTTTAATATACCCATTTTCCTGTTTCCTACCTCTGTGCTTTTGATTTAGGAGTTTTAGGAAAAGAACTACGTTTCTGCACATTATACTGTTCCCTGTGTATTCAGGAGGTAAAGAGCAGGTCAATTTTTTGAAATATTTTTCTGTTTCCATCTGTAGTCACCTCAGTTCTCAGTTGAACAAGAGACCAGGATTCTGGAAAAGCCACAGCAAATCATGTTTCCTTCCTCTTATGTGGAGGAATTTCTGTTTCTTATCTGAATATTTTACCCACTTTGTAACAAGAGAAAGTGCCCTGGACTGTGAAGAGTGATCTGAATACCTTTGGGGATGTATCAAAGTGTGAACACAGGTCAGATCTCAGAAGCGCCGAGGGGAAGCCTCGTTATTAATAGTGTTTGGAGACTTTCCCCTCATCAGAGAATTCTATGGGAATACAAAAATTTACTTATTATTTGAACTCTCAGAGGAAATTTTTCTTCTCCGTAACTTATCCCTCTTGTCCTTCCACATGTAAAATGTATTCTTTCACACTCCAGTGGTGCTGCAGCTCCACCAGAGACAAAGGCAAGGTCTTTATCATGATCTACAACACTCGGCCATCTGGCTTCTGTGAGCTCCTGTTGCTTGAATTAGGAGAGCATGAGGTGGACTTTTTCAGAGGGGTCTCTTGCCCCCTCATCTCTCCTTCTTGACTTCATTCCATTGGATGCTCAGTTCTCAGTCCACATAGATAAGAGCTGATGCCTCCAGACTCCAATTCCTGAACCTTTCCCGGTTCCATCCCCATTTGATGTTTTTAGGAGACCTCATCAGAAGATGGGAGACTCTTTGTTTCCATGTGGCATCTCAGAACCTGCATGGAGCTGTCTCAAGCCCTGTCTGCCTGTTTAGATCCCTCCTGCATTGCTTCTGCTTTGGCCACATTCTTCAGGCTTGTGTGTAACAGGGAGGTGCATTCTACCTTCTGTAATTATTACTTAGGAAAACTAAGGACAGTGGACAGAGAGATCCTTTTTTGATCCCCAGTCCTACTGAGGAGCATATATGTATCTTTCAGGCTCTTAGTTTGGCATCTGTGGCTAGAGCGCATTGTTCCATCTGAAGGTTCTATGATAGCTGACACACTTATCTCATATTTTTTTCACTCCTGTACTGCTCTACCGAGTCTGGGAATGTATTCTCTTCCTGATTTCATACTCTCCTAAGTTTGTGTGATTTTGCCTCTGAAACTTGTTTATGAAATACATAGAACTAGGCTCTGAAATTTTATGCAGAATCTTTGGTGTGATAATCCACCCTTCGTTGATCAACAACTGCTGGTGGACTCTCTATAGGGTGCGTTTACTGGGTGACAGATAATTTTGAATGAGAATACTATCCCTCATATATTGTAATATTTTCCTGCTATATAGAAAATCACCACTTAAAGCTATAGTGAAGTGGCCTGCATATTCTATGATATGAAATAGAAAGTATCACCAGAGCCTGGCTGATAAATCTTTCCAGGTTTTTTTCTGGTTTTGAGCAATGTCACAAAAGCCTGTCTCAAGGGCACTGTGATAGTGGTGTTCACATGTACTATGACCATCCCCTTTCACCCTCAGTAAATGGTGAATAGGAATTTCTCCTCAGGATAACATTGCCCAAGTTCACATCCTCATATTTGTGAGGCTGTTGTGTAAACTGTTGTTGACACCATTTTGGGGTCACCTGTGTGCTATTGTTCTTTCTACATCAACAGCTAATTTTGAAACATCTAAATCAGAGAACTTATGGAGTGATACCTTCAATCTGAACCATAATTCGTTTTGTTTAATAGACTGCCCTTCCGCCATTGAGTGGTCCTGATACTCCTGTGGAACATCATGGTCTCTCTCTCTGTCTTTATGCTAGTACCATACTGCTTTGGTTAGTTTAGGTTTCTAAGAATTTTGAAATAATTGTGAAACCTCCAGCTTCATGCTTTTCAACCTTGGTTTTGCTATTGAGTGTCTTTTGAGATTGCATTTGAATCTTAGGATGGATTTATCTGTTTCTTCGAGACACACTATTGGGATTTTATTAGGAATTGCTTTGAATCTGTTGATCACTTAGGGTAGTATTTACGTACTGACAATATTTACTTCTAATCCATGAACTTGGGATATCTTTGCATTAATTTGTGTCTTTTCAAATATTTTTCAGCTGTGTTTTTAGCTTATAGTGCATATATCTTTACCTTCTGTAAAGTTTTGCCAAGTACTTTACTTTTTTGATGGTATTGTAAATGGAATTGTTTTCTGAATTTCCTTCTTGATTTTTTATTGTCAGTGTATAGAAACAGTATTGATTTTTGTTTGTCAATTTTATATATTGTCATCTTTCTGAGTTCATTATTTCTATCAAATTTTTTTTTAAGAATCTTCACGGGTTTTTATCTATTTATTTTTTATTTTTTTGCCGTGCTGCACGGCTTGTGGGATCTTAGTTCCCACACCAGGGATCAAACCTGGGCCCCCAGCAGAGGAAGCATGGAGTCCTAACCCCTGGACCACCAGGGAATTCCCCAGGGTTTTTTACTTATTAGATCATTTCATTTGTCAAAAGAGATAGTTTTGCTTCTTTTTGCTATTGGAATTGTTTTTATGTCTTTTTCTGCTACCTACATGTACTTGCTAGGAATTCCAGTAATTTTTTTTTAGAAATACTGAGTGCAAGTGTCCTTGTCTTTTTCTTGATCTTAGAGGAAAAGCTTTAAGTCATTTCCCATTGAGTATGATGTTAGCTGTGGACTTTTAATACATGTCCTTTACTATGTTGAGGTCATTTCTTTCTATTTCTGGTTTACTGAGTGTTTTTATCATGTTTTTAGCATTTCCCCGTGAGGACACCTCTGGTAATTGGGAGGCTCCTTCCAGTTCAATCTCAATGCAATGTAAGAAGGAGGTGGGGAGTCACAGGCCAGGAAATTGTCATGAACTTTCCTACATTTTTCGGTTTAGTGTTTTCAGGATAGGCAGTTGCCTGGGTGCTGCCACTTTTTTTTTACTGGTTTGTAGAGTTTTCCCAAATTCTTTTTTGTTTATTGTTTTTAACTTGGCTTCCTCATGGCGCTAATGAGTTCCTGTGGCTTACTGTTCTGTTGACATCACTTCTCATGGTTTTGTTTTTCTTTGCAGAGTTTGTGTTAAGAAATTTAATGATATGATTTTCAGTATTTAGAGAGGCCAGCTAAAAGAACACTGTCATGTTTAATAACAGGGAGTGTTAACATAAACATTTTATATACCAAGTTATGTTATGTAACCTATATTTTAGTTAGTAACATTTTTTTCTTTCTTTGCTTACTTAACTATTGTGATCCTGTCCTGAAATTGCTCAGGCTTTCTCCAGCGCTTTCTGCTATCTTTGTTTCCCCATACAAACCCTGCTCACCCAGCCAGGAGATCTTCATTCTGAAATCATGATCTCCCTACTTTACAGTAGTGTTGATCTTATTACTTTGTTCTGCATGTGTGTGTACAGAATAGACTGATCCATCTCCTTCTGCTGGTCTTCTGGTATTTTCTTCTGCTTTCTGCTAAGAACATTATTGCACCATCTCCTTGAATGTTATATATGTTTTTATTGAATATGTGCATGGAAATACAGCTGTTGGAATTTGATACCTTGCATAGCAAATAGTGTAATAGATTTAAAGTTAATTTCTTTCTACAGTGTTTAAATCTCTTCCAGTTCTTCCCATACTCGTAGTATAATTCCCATAGTTAAAAAACTCTGTGCTCCACTCAGGCCCTTTCTCAGTCCTGACCTTTCCTTACATGGTACCTTGATGTGGATGGAAAGATTGTTATTTCCTAGCACATTTAAGTTATTCTCGTGACCTTCCCAGTTTCTACAGCACTCCTTCACCCATCCCTCCACCTTCCACATCACTCACACTGTAAAAATAATGCCTCTTTATATATTGAACAACTGTCTCATGACACAACCTAAATCATTTTGTGTGTAGCTGTGATGACTCAGAAACCATTTCCCGGAGGGGTGGCTGAATAACCTTAGTAGTTATCCAGCTCACTTCTTGCGTCTCCCTTGAAGTTTTCTTTCTCAACTCCTGATATTTGTTGTAGTATTTTGTAATCTATACTGCTTGGGTGGGCGGTCATGTTTAAGAATATGTTGTCTCAGTCTGTCGGTCAAGGTTCACATCATGGATCTCACTACTTTCTGCGTCAGTTGGGGTCATGTACATAAACCTGTGATTCCACTTTCCTTACTTAAAAAATTCTGATAATTTTCCTCAAGCCTTTCGAAAGAAACTAGTAATGTTAGACGGCTTGAAATAGTGGGGGTTTTGGGGGGGGTTTGTTTGTTTGTTTTTTGGGCCACACCACGCTGCTTGCGGGATCTTACTTTCTCAACCAGGAATGGAACCTGGGCCCGTGGCAGTGAAAGTGCTGAATTCTAACCACTGGACTGCCAGGGAATTCCCAGAAATAGTGCATTTTTTATATTAATGAATCAAAAGTGGCTTTTGTATAAAAAAGATATTAATATTCTGGCATGTTTATTATGATGTCCCTTTTTTTGCTTTATATATTGTATGCCTTTCTTTTGCACTTTGTTGTATGAACCTAGTTAAATAAATTCACAAATTGCTCTCTCTTCATTATGTATATTTTGGAGCCAATGAACTGGATATTTTAGGGCACTGAACAGGTAGGGAGTTGTTCTATTTAATGGCTGTTAATATAACTGGAGAATATTTCATTTATTGATATTTAATTGTGATATACAGAAGGTGGTCTTTCAGAATGTTTTATGCTTCTTCCTGGGTACATAGATTTACAGCACGTTTTTAGAGGAAAATTTTGTTTTTTAAAATACTGTTTTATCATATTCACCATTTTCTCTATGCTATATTTGTTTCCCAATTGGAAACCGCCACTCCTTGAGATTATTCACTGAATAAGTTAGTTTTGGATTATTTACTGTTACAATTATTTACTGTCTGTTTTTTTAGCATTCATTTCTATTTAACAAGTATGCGCAATATATGTATAGTATAATATTCTTTTCTCCTCAGTTACGAGGCACCAGTATGTTTACTGCTAATTGGTATGTGCTTTGGTGTCATGGTTGAAAAATACACTTTCTTTGATAGCTAACAGAAGTTTTTCCAATGATAATAGGTTGTTTGAAAATTGGGTACCCTAAATTTAAGTGGAATTACCTTGGATCACTTTATCTTTAGTAAAGAATCATTCCTTTTGTGTTTTTAAAGGTTTTAATATCATGGTTGGGAATTTTCATAACTGTTTTGTGTAGGTACTAATTTTGGTGTAATATCATGTATTTAACATGAACTATTTACTTAATGAATTGGGATGAATGGGATACTTATGGTTCTTTATATCTTGTAGATATCTCTCACGTACATGTGATCAAGAAATTACAACTAAATGCAAACACTGATAGAGCAGAAGTATTCCAAACACTGATATTGGGAAGACATGAAAGGAATAAAATGAAGCATTTTTACCTCAGGGAAATCCAGGAAAATACACATGACTTTGAGTCTCAGCCAAGAGATGAGGAAAGAAGTTATAAAGGAATGCCTATAAACCATAACAAAAAGCTGACTGATAAGAGAGATCGACATGGTAGAAGTGTTGGAGGAATCAAGCCTACTGAAAACAGGCTGGCATTAAGCTTTCAGGATGAACTGCATATTTTCAAAAGTGAAGAGAAAATTGGTGAATTTAATCAAGCTGACAAGAGTATCAGCATTAGTGCCTCATTTTCACCACTTCAAGGAACTTCTCCTACTGTCCAAACCACCATTTCTAATTCATTTGAGAATGATTTTATGCATCCTTCAATACTGACACAAGACCAGAGTGCATGCATGGAAAGCCCTTACAAATGTAATCAGTGTGGCAAAACCTTTCATCGGGGCTTAAATCTCACTCAGCATCAGTTGATCCATACAAAAGAGAAAATATTTAATTGTGATGTATGTTGCAAAGTCTTTAGTCGAAATTCAGACCTTGCAATTCATCGAACAATTCACACTGAAGAGAAATCTTACAAATATAACGAGTGTGGCAAAACCCTTAATCATGGCTTGCACCTCACTGGACATCAGATAATCCATACAAAAGAGAACTTATATAAATGTGATGTATGTGAAAAAGTGTTTAGTCAAAGTTCATACCTTGCAGTTCATCAGAGAATTCATACTGGAGAGAAACCATACAAATGTAATGAGTGTGGCAAGGTCTTTAGTCAGAATTCATACCTTGCAAAACATCGCAGAATTCATACTGGAGAGAAACCTTACAAATGTAATGAGTGCGGCAAGGCTTTTAGTCAAAAAGGAAACCTTGCAAGTCATCAGAGAATTCATACTGGAGAGAAACCTTACAAATGTAATGAGTGTGGGAAGGTATTTAGTATTAGATCAACCCTTGTCAGTCATCAGATAATTCATACTGGAGAGAAACACTACAAATGTAATGAGTGTGGCAAAACCTTTTATTTTGGCTCACATCTCATACAACATCAAATCATCCATTCAGGAGATAAGCCATATAAATGTGATGTATGTGGCAAAGTCTTCGGTCAAAATTCATACCTTGCAGTTCATAGGAGAATTCATACTGGGGAGAAACCTTACCAATGTAAAGACTGTGGAAAAATCTTTAATCACAGCTCAAACCTCAGGAGACATCAGATAATCCATACAGGACAGAAATTATGTAAATGTGATATATGTGGCAGAGTCTTTAGTTATAATTCATACCTTGCAATTCACCGGAGAGTTCATACTGGAGAGAAACCTTACAAATGTAGTGAGTGTGGCAAGGTCTTCAATCGGAATTCAAATCTCGTAATTCATCAGAGAATTCATACTGGAGAGAAACCTTACAAATGTAATGAGTGTGGCAGCTGCTTTAGTCGAAAAGCATACCTTGCAAAGCATCAGAGTGTTCATACAAAAGCGAAACCTTACAAAAGTAAAGACTGTTGAAAAACCTTTACTTAGATCTCAACTCTCACTACATATCAGGTAATAAATACAAAGGGGGAATCATATTAACATGATATATGTGGGAAGGTCTTCACTCAAAATTGACACTTTGGGCTTCCCTGGTGGCACAGTGGTTAAGAATCCACCTGCCGATGCAGGAGACACGGGTTCGATCCCTGCTCTGGGAAGATCCCACATGCTGCGGAGCAGCTAAGCCCGTGCGCCACGACTACTGAGCCTGCGCTCTAGAGCCCGTGAGCCACAACTACTGAAGCCTGTGCACCTAGAGCCCGTGCCCTGCAACAAGAGAAGCCACCGCAATGAGAAGCCTGCACACCACAACGAACAGTAGCCCCTGCTCACTGCAACTAGGGAAAAGCCTGCGTGTGGCAATGAAGACCCAATGCGGCCATAAATAAATAAATAAAATTTTTTAAAATCCTTAAAAAAAACAAAACAAAACAAAATTGACACTTTAAATTCATGGGAGATTCATAGTGGAGAGAAACTATGCACATGTCATGAGTGTGGCAAAGCCTCACCATCACATAATCTATACTGGACAGAAACTCTAGAAATGTACTGAATTTCTCAAAGTCTGCAGTCAAAATTCATACCTTAAGGTGCACTGAAGTTTCATATTGGAAAGCTGCCTGACAAATATGATGAGTGTGAAAAATCCTTCAGTGTACTTAGAAGCTTATCTTACTGTCAGGTAATCCACATTGACGACGAACTTTAAGCAAGGGTTTTAGCAGCTGTCCATGTCTTAGGCTTCACTGAAAATATCATTCTGGAGAGAAATTGGGTAGGTGTGTTTAGTATGACCAGTCCTTAGACAAGAAAGTCATTCACCAAAGAATTCATTCCGGAGATTACCTCACAAATGCCATGAATGGGCAAAACCTTTACTCAGGGCTCACATCCCACCAATCATCAGATAATCCATACTGGACAGAACACTACAGATGTAGCGAATGTGGCAAAGTTTCAAGTTAGTGCTCACTTGTCACTAGATATTGGAATATTTATCCTGGAGAGAAACCACTCAAATAATTATGTGTGTGGTAAGGATTTTACGCAAAAATCACAAGATGGGAAGGTACTGGAACTATCCCTTACTAACGCAACTAGTGTGGTAAAATCTGTACCTTGAGTTCAAGTATTTGGCAACAGTGCAGAGTCCATTGAAGAGAAACACTACAAATGTATGAGCAGAGGCTTTATCCTGGCTGCACAATTCACCAGACTTCTCAGTATATATCTTTGAGAGGAACCGCACGAGCTAATATGTGTGCTAAGGCTTGTACCTAAAGATGAAGTTTCTGAAACACAGAGGATTTAGTTTGGAGAGCAACGTTTCAATTGTAATGAATGTTGTAAAAGTTTTCATCAGGTATCTACACCTTTAGTGTAATGATAAAAGGCATACAGGTCAGAAACTATAGAGATTTACTGAACATGGAAAGAATTTGATGAAACGATGCGTCCTGAGGTTTCACCACAGAACTCATATGAGGGATAATCCTTACAAATGTAATGAATTAGGTAAATTTTTTGCGCCATTCTTAAATCAGCCTACATATCAGAGAATCTATACTAGGAATAAGTATTTCTCCAGGATTAATGTGAGATTGTTCTGTACCTTAGAATCATTACAAGTCACAGTATGTTAAAAATTGTGAAATGGTATGTATGTGACAGGAAGAATAACGTGTAAATGGCCAATTATTTTCACTGTAAATATTCTATTAATTGAATTTTATTGAAAAAGCCACATTACTATTTATGCCTTTCAACCTGAAGTTTGAAGTCTGTTGATCTTATGCCTTCACTACAGGCCTTTGATGATTGTCTCTGGGAAGGAATCAGTAACATAAGGGGGCCAACTTCATTAGGTGTGGTTCATTCACATCCATGTTCCCTGGAAAAACAAGGACCCTGCATTACCAAATTCAATAGTTGTGAATTAGCAACAGGGAGGAGCAGAGAATAATAGAAAACTGCCTTGACTCATCATGCTTGTTTTGTTCGGGGTCCATGGATAGGTCACTGTGGGTTATAGGACAGAATGCTCTACCAGATGACCATGAACAGAGCAGTAAGGACATTAAGGGACTGGACTTGCCGTGAGAGGAGAGTGACAGGCTGCTAGGAACGATGTATCAGAGAAGTTGGTCACTTCCTCCACTGCATGTGAATTGGTGGTGTTTGCATCTATGTTTAATGAGAAATTAGACTCATTCTTGGGAATTGAAGGGAGAGCAGTTAAGATTAGAGGAAAATTTAATTACTGGGTGAGGCTTGGTGGAGGATAAGCTTAAGTTTGAATGTTCAGTTTCTCCCAAAGGAAGGAGCCCTTAGGCTTTTTTATCCGTTTGTCCAGATAGGCTGAATAAGAAGAGGTTTTCCTGAGGATTAAGAGGTGTCAATAGTCAAACATCAAAAAATGGAGTCAGGGGAATTCCCTGGCAGTCCAGTGGTTAGAACTCTGTGCTCTCACTGCCGAGGGCCTGGGTTCAATTCCTGGTTGGAGAACTAAGATCCCACAAGCCGCATGGTGCAGCCAAAAAAAAAAAAAAAAGAAAAGAAAAAATGGAGTCAGACTCTTTAATAAAACACTGAGGCAGAGCCCCCTCGCCTACCCACTTGTATCCCTCACAAGTGTCCCATATTAATGTCTACTTCTTGCCTGTCACCTCACCTCTCGCTGAATTCCTTCTGCGCTGAGACACAAAGAACCTGCGGCTCAGTGAGTCCAGAGACCAGATACTGAAACCCCCACCAGGTGGGAGAAATTAACCGTGTGCTACCCACAAGCACGTACACCCCAGACTGGTGGGAAGGAGAAGGTTGAGGATGTTGACTCCCACTTACCTCACCACCAACCAATCAAGAGTGTCCACGAGCTGATCACACCCTCTCTGAACCATTACTGTAAAACTCACTACCCACTCCCGGTTGGGACACAGTTTTGAGGGCATTAGCCTGCTGTGGCCCCTTTGCCTGGCAGAGCAATAAAGCTGTTCTTCTCTACTTCACCCAAAAAGAAAAGAAAACAAAACAAACACTGAATGCTTACTCTTGAAATTCCTGAGTTCTTGACTTGGCAAGAACTTGGCAAGAACATACTTTTCTTCATGCTAATAATTTCTTATATTTCTTTTCCTGCAGCACACATACATTCCATTGTTCAATATGGTTCTTGAAAATGCTTGTAAAATACTATTTGGATAACTTGTCAGAGATATTTTTACCTTAGTTTAATAAAATTAATGTTTGGAAATGTTTATTAGATAATATAACTAAGCAATTTACTCAAAGAGCAATTTTCTAAATGCTATTAAAATTTGAGTTTCAAATTATGCTAGTACACAATGTGTTACGTTGTTTTCTACTGTAATAAAAAATGTTTTGAATTGTTTCCTTAGCGATAATTTTTTCTGTCACATATTTCTCCTGTTTTATAGCATGGGATATGTAAATTAGTGGGTTGTTTTGGGACTTCTGTGACATGATAATGCCCATAAGGCAATGACAGGTACAAAGTAGGTGCGTTATAAATATGAAGAAAAACTGTTACTTTAGGGCTTTAGTTCAGTGAAAAAACTGGAATGGCAAAATGGTGACATGAAATCTCTCTTGTGGGAGTTGGCTATGGTCAGATGCTTGAAAATCAAGTGTGTGGAGTTGAACAAACATGCAGTGAAGTGAAAGAAATTATAAGGATGAATGAGATAGACTGCAGAATTCTAATTATTGTTTGTGACAGGGAGAGAATCTCCATTCCCAAGTGTCTGGAAGCTGTGTTGCCCTTTCCTGTTGATATGTTCACATTCAGAACCAGAAGATCTTGCAGAGAAAATAACATTTGTGCTACGTTTAGTATGTCAACTGACACCCAGTATCCTCCACATAGAATTTGTTCCCAACCAAGAATAATGTATTTTTCTTTGATAAGTGATCTTTATTATTATTATTATTATGTATTTATTTATTTAGGCTGTACCATGTGGCTTGTGGGATCTTAGTTCGCCAACCAGGGATTGAACCCGGGCCCCGGCAGCAAAAGTGACGAGTCCTAACCCCTGGACTGCCACGGAATTCCCTGATTTATATTATCTTTTTTTTTTTTTTTTTTTTGTGCGTTACGCGGGCCTCTCACTGTTGCGGCCTCTCCCGTTGCAGACCACAGGCTTCGGACGCGCAGGCTCAGCGGCCATGGCTCACGGGCCCAGCCGCTCCATGGCACATGGGATCCTCCCGGACCGGGGCACGAACCCGCGTCCCCTGCATCGGCAGGCGGACTCTCAACCACTGTGCCACCAGGGAAGCCCCTATATTATCTTTAATGTGAATTATTTCTGTCTGTGATTCATTTCTGTTAGTAATATTTTATGGTGAATTTTTGAATCTTCATGTGGGATTTAATTGGTCATTTTGTTTACTTTCTCTTTTTTTCTATTAACTGTCTAGTTTTTTATCCTAGTAATACTGGCCTTATAAATTGAGATTACAAGTACTCCCTCCTTTTCTTGTCTTAAAAAGAAATTTTATAGCCTGCTGTATAGCACAGGGAACTCTACTCCATACTCTGATGGCCTATATGGGAAAAGAATCTGAAAAAACAAAACAAAAAGTGGATATATGTAGAACTGATTCACTTTGCTGTACACCTGAAACAACATTGTAAATCAACTGTACTCCAATAAAAGTTTAAAAATTAAAAAAGAAATCGTATGGAATTACTGGTTATTCTTCTTTATAAATTTGATAGAATTGTTGAATGCCATCGTTGTGACTTTGTTAAATTACCTTTTGTAAAGTTGAGCCCCTGAGTGTTGAAAGTTAGGCAACAACTCCACAAAAGACCGCAAGAGAAAGTGAAATGGAGACGTTTATTACTCTCAGATTCTGGAGGAGCTACAAGGTAAGCTGGAGGGAACATGTAAGAAGTCCAGGTAGGTTCTAGGCAGAGAGCATGGGTCCGGACCTGGGGCGTAAACCTTTAGGGTCCGTGGATAGGCTGTTTAAATGGGATTGGTGAATTCAAACCAGAAAGAATAGGAATTACTAAGCTTCAGTGGGGGAAGGGGAGCCAGATTTAAAGAAGAACCAGGGGAAGGCGGGGTGGTGATGGGGAAGTGTGGTTGTCACGAGGGCAGTCCAGGGAGTCATATCCCTGTGACTCTGGGCTGTTAACCTAGGATGTGCTGTCAAAGGAAAGGCTGGTGTCAGTTCACGGCCCCAGCAGGCCACTAGACTACACCAAATAGATGCTGAAACAGCCATATTGTGGAGTAGTTTATCTAGGATCTCACAGTCACCATCTCAGCTTGCAGATTTCTTTCTTGGGTAGTAGGGGTTTTGAAATTTAAAATTTACTTTGTAACTCAAGGTAGTTTTTCAGATAATCTGTTTCACATTGGTGATTTGTTTTAGGTTACTCGTTTCATGGAATCAGTCCATTTCATTTTAGTTTTTAAGTATTATTGTGTAGAGTTTTTGTAATAGTTCATTTCTATCCTTTTCTTGTCTGCATGTTCTGTAGTGATATTCCCTATTTTATCTAATAATCAGTAGTTTTGTTTAGTGTGAACAAAGGAGGGAAAAATCATTTCTGAGAAAAGCTGCAGTTATCATATATACTAATATTATATACAGTCATTTATCACCCTTCTGTGAGATCATACATGTCTGCCCTTTGATATCAGTCTTGGCCACTTGACTTAGGCAACCCTTTCTTTCACTTGAGAAGATTGCACTTCCTTGCCCATTTTATGCAAGCTTGGCTTTTTGAGTTCCTGGACCAATTTGGTGTGAGTAGAAAGGCACGTTTCAAGTTTAAATGGAAGCTTTCAAATCTTTTGTTTCGTATAACCCTGTCTTCTCTCTACTGCAAGAAGGGTCTTGGATAGACTGAAATTTTAGGCTGAATGACAGAATCAAATTATACAAACAAGCAAGAGGTGAATAATGATACATATGATATGAGGAAGAAATAAATGTTTGTTGTAAGACATTGAAAATTCAGGAATACTTGTTACATAGCAAAACGTGTAAAAAGGTGACTGGTACATTTTCAATGACCTTTTCTTTTTTCATGCCCACCTTAACCTCCCAAAGTCAAGGTTATAGGTGAGAACTCATTGTCTCTCATATATTGCCTCTTTCCGTTAGAATGTCCATTTAATTTTTTTTTTTTTTGGAGGTACGTGGGCCTCTCACTGTTGTGGCCTCTCCCGTTGCGGAGCACAGGCTCCGGACGCGCAGGCCCAGCGGCCACGGCTCACGGGCCCATTTAAAAATTAAAAAAGAAATCGTATGGAATTACTGGTTATTCTTCTTTATAAATTTGATAGAATTGTTGAATGCCATCGTTGTGACTTTGTTAAATTACCTTTTGTAAAGTTGAGCCCCTGAGTGTTGAAAGTTAGGCAACAACTCCACAAAAGACCGCAAGAGAAAGTGAAATGGAGACGTTTATTACTCTCAGATTCTGGAGGAGCTACAAGGTAAGCTGGAGGGAACATGTAAGAAGTCCAGGTAGGTTCTAGGCAGAGAGCATGGGTCCGGACCTGGGGCGTAAACCTTTAGGGTCCGTGGATAGGCTGTTTAAATGGGATTGGTGAATTCAAACCAGAAAGAATAGGAATTACTAAGCTTCAGTGGGGGAAGGGGAGCCAGATTTAAAGAAGAACCAGGGGAAGGCGGGGTGGTGATGGGGAAGTGTGGTTGTCACGAGGGCAGTCCAGGGAGTCATATCCCTGTGACTCTGGGCTGTTAACCTAGGATGTGCTGTCAAAGGAAAGGCTGGTGTCAGTTCACGGCCCCAGCAGGCCACTAGACTACACCAAATAGATGCTGAAACAGCCATATTGTGGAGTAGTTTATCTAGGATCTCACAGTCACCATCTCAGCTTGCAGATTTCTTTCTTGGGTAGTAGGGGTTTTGAAATTTAAAATTTACTTTGTAATTCAAGGTAGTTATTCAGATAATCTGTTTCACATTGGTGATTTGTTTTAGGTTACTCGTTTCATGGAATCAGTCCATTTCATCTTAGTTTTTAAGTATTATTGTGTAGAGTTTTTGTAATAGTTCATTTCTATCCTTTTCTTGTCTGCATGTTCTGTAGTGATATTCCCTATTTTATCTAATAATCAGTAGTTTTGTTTAGTGTGAACAAAGGAGGGAAAAATCATTTCTGAGAAAAGCTGCAGTTATCATATATACTAATATTATATACAGTCATTTATCACCCTTCTGTGAGATCATACATGTCTGCCCTTTGATATCAGTCTTGGCCACTTGACTTAGGCAACCCTTTCTTTCACTTGAGAAGATTGCACTTCCTTGCCCATTTTATGCAAGCTTGGCTTTTTGAGTTCCTGGACCAATTTGGTGTGAGTAGAAAGGCACGTTTCAAGTTTAAATGGAAGCTTTCAAATCTTTTGTTTCGTATAACCCTGTCTTCTCTCTACTGCAAGAAGGGTCTTGGATAGACTGAAATTTTAGGCTGAATGACAGAATCAAATTATACAAACAAGCAAGAGGTGAATAATGATACATATGATATGAGGAAGAAATAAATGTTTGTTGTAAGACATTGAAAATTCAGGAATACTTGTTACATAGCAAAACGTGTAAAAAGGTGACTGGTACATTTTCAATGACCTTTTCTTTTTTCATGCCCACCTTAACCTCCCAAAGTCAAGGTTATAGGTGAGAACTCATTGTCTCTCATATATTGCCTCTTTCCGTTAGAATGTCCATTTAATTTTTTTTTTTTTGGAGGTACGTGGGCCTCTCACTGCTGTGGTCTCTTCCATTGCGGAGCACAGGCTCCGGACGCGCAGGCTCAGCGGCCATGGCTCACGGGCCCAGCCGCTCCACGGCATGTGGGATCTTCCCGGACCGGGGCACGAACCCGCGTCCCCTGCATCGGCAGGCGAACTCTCAACCACTGTGCCACCAGGGAAACCCCTGTCCATTTAATTTTGATTCAACTACAAATATATTACTTTCTTTGTCTAACTACACTGGGTTGACTACAGGTTTTCAGTTTTAACACTTCCAACTGGTTTATCATTGAATATTTGTAAAATAACCTTACTAGAATTGCCCAGTTACATGGTACTGCCTTCACCTGAGGAAGGAAGCCTCAGAACTACATGAGCTCAGTTAATACTTCACTCCCACCACAAACAGGAAGTTCACACTGAGGGCTAAAAAGCCAAGCAAAGAAATGAAATGAGCCCTTAGACTTTTAGTGTATTGGTAACTCCACATTTAATTTAATATTAAACTACTATGTGATATTAACATACCTGTTATATCTGAGGGATGATCAGAATTGGAGAAGCTACCTTAAGTATTTCCTATAGAGGAATAGAGAATTAAATAAGATTTCCTTGAAACTACAGAATATATTCAACTGAGGGTAGGCACTTAAAATGCTACTTTTTAATTTTATTATTTATTTGTTTAATCATTCATTTAAAAACAATCCTATTGGCCCCACTGCACAGCTTGTGGGATCCCAGTTCCCTGACCAGGGATCAAACCCGTGCCCCCTGCAGTGGAAATGCAGAGTCCCAACCACTGAACCGCCAGGGAACTCCCCTTTAAAATGTTATTTGAAACTTATGTTTCTTTTTTTGGCCTGGTAGCAGGGCTTGCAGGATCTTAGTTCCCCGACCAGGGGTTGAACCCGGGGCCCTCGGCAGTGAAGGCTTGGAATCCTAACCAGTGGACTGACAAGGAATTCAGAAAGCTATATGTTTCTGGACATGAAATGATTCTTATATTATCATTTTTAATTTTCTTTTTTCACTGTCCACATACAAAATATTGACTCCCAAACATCAAAATTATATTAAATATATGTACTACAAGTATCCACATTACAATCCGTTCTCAAGCATCATTTTTTTTTTTTTGACCGCACCTTGCGGCTTGCAGAATCATATTTCCCCAACCAGGGATTGAACCCTGGCCCTCCGCAGTGAAACCTCAGGGCCCGCCAGGGAATTCCCAAGCATATATACATATATATATATATTTTTTGACTGAGCCACACTGCATTTAAGATCTTAGTTCGCCAACCAGGGATCCAACCCGCTGCCCTGCAGTGGAAGCGCAGACTCTTAACCACTGGACTGCCAGGCAAGTCCCATATTTCCTTTTTTTAATAAGATACCTGGGACTTCCCTCTTCCCTGGTGGCTCAGTGGTTAACAATTTGCCTGGCAATGCAGGAGACGCGGGTTGGAGCCCTGGCCTGGGAAGATCCCACATGCCGCGGAGCAACTAAGCCCGTGTGCCACAGCTACTGAGCCTGTGCTCTAGAGCCCGCAAGCCACAACTACTGAGCTCATGCACCACAACTACTGAGCCTGGCCTGTGCTCTAGAGCCGCGAGCCACAACTACTGAGCCCATGTGCCACAACTGAAGCCCGCACACCTAGAGCCCGTGCTCCACAACAAGAGAAGCCACCGCAATGAGAAGGCGGCACACCGCAACTAAGAGTAGCCCCTGCTTGCAGCAACTACAGAAAGCCTGGGCGCAGCAACAAAGACCCAATGCAGCCAAAAATAAATTTATTTAAAAAAAATAGGGCTTCCCTGGTGGCGCAGTGGTTGAGAGTGCGCCTGCCGATGCAGGAGACGCGGGTTCGTGCCCCAGTCCGGGAAGATCCCACATGCCGCGGAGCGGCTGGGCCCGTGAGCCATGGCCGCTGAGCCTGTGCGTCCGGAGCCTGTGCTCCGCAACGGGAGAGGCCACAGCAATGAGAGTCCCGAGTACCGCAAAATAACTAACTAACTAACTAAATAAATAAAGATACCTGGGACTTCCCTAACGGTCCAGTGGCTAAGACTCCACGCTCCCAATGCAGCGGGTCCGGGTTGTATCCTTGGTCAGGGAACGAGATCCCATGTGTATGCTGCAACTAAAGATCCAGAACCAACGCAGCCAAATAAATATATTTTTTAAAAGATAACTTGGGGCTTCCCTGGTGGCGCAGTGGTTGAGAATCCGCCTGTCGATGCAGGGGACGCGGGTTCGTGCCCCGGTCCGGGAAGATCCCACATGCCGCGGAGCGGCTGGGCCCATGAACCATGGCCGATGAGCCTGCGCTCTAGAGCCCGCGAGCCACAACTACTGAGCCCGCGTGCTTAGAGCCCGTGCTCCACAACAAGAGAAGCCACTGCAATGAGAAGCCCGCTCACCGCAACTAGAGAAAGCCCACGAGCAGCAACGAAGACCTAGAGAAAGCCCACGAGCAGCAACGAAGACCCGGTGCAGCCAAAAATAAATAAATAAATAAGATACCTTTCATATTATTTTTAGGTGTATTTTTTACAACAAGTGCTATATATATATATCAAATTTATACTTTGCTCGTTATGTATGATGGAGACCATTCCAGTCTACTGAATTTCCTCACTCTACTAGCTTCTCACGCATAGCCATGTATTCCCCTAATTTCTCACTCCCCTCACAAAAAGGCAAGGCCATAGAACCAGTTTTGCCAAATGCGGAGGTACTAAAGGGTTTCAAAAAGGAAAATGTCCCGAAAGGCGGTTTCTACGTGGACCGAAAGCAGAAAAGGCAAGGGCTTCGGTACTGGCGTCAGAGAAATTTGAAACCCAAAGGGACACGGTCCGCGATCTGTAACAGTGACGTCTGGATTTACGTGGGGAGGAGGGGCGGGAGTGGGAATTAAAAGACCGCAGTGACTCCAAAACCCTGAGGATGGAGTAAAGGCACCGCGAAGCACAGATTTCAACCAGCAAGGAGAAACGCTCTGCATTGCTACTTCGTTCCAAGAATTCCATTTCCAGGGCCGTAGAGAACCGCGCATGCGCCTTGTGAAGAGGCCGACCGGCCGGGGCGGGGCCTGGACGGAGAGCTACGGCCGGGTTTGAGGGGCGGTGAGGGGAACCCGGTCCGGGAAGGGAACGCGGGAGGGCTGGGAAGGGGGAGGGCCCGGAAGGTGCCTCCCTGTACTTGACGAGCTTGTTTCAAGTTGCAGGCTGTAAAAATTTTAAGTTAAAGCTTACGACTGTGGGGGCCAGTTATGTCGGAAACTAAGATGTTTCCTATAAAGAAGTTGAACACGGTTTACTGGTGGGCATGGGGCAGTGGTTGGCTCCAGGAACATTTTGTGCAATTCGAATTAATTTTAGCAGAAGGAAATAAGAACTGAACTTGTCTCTGTATTACACACTAGAATGAGAAATACAAAACTCTCCCTGGGTCGAATGGGCTATTTCATACTGACACCCTGCAGAATAGGTTCTCCGTTTCTATTCCCCTTTCACTCCAAAGGCCAAATTCAACAATCTGCTCAGTTCCAGAGACTCAGGGACCAGACGTAGGGTCTGAGACTGGAGGACTAAGGCAAGTGATAATTTAGGTCAGTAACCATTACTTCAAAAAGAGCAAAACGTTTCCAAAATTGTTATAAATTGTCTTGTTCTTTCTTTTTGCTAACGTGTTTTAACTATTTGCCGTTTTAAAACCAAGTCTTTACACAGTGAGTTGTATAAACAACTCTTTATACAATTACATACATCACTATATGTTTAAGGTGTAAAGCAAAATAGTCTGACTTGCCTATATTGTGAAATGATTACCACAATATGTTTAATTAGCATCCATCATTTCATATAGATAAAATAAAAGGAGGAAGGGCAATAAGAGACAAAATTTTTTTCTTTTGATGAGAACTGCCTTATTTTGCAAAACGCTTATCCTATTCCACACTTGTGCTGAATTACCTTCAAATAGCTTTGAGAAAAACTTGTTTACATCATAATATACTTAAGTCAACAATAACTAAATATAATGCAATTTCAAATTCACTATATGTTCATTATGAGAGTAATTAGAAATTTACCTTTGATTTTTAAACTGTAATGTATTTTAGCTGTTTGTGTTCTATTGCTGAAAGTTCTCTTATGAGCCTGTAAAATATATAGTATTCAGAAGACACTGGGATTTATTTTCATCTAAGGAATAATTAACTTTGCCATATTTCTAAGGGCATTTAGTGGGAAGGTATATTCTCTTTAATATGAACCCTAAAGAAAGTAAAACTAGATTATCAACTATGCAATAACTTCATTTCTACCTCAGTATTTTTATGGCAATATCTGTCATTAAACATTTACTACAAAGTATGTTTTCCTACATCCCTACAGGTGGAAGATTTCATCCATAGAGAAATGGCAATCAATTGAAACATGATGTTTACATAGGGATTTTAGCATATTTAAAATATTTTCAGTCAAAATGAGCAGAATGGCCTGGTGTCGCATACATATGAAAACACAACTTTTTTTTTTTTTTTTTTTTGTGGTACGCGGGCCTCTCACTGCCGCGACCTGTCCCATTGCGGAGCACAGGCTCTGGATGCACAGGCCCAGCCAGCGGCCATGGCTCACGGGCCCAGCCGCTCCACGGCATGTGGGATCTTCCCGGACCGGGGCACGAACCCGCGTCCCCTGCATCGGCAGGCGGACTCCCAACCACTGAGCCACCAGGGAACCCCAAAACATAACATTTTTAAAAGTTTCAGTGACTGGAATAAATTTTGGGATGTTTATTAGAAAGATTACCCTGTGTTATGGAAAATTTCAAACTAGCCATGTTGGCAAAAAAGACGTTTCAGTGTGGACTTCCATGATTCCAAGCAGGGAAATGAGTCAGTGGTGGAACATTTCATTAAACACAGAACAATAGAGGAGAATCTGATTATAAGGCTAAGTCACGAATCCAATTTTTAATGGGGAGTTTTGTTGCTTATATAATTATCAAAATGAACATATTCACAAGAAAAAAAGGAAATTTCCTAAGTCACAGGAAGATTTTGACATAGGTCTCCCTGTGATATCATTATGAAACAGATACAAACTAATAACGATTAAAAAATGTGAAAACCACAAGGATATAGTATGATGTGTCCTTAAACATTGAAGAATATACACTTCGTGGGACTTCCCTGGCGGTCCAGTGGTTAAGACTCCAACCTCCCAATGCAGGCGGCCGGGTTCGACCCCTGGTTGGGGAACTAGATCCCGCACGTGTGCCACAACTAAGATCCCACGTGCCACAACTCAGATCCCGCGTGCCGCAACTAAGTCCCGGTGCAGCCAAAATAAATAAATAAATAATTTTTAAAATTAAAAAAAAAATAAAGTGAATAGGACAGTGAACACAGCTAGCACTGTGTCCTTGTATCCTCCGGGTATCAAGGCAATGAATTGCCCAGGCATAGAAGTCATTCGCGAAACTTACACCCATGAAGGTGTAACCTCTAGGTCCCCCACATAAGTGATAGTATCTATGGATTCATTCAATTGTATAGAGGCATCAGCGCTACTGAACCGAGGCTCAGATATTGTGTTCTTACACACAGAGGTTACCTAGATATATAGATACCTCGTTAAGTTTTTAGATGACCTGACTTGCACTGGCAGTTCGACAAAACTTTTCATGAAAATATTCAAAAGGTCTTGTTTCCCTGTCCCAGGGCTGTATCAAATTGAAGCAAGGAAGAGTTCAGATAGGCTGAGCACCTTAACTCCATAAAATGGGCCAGTGGAACACTTTGGACAGAAAACAGCACCTGGAACCCCAGTGACATGTAGGGTGAACCAAAGGGTCATTCCTCCTTGGATGGACTGAGATTTCTGATGGCAAATCTAGCAATCAGACAGGCTTCCCATTTTACAAGTGATTGGGGAATATGGACGAAGGCATTGTCCTTCTATGGAAGGGAAGGAGAAAACAAGCTAAGAGATTGCATTGAAAGGAAGTTATACAAGCCTGGTCTTGATAGCTTGGGATAAGCCATCAGCCTCAGACATCATCTGCTTCTGATTTTCATGAGCTTTATCGTCAGGTTGTCAGATGGTGTGGAGGTCCAGCTGGGGTTGAGTGTCTTCTTTAGGTGCACCATGTGGATCCAGAAGTGTACTCCCTGGAGTTTGGCATTACAAAGTTTAGTCGACAGTTATCAGATAGGGTCCCTTCCAGTGAGCCTGCAGAGAGTACATTTGGAAGTGTCTTTTCCAGTACACATCTTAGGGCTGTAGAGTGTGATATTTGTTTTCATCTCCTGGGAATGTATTAAGAAAACAGTGCTCTACAGAGCATTATTATTTTTAGGTCTTTAAAATACTGATTTAAGTTTTACTTTATCAGTCCTGGATCAAATGAAGCAGGAGGTAGTTAGTTGCACCAGGTATCGTGTTACAAAGAAAACAGACTCCTAATGAACCCACTTCATTGTTATGATCTTCAAGTTACAAGAACTGTATTTCCGAGTGCCCGTCAGAATCATTTCATTGAATTTCTCTGAAGAGGAAACACATTTGCAAAAGCATCAGGGTAAAGCAACAGCTGTCTATAAATTATAAAAAGTCTTGAAAATGTTTATTATTTTTAATTTTTATTGGAGTATTCTTGATTTACAAAATGGGCTCATTTCAGGTGTACAGAAAAGTGAATCAGTTACACATATACATATATCCCCCTTTTTTTTTTTTAAGATTCTTTTCCCATATAGGCCATTACAGAGTACTGAGTAGAGTTTCCTGTGCTCTACAGCAGGCTCTTATTAGTTATCTATTTTGTGTACAGTAATGTGTACATGTGAATCCCAATCTCCCAATTTGTCCCTCCCTCCTGAAAATGTTTATTATTAAAGACCTAATGAGAGATCATTATAATGGGATTAACAAACCGATCTGCTTATTTCTGTGACATAAATTGTAAAATTAGGACTGATAACATTATATCAGGGCATCTTAGAATTTCAGGAATTTCATACAATTTTGGAACACTTCTGTTAATATATTCCTATAAAAATATAAGGTTAAAAGATTTAGTTTTTCTTTTTTATTTGACAAAGCTCCCCTGAAATTTAACATATTAAAAGCCTTATTCGTTTGACATTTTACCAGGTAAAGAACAAATCCTTCAAGATATTTCAGGGGACCTCTAAAAGAGCCCCGAGTTTTTTCAATGTCAAAAGTCTTCGTTCACATCCTGATTTTGGGGAATTTTGTCAAAGATATCAAAAGGTTTTGGACATTTGATCCAAGAGGACCACATGACATTAGAAAATGTTGCAGGACTTTCCTGGTGGTGCAGTGATGAAGAATCCGCCTGCCAATGCAGGGGACATAGGTTCGAGCCCTGGTCCTGGAAGATCCCACATGCCTCGGAGCAACGAAGCCCCCCAATAGCCCTGTTCGGTGGAATCCATCTTGGCTGACAGATGCACATGCACACGTGGGAGGATACTGAGATACACCAAATACGGACACAGAACGAGCCAAATCAAAATGATTGGCCAAAGGAAACCCGGAACAAATTCCCCATGTAAGTGACTTAAACTACCACGAGGGCACGACTGTCTCTCTTGAGTCTGCCCGTGTCTATCCAAACATACTGTACCCTTTTCCTCCTAATAAACACTTTACTGGTTTCACTACTTTCCGTCTTTCTGGGAATTTAATGTGTTATTTTAGTTTGTAAAACAGAGACAAGCCCAGTTCTTGTTTCTCGTAGTTGCTTAAATTAATTCTTGCAACCAATGCTCCCGGATGTAACCAATGTCCCATTTTAACCCCTCTCAGAGACTAAACTTCCCAAAACCCTGAATTGCTTCAGTCTCACTAGCAGGACATGACAACAACCTGTTGGGAAAAAAATCACTGAATGCTGTTTTTAGTTGTTGTTGTTGTTTTTTTTTTTGGGGGGGGGGTCACTCCGCATAGCTTGCAGGATCTTAGTTCCCAGACCAGGGATTGACGCCGGGCGCTCAGGCAGTGAGATTCCCGAGTCCTAACCACTGGACCGTCAGGGAATTCCCTTACTTAAACCATTTTCATCTTAAGAGGAAACATCTTAGTTTCCAGGGTAACTGGCCCACACAACTGTAAGTTTTCCTTAAAACTGTTAGACTGTTGTACGTTCATATGTATGTATATATGTGTTGTAGGTGCATGGTATTGCCAAAAATCAATTCGTAAAAGGGCTCTACTTAATTGGCTTTTTAAAAAATTAAGCGCTTGTATAAATACTCAGAAATAAAAAATAATCTGGCCAGAATGAATTTCAGGTTCATGTCATCTGGAAAATATTCAGTACTAAACTGATTTCTGGTATTGAAGGTGGCTTAAGCTTGTTGGTTTGATTAATATAGACATGTCTTTAAAGTCATAAATGTTAAGTATAATACTTCTGTTGTACCTAGGTTTACTAGAGGTCAAATAAGACCTTATTCTTCTGTTATAAATTTGTCAACCAAAAAAGTAACTCGATGTGAAAAAAAAAAACTTTTAAGGAAAGTAACATGTATGTTTTCAGCAAAAGAAGGTGGGAGGAATGAGAAAACAAATACTGAAAAAAGAGTTGTGCATGATCAGGATTTTCTAAGACTGGATTAAATTTAGTTGGGTAAATGGATTTTGTTGGGAGTGGGCTGGGAGAAGACTGGATTTGGTTTCTCCCTCCAAAGTTTTCTTGAAATGCTGCTTTTAATGTCAGATAGTATGAGTTTCTTTGCCTTTAAGTGATCTGTATTTTCTTTTGAGCTCTTTTGTAACGTTGGTTAAGAAATAAGTATTGTCTCACAGTGACCTATGATCTTTCTTGACCAAGTGTTTTAAAACTTTTTGACAAACTTCCCCAATATCAAATTTTAATTAAATTTCTTTTGATTTCCGGCTCACTCAGGGGCCCCTGAGGTAACTTAGAGAAATATTTAACTAGGATTATTCGGTACGTTATTGTAACCAAGTTTCTTTATCGATTACACTGTAATCAGATGTTTTACCACGCCTTTTAAGTCTTTTGTCATTTATAGATATTTTTGTACTCTGATGCTGTTACAAAAAGTGCTTTAACAACATGGAAGTTGTACTAACAGTCACACCAAGATAATGGCTATGCAAGGATTCCGGCCCATGCTGACTTAAAACAAGGAGCTGTCCTGCTCCCTGGGGCCCCTAGATCAGGCATCCAGAGATTTTTACTCCCTGACAGTCAGGGTCGACGCCCCTACTCAGCCTTGAAGTAGTTACAGAAGACTGACCATCTGCCCTCTTCTTCCCATAAGAATATGGGAGTAGAACCCCTGAGGGGGGAATGAAACAGGAGGGAAGGGGGCAGGGCACAAACTTTAAAAGAATGACATAGCCCAAGGACACAACGTAAAATGATTAGAACCAAATAGGTCCAAGATGGCAGCGCGTCGACTTCCACTAGACTTGAGCCTCAGTATACGCTCATTGTAACAGAACAGCAAGCTAAGTGACAGTTCTGAGGCAAATCATCCAAGCTCAAAAAGTGGGCGGTGGCCCAATTCCTGGAAATCCCCGCCCCTTCTGGAAATAGTTGGAATAATCCTCCCACGCATTAGCCTATGAAATTACCCAGCCCATAAAAACTAACCACGCCATATTTCCAGGCTGCTCTCACCTGCTGAGAGGGCCCACACTCAGTCTGTGGAGTGTTTCTCCCAAGGCCTCTCCCATTTTGAGATGGCCCACCTTCTGTCTGTGGAGTATGTTTCTCTCTAAATAAATCCACTTCTTAACTTCTTATCAAAGCAAAATAAAAAAAACTGTTACAGACAGTAACTTAAAGGAAGCACGTGAGCTTACTGGGAAGCACCTTCCAGGGCCTGCCCCCTGCCCCTCCTTCTCCCTCTCCCAGCCGCAGACCTGGGCATTCTCCTCGCCCCGCCCCTCGCCGGAAGCGCTCTGCCCAGGCCCCGCCCCCCGGAAGCCCTGCTTCTAATCCGGCGCTGGTAGTTTCCTTAGGACCTGGAAGTGGAGAGTGGGGCGTGAAGGTCTTAACGACGAAGAGTGAGTTTCTCCTTTCTGCTGAAAAGTTGCGCTGCGGGGCTCTCTTACTCCCTCCTCAATGTCTTGTGAGTGACTACGGACCTAAAACCCCCACACCCGCCCCTGAATTTACCCCCAGGTAAATTCAGATCTAGCCTGTCTGAATCTTTTCGGGAATCTTTTCTCTTCGGGTTATAGATTTCTCTGAGGATGGTCCTTGCCCTTGGTTTTTAATACCTTCCGTCTAGGTAAACACCACCTTTCGCAACACTTCGCTGCTTAAAAGCTGTTAACTGTCTCGGCCTCCCCTTGTAAAGTCCTTGACCGCGAGGTGGATTCGCCCTCCACCCCACTCCACCCCACCCCCAGCCTCGCCCTCTCGGCCCCTGGAGGGCAGCGCCGGCAGCCCCGCTCCCGGACAGGCCGCGTCCTCTCCCCGGTCCTGGGGTTCTGCAGAGCCCGCCCCTCTCCTGAGACCCCCTCCCTCCCTCCCAGCGCCTCTGTCCTCGCGTCTCCTCAGGCCGGTCCTGCTGCTTCGAAGGCCTCCCCTTCGTAGTCAGCCCTTCCCCTCAGCCCGCGTGGGGGGCGGGGAGTGACCTGGGCCAGCCGTGTGACACCCAGTGTTCTTCCGTCTGAAATTCCACCCGCTGGAGAATGTGTAGTCAGCGGAAAAGTAATCAACAGTCAATCTAAGAAAGAAGTGAAAAATTTATTTTTGCCAACCTGAGGACTGTAACCCGGGAGACAATCCCTTGGAGAGCTGTGAGAACTGTGCTGAAGAGGGAAGCGGGGAGGCTGCTGTAGAGCTGATGTCGGCGAAGGGGTGCAGGCAGTCAGGCACCCATCTTGGAGGAAGGTTACTGCTGTTCTTGAGGCGCACGCAGCTTAGTTAATGGTTTCAGGGCTTTGCTAACTATGGTTAAGATGTAAGAACCCAGGTTCAGAAAAATTTCTCCTGAAAACGCTCGACTCTCTGAAGGCCGGTTCTGCCAGTTTTCCCAGAGCAGAGAGTGCCTCGTCCTGCTCTCTGCCCTGAATTCCTGTCAGGGTGGCTGCAGGTCGGTGACCGCGGTGGCTAATGTCTTGAATCTTGTAGAACTGGCTGATGGGCAACATTCTCTATTTTACAACCCCTTCCCTTTCGGTCTTAATTTCATCCAACATTTGGGAGGCATTTTGTGACCAATTTGTCCCACGGTGCTAGGAATGCTCATTCCCAGGTCCAGCGAGCAACCTTGTCTTCTAAGCGTTCACCAACCCATTGCTCTCTAGGCCTTTCAGGAGTAGGGTCTTGTTTGTTTGTTTTGTTTTTTTTGGCTGCGTGGCATGTGGGATCTTAGTTCCCCAACCAGGGATCGAACACGCGCCCCCTGCGTTGGGAGCTCGGAGTCTTAACCACTGGACTGCCAGGGAAGTCCCAGCAATGCTCCTTTTTAAATGGATGATTCATTTTCTCAGTTTCTCCTGTTGATTGTGGTCTCCATGATGAATGTAGCTTCCAGTTAATTTGCAGTGCTTTAGACACTTGTTGGGTGTTGCTCAAGAGAAAAGCAGCCCCGTTATCGCTCTGAAGGGTGTTGCGCAGTCCACATCAGGGGATAATCTTGAGGGCTTTCACCACTTCAGAGGCTTTTTTTCTGTCTGGGTGGGATATGCCTCCACCCATCCTGAAAAACCTACTGAGCACACTGGGCAGGATGTGGGTCTCCTGCCACCACTGTTTTATTGTTTGGGGGCGTGTCTCATGCTTCTGTTGCATGGTTTTATTGCTAAGCAAGCCTGCTCTCTTGAGTGATCATTAACTTGCAGGGGTCTCCCATACTTTTTACTTATGATTCCCTAGTGGGATTAACTATTTAATCACCTACTTTGTCCCTTTACTCGGTCCCTATCATCCCCCTCTCCAGGTGTTTACCCTTTTATGCTTAAAATGGAGGCAAGGAGCGAGGAACCTATCATTAACTGCTTCCTGCTGAGAGGGGACCTAGGCCTGCCCGGAAGGGATAAAGCCCCTGGAAGGGATAAAGCCCCTGGCCGACTGGCTGTTCTTGTTGGGAGAACTGCAAGCCAGCGCCACTCTGGTTAGTGCCATCCTTTCAGCCCTCTTGGATGTTAAGCGTCAGAGGATGAGTCTGCAAAAGACATAAATAGAGCAGTAAGCATTCGAAGAGTCATTAAAAGCGATTGTAACCGTAAGTTGGAAGATTCAAACCATTTTTCCCAAACAGTTTCCAAATCTGGAAGAGGATCACTTAAGGCCTCAACCTGTTTGTTTTTAGCTACGCCCGGAACCTCAATGTTTCGTACTTCAGGCTCTGTTGAGTCTTTTATCTCAGGTATAGATTTAATCTGTTGTTTTTTGTTAATATCATTTGGTGATAAGGGTGGCTTCCTTGTCCCTCGAGAGACAGGGTGGCCCCTAATTTAGTTAGTAAGTCCCTTGCATTAAAGAGAGAGGACAATCGGGCACAAACGGAAAGCAATGTAGAAACGACCGGCCATTGCTGTTGCACAAAAGGGGTTCCTGGAAAGTGTGCCTCTGTCTCTTTCCCGACACTCCCGTTACATATTTCTTATGCTTGTTAAGGCTTCTCATTCTTTGGGTTAAGACTGAAAGGGCTGCACCGGTGTCTATGAGAAATTCTATCATGGCCCCCCGCTTAGTGACCACCCAAGGCTCGACACTAGTTATGTACATGGTATCTGTAGGCAGAGCCACTTTTAGCCTCGAGCCCCCTCAGTGTTCTGATTGTGAAGCCATCAAAGGCCCCCGTCACTCTCTGGCGTCTGGGGCATTCCCTCCTCCAATGCCCTGGCTGTTCGGAAAGGGCGCGTGTCACAGTCCTTCCTCCAGTGTCCCTTTGGTCCACACGGGGCACACTGGTCCTGTCTGGGCACCCATGGGCCT
Source organism: Physeter macrocephalus (assembly GCF_002837175.3). Classification (NCBI taxonomy): domain Eukaryota; kingdom Metazoa; phylum Chordata; class Mammalia; order Artiodactyla; family Physeteridae; genus Physeter; species Physeter macrocephalus. Next base: position 1,999,049 of record NC_041230.1, read on the forward strand.
TGTGGTCCACCACAGCCAGATTGGCCTGGGAAGGCCGGCCTCCCCTCCAGTGGGCTCTGAGTGGACAAAGCCACTACCATCATTTGGGTCTTTTGTATATATTTCTCTGGGTGCGTTCAGCCTTTTCGGCCATATCCCTATTAGTGAAAACTGAATAAGCCAATTGGAGCAAATCACTCATAGGGGCCTGAGGGCCAGCGGTCGCTTTCTGAATCTTGCGCCTGATGCCTGGGGCAGGCTGGGCTGTGAAATGTGTAGCCACAAGGGCCTGTGCCTTGGGGGAGGAGGGATCCGCATTTATATACTTCTTAAAGTCTTCTATTAACTTTTCTTGAAATACTGTCAGATTTCCATCTGACCCCTGTTGGACTTCTTTCACTTTTTCATAATTGACAGGTTTCACTGTAGATTTTTTCATAGCCTCTATTGAACAATCATATGGTCTCATCTGTCCCTATCAGTAGAATTTACCTGATAATGCCTCGTGCATCTGCCTCCGGGACAGCGTTGTTCCCCACCCGGTGAGTGCCTGGCCCTGTTGGGCTCTGGCTGCCAATATTATACGCTGTTTTTCTCCTGGGGTGCAGCACGGGATAGTAAAATCTGCAGATCCCCCCAAGTGAGAGCAAATGATCGCATTAACCGGGTAAACTTCGTGAAAAGTTCAGGGTCCTCAGAAAAACTTCCCAATTTATCTTCTGCCAGACTTAGATCAGACATTGAGCAAGGCACATGGACTTCTATTTTCCTTGATTTCCATCAGGAACTTCCTCTCAGAGGCAGAGGTAGGGGCAGTTAGTTGGTAACTTACGCCACTGTGGGTGCTAGCTGGTCCAAGACTTGGGGTACCCAAGTACCCTTGGGGTACAGAGAAGGAGCTCCTGAATATGGTGGGGGCCTCTCTCTCCTCACCCTTGGGTGCGCTTTCCCCTGGGATAAGGGCCTCAGCTGGAGCAGGGCCTCCTGCCTGTGAGATAGCCCTTATTGGAGCAGCCACTTCCATGGCTATAGCACCTTCCACCGGAGCAATAGTTAGCTATCCAAAAGTTTCCTTCCTTTGTCAAAATCCACCGTGCAGGGCTTCCCTGGTGGCGCAGTGTTTGAGGGTCCGCCTGCCGATGGGGCGACGCGGGTTCGTGCCCCGGTCCGGGAAGATCCCACATGCCGCGGAGCGGCTGGGCCCGTGAGCTATGGCCACTGAGCCTGCGTGTCCGGAGCCTGCGCTCCGCAACGGGAGAGGCCGCAACAGTGAGAGGCCCGCGTACCGCAAAAAAAAAAAAAAAAAAAAAAAAAAAAAAAATGAAATGCTGCTTTTAATGTCAGATAGTATGAGTTTCTTTGCCTTTAAGTGATCTGTATTTTCTTTTGAGCTCTTTTGTAACGTTGGTTAAGAAATAAGTATTGTCTCACAGTGACCTATGATCTTTCTTGACCAAGTGTTTTAAAACTTTTTGACAAACTTCCCCAATATCAAATTTTAATTAAATTTCTTTTGATTTCCGGCTCACTCAGGGGCCCCTGAGGTAACTTAGAGAAATATTTAACTAGGATTATTCGGTACGTTATTGTAACCAAGTTTCTTTATCGATTACACTGTAATCAGATGTTTTACCACGCCTTTTAAGTCTTTTGTCATTTATAGATATTTTTGTACTCTGATGCTGTTACAAAAAGTGCTTTAACAACATGGAAGTTGTACTAACAGTCACACCAAGATAATGGCTATGCAAGGATTCCGGCCCATGCTGACTTAAAACAAGGAGCTGTCCTGCTCCCTGGGGCCCCTAGATCAGGCATCCAGAGATTTTTACTCCCTGACTGTCAGGGTCGACGCCCCTACTCAGCCTTGAAGTAGTTACAGAAGACTGACCATCTGCCCTCTTCTTCCCATAAGAATATGGGAGTAGAACCCCTGAGGGGGGAATGAAACAGGAGGGAAGGGGGCAGGGCACAAACTTTAAAAGAATGACATAGCCCAAGGACACAACGTAAAATGATTAGAACCAAATAGGTCCAAGATGGCAGCGCGTCGACTTCCACTAGACTTGAGCCTCAGTATACGCTCATTGTAACAGAACAGCAAGCTAAGTGACAGTTCTGAGGCAAATCATCCAAGCTCAAAAAGTGGGCGGTGGCCCAATTCCTGGAAATCCCCGCCCCTTCTGGAAATAGTTGGAATAATCCTCCCACGCATTAGCCTATGAAATTACCCAGCCCATAAAAACTAACCACGCCATATTTCCAGGCTGCTCTCACCTGCTGAGAGGGCCCACACTCAGTCTGTGGAGTGTTTCTCCCAAGGCCTCTCCCATTTTGAGATGGCCCACCTTCTGTCTGTGGAGTATGTTTCTCTCTAAATAAATCCACTTCTTAACTTCTTATCAAAGCAAAATAAAAAAAACTGTTACAGACAGTAACTTAAAGGAAGCACGTGAGCTTACTGGGAAGCACCTTCCAGGGCCTGCCCCCTGCCCCTCCTTCTCCCTCTCCCAGCCGCAGACCTGGGCATTCTCCTCGCCCCGCCCCTCGCCGGAAGCGCTCTGCCCAGGCCCCGCCCCCCGGAAGCCCTGCTTCTAATCCGGCGCTGGTAGTTTCCTTAGGACCTGGAAGTGGAGAGTGGGGCGTGAAGGTCTTAACGACGAAGAGTGAGTTTCTCCTTTCTGCTGAAAAGTTGCGCTGCGGGGCTCTCTTACTCCCTCCTCAATGTCTTGTGAGTGACTACGGACCTAAAACCCCCACACCCGCCCCTGAATTTACCCCCAGGTAAATTCAGATCTAGCCTGTCTGAATCTTTTCGGGAATCTTTTCTCTTCGGGTTATAGATTTCTCTGAGGATGGTCCTTGCCCTTGGTTTTTAATACCTTCCGTCTAGGTAAACACCACCTTTCGCAACACTTCGCTGCTTAAAAGCTGTTAACTGTCTCGGCCTCCCCTTGTAAAGTCCTTGACCGCGAGGTGGATTCGCCCTCCACCCCACTCCACCCCACCCCCAGCCTCGCCCTCTCGGCCCCTGGAGGGCAGCGCCGGCAGCCCCGCTCCCGGACAGGCCGCGTCCTCTCCCCGGTCCTGGGGTTCTGCAGAGCCTGCCCCTCTCCTGAGACCCCCTCCCTCCCTCCCAGCGCCTCTGTCCTCGCGTCTCCTCAGGCCGGTCCTGCTCCACAGGCTTCTTTCCTGGTCAGCCCTTCCCCTCACCCCGCGTAGGGGGACGTGACCTGGGCCAGCCTTGTGGACACCCAAGGTCCTGACGTCCCAAGTTCAACTCAGGTGGAAAATGGTCTCTTGCGGTAGGCGGGCATCTTATTCACTCACCATCTTTCTAAATATGGGGGCGACGGGGGAATCAGGAGAAGCAGAGACAGAGCGACCGAGAGAGGGATAGAAAAACTGAGAAGGAGAAAAGAATGAGGGAGAACCAATGGGAACTTAGACGGTGGCTGAGGGACTTGCAAAGAGATAGTGAAATGAAATAGATTTAGCCTTGAAACTAGCGGGCGAATAAAATAGAGAAATAAATTTAAAAAGCCGGATCTCCGGGTGAGCAGCGTGGCGAGAGGCCTGGACCAGCGGTAGGAGGGAGGGCAGCAGTGGTGAGGCCCTGCACACAGGATGTCCGGGAGAGGATAAAAGGTGGAAAGAAGGCCTTCAGAGCAACAGGCGCTGGGAGAGAAAGAGGACAAAGGGTGACACGAAGAGCAGAGGAAGACCGAGAGCAGGAAGGAAGCGTCGCCAACCGAAGTGCCGGAGAGTGGGGAGGAACGGAATTTAAGGGGACTAGAAGAGGTGTAACCAGAGGGTAGAGAGGGAGCGGAGGTGGGGGAGAAAGAGGAACAAGGGGGAACAGGTCGCAGAGTGGGGTTAGGCCAGGTGTGAGGGAGGAAATAGGGCGGAGGGCAGGAACAGCAGGAGAGCAGAGGGGAGCAAAAAGACGTAGACAGAGAAAGAAATAGGGAGACAGGTAAACTGAATGAAATGGTAACACATAGTAGTGCAGGTAGGTGGTGGGAACTGGATGCAGATGGATGGTGAGTTGTTTGGATATGGATGATTAAGTCGTGATACATGATTTGTGGTTTTAGAATATAGTACATTTAAAATTTGTTTAGGGCTTCCCTGGTGGCGCAGTGGTTGAGAGTCCGCCTGCCGATACAGGAGACACGGGTTTGTGCCCCGGTCTGGGAAGATCCCACATTGCCGCGGAGCGGCCGGGCCCGTGAGCCGTGGCTGCTGAGCCTGCGCGTCCGGAGCCTGTACTTCGCAACGGGGGGAAAAAAAAAAAGAAGCCACCGCAATGAGAAGCATTCTCACTTTAATAAAGAGTAGCCCCCGCTCTCCACAACTAGAGAAAGCCCGCGGGCCGCAACGAAGGCCCAACACAGCCAAAAATAAAATTAATTAATTAATTAATTAAAAGAAAAAAGAGTTGTTTCCCTCAGGGCCCTCTTGACTATTCTCTGCAAGTGAGGAAGGATGGGCTGGATTGATGTGAAACCTTCCAACAGAGCCTCTCTATTCATGATGAAGAAGTTTGCTCACAGCTGATTTGTTTCTTTTTTTACTTAATAATTTTTTTAAACATTCTTAAAAAAAATTTTTTTTTCACTTTATTTATTTTTGTTTGCGTTGGGTCTTCATTGCTGCGCGCGGGCTTTCTCTAGTTGCGGCGAGCAAGGGCTACTCTTTGCTGCGGTGGGCGGGCTTCTCACTGCGGTGGCTTCTCTTGTTGTGGAGCACGGGCTCTAGGTGTGCAGGCTTCAGTAGTTGAGGCTCGCGGGCTCAGTACTTGTAGCTCGCGGGCTCTAGAGAGCAGGCTCAGTAGTTGTGGCGCTCGGGCTTAGTTGCTCCGCGGCATGTGGGATCTTCCCGGATCAGGGCTCGAACCTTTGTCCCCTGAATTTGCAGGCGGATTCTTTTTTTTTTTTTTTTTTTTTTT